>NC_041811.1:23470049-23789156 GCF_900964775.1 Scleropages formosus | reverse complement strand
CCAGGATGCATTTCTGGATGCCAGTCCTTCCTCACAACTAAACGTTGGTCCAAACCTTGGTATCTTAGTAACATCCAATCCCGCACAGAAGACCCATACCCTGTCTAAAAACACCTACACTCACACTACAGAAGCTCACCGTGATGATAAAGGGCACCGTGTTGATCATCTCCAGGAGGAAGGACACCTGGAAAATCTGCTCCCAAATGTTCCCCTGAAAACAGCCAACAAAGCGTTCAGCTGACATTTTGACCCAGTTGTGTTTACGGCTCCTAAGGTGAGAGGGTGTCTGTGACCAGAAAAGCAACAGTGACTACCTCCCCTTTGACAACTATCTGCGCATTTAATTTTAATTTGCCGGAGAGCATTATGCAACACACACACATTTCCAGAACCGCTTGTCCCATACGGGGTCACGGGGAACCGGAGCCTACCCGGTAACACAGGGCGTAAGGCCAGAGGGGGAGGGGACACACCCAGGACGGGACGCCAGTCCGTCGCAAGGCACCCCAAGCGGGACTCGAACCCCAAACCCACCGGAGAGCAGGACTGTGGTCCAACCCACTGCGCCACCACACCCCATCATTATGCAACACAGTTTTGTTAAATCGGTGAATCAATAAAAAGAAGAAATTAGTTTGGCTGGAAAAAAAGTGTAAAGCAGAAAGGAAACTGAACAACCAACAAAAACTTCATCCCTGAGGTGATTTATGCTCAGCTGGATTTATTTCTTTGAGAAAGAAAAGTATGCTGAGAGCTTTGGACAGAAAGCCTTACCTTGTAGCTGAGATACGTCAAGAGCATTGTTTCCAGGAAGCTGATCAAGGCCACGATCACCTACAACACGGGAGACGGGCATTCCATCATGAGCCAGGGCTAATGCAGCGCAAACCCCCCACCACAGCTTAAACACGTCACTCAGCTGCTCTGGCCTTGAAGGTCCCTCACCTAGCTGGGAAAGCTCCACATTACATAAACTGCATTCTGCGTCTTTTTCTCAGGTTACATAAAGAATGCAGAACACTGCAGGGCTTCAGACTTTGCCACGAAGACTTTTTCCACCGACAAATCTCATAATAAGGAAGGAAAGGTGTGTTACAGTGCCTACAAGTCCTGAATCTAAGCACAGTGACTGAGATATAGTTGGACGCTGCCACTGCACCCCCCGTAAAGCACATTTTCCTCAGATCACACTGTTGCTAACATGATGGCATGAGCTAGTTTAACCTGCATGCAAAGGCTTGTCTGCTTGGATCCCACCAAGAGCATGTGATTCTTGCTTCAGCTTCTAATTTCTCACTACAAGTGATCTGACAGCAATCACAGGAACAGAGACGTCAATAACACTCAGATGTGGATTCCTCTGTGGTTCCCTTGTGGTGTATCAGGAGCTTCTTACATTTCTCAGCAACACTATCTGTGCTCCCCTTGCGCTCACCTGTATCACCCACACTGGTACCCTTCTGTTGACCCAGAAAATCACCTCCCTGCAATGAAATAAAACGGCATTTTGTGAAAATTGGCACGAAAATAAACAGAGAAACAAATATTATATAGGATTACATATGCGTTTTATTCAAGGTGTGCTACGCAGCCCTGTAATAAATAGCCTTTTTATTACATAATATATTTGTACATCTGTGTGCGCAATGTTTATGATCATTAATCTGTTATTCATTTTCATATTTTAAACATTTCACAGTATTTATACATTTAATGGTTGCATCCTTGTGCTAGTCAAAAATAAATGTATGATAATTCATACAGACACAGTACAGTAATGAATTTAATATTAGTGTGCCCCGCACATTTTTCTTTCTGTGTGGAGTTAGAAAGTGTATAATCAGGAGGCCATTACAGCTTCTGTCAAAGGGTGTGAGTGAAGCAGAAGGCCCCCAACGGCGTGTGCCCTCACCAGTTGATCTCCGCAGAGCTTATCGTGTGGTTCAACCGGCAACCCCCGCTGCTGTCAGAACCCACACCAGGCAGAGGAGAAGGAAGTACCATGTCAGAATGCTGTGGGTGACCAGCAGGGGCACTCGACACTGCTGCCATGACAACCCAGGACAGCCTCTATGATTCTGAACTGTGGGAAACCATGCTGTCCACATGATGCCATTTGCACTGACTCATGTTTTTTTTTGTCTGCAGTGATATAATTAATAAACAAATCCAGTGATTTTTAAATCATCAGCGACCAAGGCTGTTTGTAATTGTACAGAAACTTGAGTTGAAGAATGGTGTCAAAAGAAATACTGCTAATTATTATCTAAATATATTCTTACAACACATTAAAATATTTGAAAAGTCCAAACAACACATAAACAATGTCCTTTTGGTATAGTTATAGTTTAGTAAAATAAAGTTTGTTTATCGGTCCTTCTAACATCCAACTGAATATATTTACAGTTTATTTTATGTTTATAAAATTCTTCTAAACTCAGCACCAAAGTTTCCTATCAGAAGCAGTGTGCAGAACAGGGTTATTCACACAAACTTTAAAAGCTCATTTTGCTGTTAAAGTTTCTTTCTTAGGACATCCGGCATACTTTAAACTGAATGCAGGGAAAGAAGTGGTAGACTGCCCCCTTCCCTCAGCAACCGGTCCATCACAGATGAAGTATTTCTACTTCCATAAAACTCCACATCACTGCGTATGCTACATAAAGTAATCTGGCATCCTGCAGCTTAATAGTCCTTATTACTGAAATAAAATTTTAAGAATAAGCCAAATTGACAGTCCAACAATCCATGAAGTTGGCAGTACACTAGGCACTCCGCAGCTGTCAGTATGTTACTGGTACCATTTTTTGTGGATTACTGGAATACAGAGTTTGTGGAGCATAATGAACCAAAAGCTCGAAGGCATAAGAAGGAACAGAAGCTCACCAGCCAGTCTGTGTTGGGTCGTCCAGCATAACTCGAACAATGTATAAGAGGCATGTCAGCAGCTTCAAGGAGAAGTTGAATATCCGTATTCTCAGACCTGCCAGAACAAACAGGGAGGGAACATACATGGTGGTGGAACTGAATACTGGAACAAGTATTTCGCTGGAAAATCTCTACTCTCTCCTTGTTGTAGACATGTGATGTACTCCAAATGCATGCATTGTCCGTCCGTCCATCCATCCATCCATCCATCCATCCATCCATCCATCCATTCAGATTAGGGTTAGGGATGGGGCCTCAGTCTATTGCAGTGTATGCATTATTTACAATGCATATAAACAACCACTTCAGCTATTCAAAGGATCGTACAAAAATATTTTATTCGTCCCCCTCTGATCCACACCAGAAGCTTATTCAAAAACGAGTGGCTGACTCAAGAAACATTAATATGTAACCTGAAGGTAACATGGACTCTATGATTTGGCCAACTTTTTCTGATCTCCTTAGCTGTATGAGCAGCCCTGTTAAATACTGTTAACCCCTGAGCCGTATTATGTACCTCTATGCATTTGCATTTTTGCTGTGCTGCTGTAGTGCAAACAAACAAGTGAATGAAAAGAAAATCTCTGGATTCATTTTAAAAAAAATGTTCTCACAGATGAATGACTAAACAGTATATACTAGAAAAAAAGGGCATCTGAAAATATCCACACACAACTGGTGCACTTTTCTGGGCAATTTCGGAAATGGAGATGCACAAATAGCACAAATATCCTCCTCAGATTATAAAGCAAACTTAACTACTACGAAGGCTCTGTGGCCAACAATCCACAGCCAACAACCAGCCCCACACTCTTTTACTTGCTATACTGTCAGGAGAGAAGTGAGAACACAAAGAAAGCAACACAAGAATATGTCACTTTTCCCCAAACCGACTTTGTTTTCTCAAAATAACTTGCACGCTCTAGGGCTTTAAAGAGCCGAAAGCGAACCGGCAGACAAGCAATAACAGAAAAGAACCCAAACTCACACATCCAGCAGCACAAATACGAGCTCAGCTACCATCACACCGGTCGGCTGTTTCCTCAGGTCAACAAATCAATGCTATAGCCCAACAGCCATTTCATTTACGTAACTTTCCCTTTCTGGAAATATTCACGTTGAAAGAAACATATTGGTAACCATGAGATCTGAGTCATTAATTTATATAATTTGAGTTCAGTGCATTGGGATAAAGGCACTTATGGAAATCAAAGTTAGAAGAATACTAATAAAAAAAGGATTTCTGCTTCCGCAGTTTTAAAGGGAACTGCAGTTCTTCTGGGACCACAAGTAGGTCAGTAAAGCTCATTTCAGCTCCTTTTGTTTTACCGTTTTACTAATTAGCAACTCATGGTCTAACAGAAGGGGGGTGTGGTGGTGTAGTGGTGCAGTGGGTTGGACCAGGTCCTGCTCTCCAGTGGGTCTGGGGTTCGAGTCCCGCTTGGGGTGCCTTGAGACGGACTGGCGTCCCGTCCTGGGTGTGTCCCCTCCCCCTCCAGCCTTATGCCCTGTGTTACTGGGTAGGCTCTGGTTCCCAGCGACCCCGTATGGGACAAGCGGTTCAGCAAGTGTGTGTGTGTGTTTGGTCTAACAGAGCTAAGAGTAACACACACATCTGTGTGAGGAGCAATGGTACAGCAAGCTGAAGGGAGTTTGCACTCTAACCAGATTTCTTTTACCATGTGTGATCTATCATCTTAAGCTAGCAGTAAAAATCACAGAGCTTTTGTGTCATCTGACACGCTCAAACATGCTGCACTAAGAGTGACTTAAAAGAGCACTCATGATTTCTTAATATCTGAAATATAATTCATTTTCATTTATTCACAATTTGTTCCGTTATTTTTTTCACCTCCAACAAGTATTTGGAACAAAGTCCATTGTCTGTGCTCCTTTGTATCTTCACACCAGAGGACTACAGCTGTGTTTTCAATAACAGCAGCTGGAAACATATGCAACACGTAGTCAGCAACATTTTCATTTTAAATGAAGGAGGGCTACCCTTTAAATTTATTACCAATTGTTTTCACCCAAAAAGCACTTGCAAATAATTATGCTTGCACATCACAGGTAAAACTGAGCATGGCATTAAATGTTCTCGAAAACTTTTAAACCTGTTCAACTCTTAAGACTCAAATGACTAATAGCTGTCCAGCAGTTGCCCAGCAGTTTAATAACATCTATTACCGGAGTGAATGTTACCTTGATTGCATCCGTTCCAATGTAGGTGCAGTTACAGTATCATTATAACTCTATTTTTATATTTATTCATAGAGTTAACATTTTTTTCCTAAGCAACTTATAATGTGTTGCCCAGTTATACAGCAGGGTAATTTTCACTGGAGCAATTTATGGTAAGCACCCTACTCAAGTGTGATATAGCATGATGTGGGATTCAAACCTGAAACCTCTGTATCCAGAGGCAAGATCTCTAACCACTACATGACGTTATGAACTGGGTCACCTTAACTTTTTTGTATTTTGCTTACTTTACAGTTGTATCTCTTCATCACCATGAATACTTCTACTCCTGCAACTTAAGTACCTTTATTTACACGTATTTATTTAGCATATGCTTTTCACCAAAGCAACTTCCAATGGATACTATGTAGTGTTATCAGCCCACACACTTTATTCACCAAGATGACTTACACTGCTAGAGACACTACTTACATTGGGTCGCTCATCCATACATCAGTGGAACACACTCTCTCTGTCACACTATGGGAGAACCTGAACAGCATGTCTTTGGACTGTGGGAGGAAACCGGAGCACTTGGAGGAAACCCACACATACACAGGGAGAACACGCAAACTCCACACAGACTTGAGTGGGGATGGAATCCACGTTTTCTCGCACCACCCAGGCGCTGTGAGACAGCAGAGCTACTCACTGTGCCGTCATGCCACTCAAGAGTAGAGCAGAATAGAAGGGCAAATTTCAGAGTTCTGGCTGTTAACCTTGATCGCAGCTCACAGCTGAGTCACTGAAAAGCCAAGAAGCACTAAGCACAAAATTCGGCTGGGACTTACTTGATCTTTGGTTTTTGATGAAGAAGAGCTTCAGTCTCTCCTTGAAGGTGTTCTCATTCACGTAAAACTCCACCTGCACCCTGAGGGATGAGACATAGGAAGGTAGTTAATGCGGCACTTGACTAGTGGCCCTCCGGACCCTAAAGGATGCTTGAAGCATAAACTAAATGTATTAAATCTACCCCTACACCTATTATGCAGAACATGGTATGAGCTGAAGCTGAAGGTCCTCTTTATTGTCTCCTGGTATTTAAACAACTCCTACATTATATTTATTCAAAGGAGTGAGAAGCCTTAAAATGTTACTATAGCAGTATCAGGGGAGCTAGATAAGAGCCATGTCCTCTGACACTGTTGAGACATCAGGAGAAACTGATGTGATTTCCTGTCCTGCGGCTATTGAACATTTCAATAATTCATTCTGAAGATAAAGAAGGCGATTCAGACAATATGAAATGTGTCAAATATATCATGACAAGCAAAATATCAAGGTCTCATTGATGTTTTAAAAATATTTGTTCACGTTCTTTTATTGGTCTTTTATTTATCCCGTTGCGTCCTCACTTCTCTAGAAGCGGTCAGAAATCTGATGCAACATGGATTCATATCTAAGAAGGGAATCATCCTCATAAAATTGAAAAACGTATATTTGCATCCCCTTGACAAATCTGATACCCTGTCAAATAAAATTGTCATTAAGCATCCCTGTGCATTAAACCCAACAGACACTAAAAAGCACTTAAAAACACAGTTTTAAGTTTTAGCAGTTTTAGCATTAATATATACAAAAAAATAAAAGGAACACAAAAATATAATTAATGTTTTGAAAGCAAATCAGATTCTGAGTTGTTTGCTTAGAAAATCAATATCCAAGAAGGGTACACTGTACATTCTAGCCTGTATATTTTTTCTGTACATTCCCAGTAGACTGACTGTTCCAAACAGACTGACTGAGAAATTACACTGGCTATTATTTTTATGACCTGTAAGATATTAAAGTGAGATTTCAAATTTTGGACTAATTGGTACTCAAACTGTCAGTGGTTTTCAATTAACAACTGGTTGTATTTCACTAAGTGAATTGAGGTCAGTGTAAAAACTGGCAGCTTCTCCCACATTACTCAGGTAATTGCTTTATTGTAAGACGTAAAACACTACTTAGCTTCCATTAAAAAAAAACAATAACACTGAAACAATTTGTTATTATTGTAGTTATTATTAAATAGAATATAACAGCATATCTATTATTAAAATAAAAAGTTACACCTTATTTAAACGTCAAAGCTGCTGAAAATAGTGATATTTGTGGTGGTGAAAGAAAAGCAATAGTGACACAGTGAAAAGCGGTAACCACAATATAACAGATTGGGATTACTAAGCGCCCTGCTTCAAAACATGTCAATGAATTCAAATTTGAAAACATAGATCTGGACATTCTCACAACATCAAACCCCCCCTCCCCAACTGGAGTTGATTACACACAAAAGAGTGTAATGTGCACAAATGCAACCACGTAATGTTCTACACATCAGCTCAGGAATTGTCTGTATGCACTAAGCAGAGTCAGTTTGGCATATTGTGACAGCCTTCAAACAGCAAGTGGTGTACTGGTTAAGGCTGTCACTGTGTTACATGGTTTAAACTGGTTCAAATCCAATTTCAGTGCTAGTATCCTTCAGAAAAGTACTAACCTTGAATATATTGAGTAAGAATATTGTTCTACACATCACACTAGAAGCTTCCTTATGATACACATATCAACTAAATAAAGGTCAGAGCTAAAATCAAGCTATATCATTATGCAAAGTGAGACAGAACCACAGTTTAACATGGTTCGAGACAATCATTTCTCGCTGGAAACCCTCCAAAATTATATCATCAGTCAGTGATTACATATAATTATTACTGGAGAATGCGTGCAGATGAATTGAATCAAACTGTTCAAAGAAAAAAAAAAACCATTTATGTTAAATAATGAATCTGACGTGTGTGATGCTCTGCAGAGGTTTGGTCTACATAGGAATAAACTGTGATTAAACTGTGATTAAAGGATACCAGACTTTGCACTGCATGATGGGAAATGAAGCTTCTGTACATGCATTTGAGCTCATGTCAAGAGACTCCTTCCACGGTCCAAAGGCATATGGTGGACTGGTGAATCGAAATTGCCGGCAGCGTGCATGTAGGTATATTGTAGCACATCGCTCTGGGACGGGGTGGGGCAAACAAGGACGCACTGACAGCGTTCGTTATGAACCTTTATTGGAACACCGGCACATAGCGAGAGGTATCGGCCCAAACCAATGGAAATCATGATCTTGATCCAAGGACCCCTTTTCCTCAAGGACCTGGATCCCAAGGCAGCCTTTCCCGCCCTTTTAGCCTTTTTAGGATTTTCTTAACCTTCTCACACTGCCCAACAGGCACTCACCCCTTATAATCCCTGTTAGCCCCCATAGTGGTTGGACAAGTATTCTTTCCCACAGTTCCCAACTATTTACAATAAACAAAAGAGCTGTCTCCTAAAGAGAACATAATATCCATTGTACATTGCTTTGGAGAAAAGAATCAGATAAATGAATAATGTATATGTCTCACACTGCTCCACTGTTGGGAGGCATGCAAAATCCAAATTCAGCCCTTGAAATGCAAAGAACTGCCTTATAAGCCAAAGTTATGAAAAGTTAATGAAACGCTTCATAAAGTGAAATTCTTCTTTCGTGAATGCACGTCGCAGGGTATGACTGTATGTAATGGGTTTTGAACACAAAATGGAAAACTTTCTGTTACAGCATTATTATAAACATTTATACCTCAGTAAAAATTACAGTGGGTCCTCTACTTACGATCTTAATTGGGACAGAGATTGGCTCGTTACTCAAAAAGTCTGTTAGTCGAATGCAACACAAAAAGGGCCAGGAGCTTGTCATCAAATATGTAATTGTACACACACACACACACACACACTTTCTGAACTGCTTGTCCCATACAGGGTCACAGGGAACCAGGGCCTAACCTGACAACTCAGGGCATAAGGCTGGAGGGGGAGGGGTCACACCCAGTATGGGACACCAGTCTATCACAAGGCACCCCCAGCAGGGCTCGAACCCCAGACCCACCAGAAAGCAGGACCTGGTCCAACCCCCTGCGCTACTGCACCACCCCACCCTGTTCTATGTAATTGTATTCTTTTCTAATTCTATATATTGCTACTCATGTAATGTGCCCTATCAGAAACAATGGTGGTATTGGACTAAGTTGATTGTACTTCAACTCAGTATCTGTATCTCTGTTTGTGGGTGAAATGCACTTTGTTTACTCTGAGTTGAATGTCACTTTGGAGTAAAACATCTTCTAAATAGATAAATGTAAATGTCAGCAGCATGACAGCTCTGCATTTTGCATGGAAACACAGCAGCACTGTCTGTCTCTGTCTCTGTTTCTTCGCCCTCCTTGCCCCACTCAACAGCTTGTGGGGACCAGGCTTGCAAACAATCTTGTGAATGTGTCGGCATGTTCCGAGTCCCTTGGATGGCTATTCGTGACCTGTTTCAAATAAGAAAGCACAAAAAACCCTGGCCAGATCTAGAGCAGGGTATTGGAAAGCTTAAGGCAGCGCTTACTGCTTCAAAATGTTATCTGTCGGCAAATCTTCTGAAGCTTTGATGCGCGATTTTAATTGGTATGCAAGTTCTCGTCATGAAAAAACATAATTACTCAATAATTCTCCAAAAGGTCTGTAAGGGCGAGATGTTCATTACTCGAAAGTTCTTAATCAAAGACCCGCTGAATAGTCCACTTGTGATTGCAAAGTTTCTTAACATTTTTCTCAGCCAGAAATGTAATATTGTAAAGGTTCTTTAAGGATATAAACCTCTTTATGGTATCTGTCACTTAAGGCAGTACCGCTGGGTTCAGTTATTTCAAGCAAAGCCCATATTAATGCAAGAGTAACAAGATCCAGGAGGTTTCTAAATCATTTCAGGCTTCCACCTGACTAGGATGCCTGCGTAACTTCCTCTAACCGGAGCCTGCCCGAATTTCGGTCGTGCTGAGCAGGCAAAATGCAGTGAAGTCAGTAAAACATTTATAACATAAAACTGGTACCTGGCACTGAGGGTTGCACTCTCAGCCTATCTGTTCTGAGTATTGTTTAGTATTGGAATTGCTTTGTTTTTTACAAAAATGTAAAGAAAACTCTTACATTCCATTTCTGGATACTCTTTAAGGGAAGCTTTGCTTATAAACTGCTTATGAACATCAGTAATTTATTGGGGAAAGAATGTAACTTCATAACATTTGTAAATATTGCAAATGCATAAAGCCTCATATTCATGAAAGTGTTTTATTATAAAATGCTCCATTAAGCGCTCATTTATAATGATACATTGTAATATATGCCTTCTTAAATGAAAGCTGAATCTATTTCTATTTGCACAAGGTCAGTATATTTACACAATAAACACTTTATTGAGATTGCACGGCGGGGAGTGCTGCTGCCTCACACCACCAGGACTGTTCAGGTGTAGGTTTGAAATCGGCTCAGCCTGTGTGGAGTTTGTACGTTCTTCCCATGTCTGTGTAGGCTTCCACAGGATACACCGGTTTCCTCCCATAGTCCAAACACATGCAGATGAGGTGAATTGGTGATGCTAAATTGCCCATAATGTGTGAACGGGTGAGTGCGCGCCGCTACCCTGTGATGGACTAGTGTCCCGTCCAAAGTGTATCCCCAGCCTTCTGTCTGGTGACTCCGGGATGGGCTTCAGACTGCTGTAACACAGACTAGGACAAGCAGTGAACGAGTAAGTATTTTAGGGTTCAAGCTAGTATTTTTATGTTTTATTTTATACTACTAACATACAATGATAAAGCCACAGCATGAATTGCACATTTACTGGTAATACTAACTAAAGCTCACTGACTTCTCAAATTCAAATTCCCATTCTGGGAATCATTTAACAACTATATGGCCAGCACATAGTTGGTATAATGCAGTGTTGGTAACTGAACAGCTTCTAGGGTAGTGGTTAGAGCTGCTGTCTTTAGACCCAGTTTGCAGGTTTGAATCCCACCTCTAGCTGTAGTACCCTTAAGCAAGGTACTTGTCCTCAAGTTGCTCCAGTAAAATTATCCAGCTGTGTAAATGGGTAAATAACTGTAGGTAGCTTAAAAATGTAACTCATCTTGGAGAAAAGCAATGAATAAATGTGTTTCTCTTTCACTAACCATGAGTGCTACAACTGATTTTGAATTAACAGTAATGGGATTTTAAGCCCTGACTTTACTTTCATCCACATCATGATCCATATGCAAAAAGTGGTTAACTATAAACGTGGAGTTTAAAAAGACACTCGTAATTTATCAGATTTACTTGTAAACTGAATTTGCAGTAAACACTATTAGACTCTCAGTACTGCAGTATCGAACAGAATTCAATCTTTTACAGTCCATAGCGAAAGAGGGATTTTGAGGGTTATCTGATGACGAATAGTAGCAATTTGCCTACTATCTTCATGCTGATAATACAACTTCCACAGACAGTGTGTGCTATTGATATACTTTCCCTGGCCAACCACACTCCACCTTACTTAGTGGGTCTGTTGCCTGGACAACAGAAGGTTTTGTTTTCACATGTACGGAAGACTGCTCTCATTGACCACTAATCACCCACTTGAGCTGTGGACTGTGGATAGAAATGATGACAGGTTTGTGTGTTAAGATGCCACTTGATGGAATGGCTGGGATATTCAGTGGTTCAGCTACGGAATACCTGGTATTTCATTTTGTACCACAGTAATAAAGAACAGGTCAAGCCCCACTGTTTTGCAGTAGGTTACATGTGTACATGTAGTCATTTTCTAGTGTATGATGGAACAGATGAAAGTCTGTTTGGGGCCATCCCATCTGCTTATCAACTGGCATCTTGTTTGGTGCATTTCCATTACATCAGACCATGAAGCCATCAGAGTTGTTTCGTATAATTAGCTTAGTTCCATTCGTTTGCAAACAGCGGTTATGTAATACTGTACAGAACTTGAGCGAAGAACTAGAATGAAACCAAGTTTATTTAGATTTCCTCAACAAACCCAAACTCTATAAATGTAAAAGGGCTTACAGTTGATAGGATACTGTCAGTGTGTATAGCACCATGAAAGCCAGTTAACATTTAAAAAGTATAGCAAACATTTAACCAAACTAATGAAGGACACCATAAACTGAAGAGAAAAGTAATGAACCTTTGAGTGATAGACAAGAAAAATTTCCATTTTAATATTACACTAAATGGTGAAGGGGTGAGGTGCCGCAGTGGGTTGGACCACGGTCCTGCTCTCCGGTGGGTCTGGGGTTTGAGTCCCGTTTGGGGTGCCTTGTGACGGACTGGCGTTCTGTCCTGGGTGTGTCCCCTCCCCCTCCGGCCTTCTGCCCTGTGTTACCGGGTAGGCTCTGGTTCCCTGCGACCCCGTATGGGACGAGCGGTTCTGAAACTGTGTGTGTGTGTGTATTACACTAAATGTTAATTAGTAGAAGTACCTCAGCCTCCTAAATACTTCAGCATGGGTGAAAGAAATTGGCAGTTTGAGGTGAACAGGCATGTTTACCCTAAAAAGCACCTGCGAGAGCTCTGTGGAAGGAAACCCTAAGGGAATGGGAATTGAGAAACCCGCTCATTTAACGATATGTATCTGCATGCTGTTTGGACTCACTGTGCGTTGGTAGAATCCGTACTGTATTCGTCCAAAAACCTGAGCACGAGACACACAGATAGAAAAACAAAAGACGGTAAATAACGGTGTCATAATGGAAGCAAGCATGTAGCACGGACGTGCAAGACTCACAGACTCAACCACAGCAAAGATGACACTGCTTTGAAACAGCTTCGATAGCACTAATAAACTGTTTGCTTTGAGTGTTTGGTTAGACATGCTGAATGCAAACCATGGGAACACTGTTCCTGAATTCTAGAAAGGCAATAATTATATTTGACATGATAAGTGCTCCTTACACAAATAGTGCTGCAATCCAATAAATATATTTGACAGTAGCGCTGAAACTGCTACAAAGTGAACTTATTTTTTGTGATAATACAGATTTAAAATGTAACAAAACACTGCAAGGAAAGGAAACATGTCAGCGAATGGTTTTGTCTGAATTAATTATTTAGCTTTTTTAAAAGAAATTTTCTTGTCCTCTTCCTTGCACTAACGTAAAGCTCCGTAGCTGCTTTATGAATTGCTGCCCTTGCACTGTTGACCCACAGTAAAATATTTACCTAGGTACAGTAGAGTACTGAGCCTTTGCAAAAAGCTAGGGCAGCCGTGATATAACGTGCTGTATTTGCAATAGCTGTATTTCAAATGACCACCAGTGAGTCTTTAATTCTGAGAAGCAGAGGTGGATGCCAGTGTAGGAAAGGAGAGTGTGACACTTGTTCACAGTGATAATTATTATGAGGCTGTGCGGTCTTTCTTCATACTCAGTGTTTGTTCACATACTCTATACTACATCCCATGGATAAGATGTACCAAATGTCTGAATGCTGTCTAATAGAAAAGGAAATCAACAGAAAAGTATTTATAGGCAATAAACATGGAAGAACTATTGAGCTATGAAGTTCACACTGATTTACTGTATTCCACATTTTCTTTAATCTAAACACACAGAATTAATAAACTGGAGAAAAGACATATAGCTGACTGATTACTGAGCATGTAAATAAGTGAAAACTTAGTCTTCCATAGTATAAAATAATGAAAGGAGGAACAATTCAGTAAAACAGACAAGCCCCTCATTGGCTTTTACTGTACTATCGATAAGCATAGAGAGCAGAATGAAGCAACTGTCCTCATAATAATTTAGTCATATCACTTGTACTACTACCACAAAAATGACAAAATGTAGAAGAAGAAATATCCTTTGTAACTGCTACCTTTATTGTCTTATGATTAGAAAATCAAACTCAAATTAGAAACTGACATGGATACAAGCAAAGAATTACAAGAAGGAAAACTATTGGTATCTCAAAAACCGCAACCCTGCTTGGGACGAGCGGCTTCAAGACTGTGTGTGTGTGTGTCTGTGTGTGTGTGTCTGTGTGTGTGTGTGTGTGTGTGTGTGTGTGTGTGTAGTTCCACTAGATGCTTACAATTTACACTTAGGCTATAGAATGTTACTTACCTAAACAAAAGCCTAATAACATGTCACATTTCCAAAAGTACATATCCTATGAAAGTCAATTTTTATTGCAAAACTGGCCTACCAACCCAATAATAAACTGCTTATGTGAAAAAGAAAAATTTTTTTTTTTTTTTTACACAGAAGACTCTACAATAATAGCCCACTGCGTGGGAAAAAGACCAGACTGTAAAATACCTTCATCCAAAAAAGAAAATGTCTCACTCTCCTTCTCTGCAGTTTTCCAGATTTTACCATGTACACGTTTCACTGCACCTTGACTCATTTAGATGCTCCACGTTCACTGACTTACTGTAGATTCATAATAGCTTATACAAGCAAACCTATCAAGTCTGCATAAGATCCCAAATGCAGACACAATGTCTGCATGTGGATACTTCAAGGTTTAAAATTTGATAGCGATCAGCCTTGGCAATTTTGCCAAAATCTGTTAAGAAGGATGGGGGGGTCAACATTCTACCCACACCAAAATATTTAGGGAGAAAAACCAGTAGGGTGCATCTGTTCGCAAGTTGTCTATCACTTTGTATTCGGCAGCATGTGAAAGAACTCTGAGTACAGACTGCAGCATCTGAGGAGAACCTAAACTGTAGATTTATAAGCACTTCAACGCTGACAAAATTTTGCTTTCTCATGACAGCTTACATAACAAAACAAATATCGTCTTTACCACACCCGTCCTACAGGAATGCAGCAACCATCTGTTACTACGTGAAAAATGCAACTGTCTATACATAGGGGAAAAAAAAACAATATATTTCATTGGAGCTACCTGCATCACAGCAGTTCAGGAAAAAAACTTACTTCAGAATCATATCTTGTTGCTTGTTTCCAACACGCTTTCTAATTTGCAGGTTTAAAGGCTTCAATGCAACTATCTCTGCAGTAAATTAATGGAAGACTGGGATCTGTAGTCTCTGGCATACTGCTCTGTAACAGATGACCTGCACACAAGATGACTTAACAACTACACTTCCCATGTCCAGATGGTGCTACACAATTACTTTTCATGGGTCCAGCCACCTGACGGACCGGTAGCCATGACTGCCGCCAGACACGAATGGGGGGCCTCCTGTGGTCCATTGGCAGCTTCACCAGGAACCTAACAACAGCACTAACCACCAGCAAGAGCCTCTGACTCGTCAGTGACTGCAACCATCCTCCTACGCATGCACCAGTGTGTGTGTGGTGCGCTGGAATAATCCCTGCTCTCGGTTCGTTCTGGCAGCAGAAACTAGTGAATCAATGTAGTGCGTCGAGAGGGTAGCGTGGGTTTCAAATGAAGAGCTCTGCGTCTTCTAACAGCTAAATTCTATTTCGTGTAGAGCGAATAGCATGGCGGGAAATATCTTCACATATCTACCATAATATCCATCTATATATAAAACAAAAAAGTCTTTTTTTATTGATCACATGCAGAGATTCCCAACAACCCTGTATTTTTTTCTATGGATATGGGAATACAGTGGAGAAGCAAAAACTAATCAGAAACAGAAAAAGTTAAAGACACAAATTTATCCATGTGAGCTCAAACAAAAAGCACTTAATACACTTGCCTCATAAAACACAGATACTTCCCTGTGTCAGCTCAGCACATTAGGAACCTGTGGATAAGCAGACAGCTTAACAGTATCCCGAGCTGAGTCTCTGAAGCTCCTATAAACGGGTAAGTGGGCTCAAGGGTAGCTCTCCATCAGCGAAAGGACTAATGTTCCTCTGTTTTATCTGAGCTGAGTGGAGTGGGGGAGCTGACTAGATCATGGAGAAGGAGAGAACATCACAATCAAATAAATGCTTGCTGCTTTTGTAAGACCGAGCAGCAGAAAACCCAGGGTTGCAGGTGGAGAGGGCTAAAGTGGAGGTTTACATCCTCAAACCACTCATAGTCAGTCACTTACACTGGCCAAGCCAATCACAATGAGTCAAACTGATGACATATTTCTCTTGGTGATAATAATTCATAAGAAAGCAAATCAAATCAGAGACTGACTGGACCAGACTCAGACATGTAAAGTCGCCACCAAGTTGCATTAAATCTACTCTTATAGTCAGTTCATCATCTTCACAAAATTGCACAGGACTGAACCTCCACAAACAGAATCACTGCACAAAATCAACACAGCTCTTGAGAAATCTTTCTTTCAGAGAGCAAGACATCGATGAGCTGGTACACCTGTCCATCCACACGGTAAGACTTGATGCCGATCGTCACACTGACGTTTGGGACCTTCTGCCTCTTCAGTCTGAACCAAGGTAACCTGCATGCACAGGTGTGCCACAAAGTGGGCTAAAGTGAACACCTCGCTTATGAAAAGTGTACAAAAATTGCACATAAAATCCATGACACTTCAGCAAGTCCGTGCCTGGAAAGGAAAGCAGTTGAACTCACATGTCAGAATGTAAATAATGCCCTTCAGCCATCACCCCGACGGCTGCTTTTTTAACTCTCAGCCCCCGTGGCAGTTTGCCGACACTCATTTCCAAGTTCCCTCAGAAAGCAGTAGGGGAATTAATAGTTCCTCCACACTTTCATCAGTCAGACATCTTCATGGCCTGTAAGTGTTCCAAATAAACAAACAGCACATATTCATATTATCTGCTACTTTTCTGTCACGACTGTCACCCCGCTTCTCCTTTTACACCTGAAATCCTTAAGTCTTCTTCTATAAAGGAGAGATTTGATCTGGAACATCACAGGATGCTAAATAAAACTCAAGACGCTTAGATAATGGTGCCTGCAGGAAAAAGAGATGCTGTTTCGCCCGCCCCGAAAGGACTTGTCTCCAACTTGTCTCTGAGAGAGGTCATTCCGACAGGACTGCGTGTCACGGCCTTCCGAGGACTCCCCTTCAAAAATCGCCCCGTGGTTTGCACTGTACACAACTTTGATTGCTGCGATTTTCGTTTCACGCAGAAGAACAAGAGACATGCTCATCACACTAGCACCTCTAGGACATGCAGTGTAACACAGGACACACACGACACGTCAGCAGTGCAAGAGCCCACGGACAACTTCTCCAAGTGTCACACAGACTGCTGGCTGGGCAACACTAAAAACATATGACACTTCTCTAAAAAATGCATTCAACCTGCAGAATCCTCCCCAACGCGCGAAAACAGCTGATGAGAAAGGCGGCTGAAATATTTGTGGGGGGGGGGGGGGGGGGAGACAAAAAAAAAAAAAAAAAATTCCCGCCTC
Source organism: Scleropages formosus (assembly GCF_900964775.1). NCBI lineage: Eukaryota > Metazoa > Chordata > Actinopteri > Osteoglossiformes > Osteoglossidae > Scleropages > Scleropages formosus. The sequence goes on along the minus strand of NC_041811.1, from coordinate 23,771,798 downwards.
TTTGGTTCGCGAGCACCGGTCACACGTGCAGTAGTTCCTGGCTCGCGCTCAGTAACCTACAAAATATGCCACAATTCACCAGGTTACAGCATGACATAACCGTGCGTCTAATTTTTAGTAGAAAAAAAAAGTTATTACTGCAGTTCTGACACAATATTGTAGGAGTAGTAAAATATGCATGCTGTAGTGAATGCCGCGGTTCGAGTCGTGCGGAGGATGCTGCAGAGATGGACGCCTTTGCCAGGCTTTGCCGTGCAGCTGCCCGCCCTCGAACTGCGCTCTACCTCTGCCCCGCGTCGCTGCCGAACGAGTCCCTCCTCCAGGCGGGCAGTGTGGGGTTGACCCACGTCGCTACTAAGTTGCCCTGAGGCTCGTTCCTCATGGCGTCGGTAGTCCCATGTCCCCGCCGCGCCACCTGTCCGTGCCGCCTTTTCGCAGACGATCCGGGCTCCTAGCGCTGCGCCATCCGAGCGCACGAGGCGATTTCCTGCTGCTCTCGCGCTCCGCCGCGTGCGCACACACACGCGCGCCCGCGCCCGCGCGCGCGCGCACACACACGGCCAAGAATCCCTGCACGGACTTGGCTGGGAGCGCAACACCTTCATCAATAAGAGACAATACGTTAAGAGACGGACTGTCACCATAAAACACGAGCACCGATCCTAATGCGCGCCCCCCCCGTCGCCCCTCCCCCCCCAAGAGTATGAGTGTGTAACTCCGCTTGCAACACGCTGTTTGCTGATCTGTTAACAACTTTGCAAGTTCAGGCTCCTGCAATTTCAGCACTGCTCCTTAAACAGAGCTGGTCCGAGACTTGGGAGTGTTCGTGTGTTAGGCAGGTGGACTGTCCTTGGTGTGTTTAGAACTGGACCCGTGGCGCATAGAACAACAGCAGAGAGATGAGAAATGACATCAGAATGACACATACTGTACTGTCCAGTAGCACAGGTGGATCAGCACGCATTACAACTAATGCTCTACGCTTTTGCGCTACGAGTTTTGCAAGAGAGAGGGGTGCGGTGGCAGAGTGGGTTTGACTGGGTCCTGCTCTCTGGTGGGTGTGGGGTTTGAGTCCCGCTTGGGGTGCCTTGCGATGGATTGGCGGTCCGTCCTGGGTGCGTACCCTCCCCCTCAAGCCTCACGCCCTACGTGTTGTCGGGTTATGCTCCGGCTCGCTGTGACCCCACTTGGGACAAGTGGTTTCAGACAGTGTGTGTGTTGCAAGAACCTAACAGCACATAGACTGTGTTTTTCAAAGTTTGCACACTTTTCTTGAAAGACATTTATTCATTTAGCTGATGCGTTACTCCAAAGCAACTTACAGTCATTTACCTATTTATTCAGCTGGGTTATTTTACTGTATCAATTTAGGGTAAGTCCCTTGCTCAAGGTGCATTTACAGGTATCAAACCTGTAACCTTTAGTTCCAAAAGCAGTAATTCTTACCACTACGCTACTTGCTGTCTCATAGCCACAAATCTGCCCATAAAACTTTGAAAAACCATTATTTAAGGAAAGAGCGGCGCAGTGGTGCAGCAGGTAACACTGGCATCTCACAGCTACTGGGCTTTGGGTTTGAATCTGACTCTTTGTAGAGTTTGCACATTCTTACTGTGATTGTGTGAGCTTCTGGTTTCCTCCCACAGTCTACACAGCTTTGGCCAATCTAAACTGCCCTTAGAGAGACAATGTATTACTGTGCTCTGCTCTATACTGTAAATGGCTGAATGATGGTAGGTAGTGTATCTAGCATCGCAAGCCTCCTTTGACAGAGGCATCAGCTAAACAGTATTTAAGAACAATTGTATTGTGCTCTAGAGACAAGTGGAAATATGGCTTATGCTGTCCAAAGCAAATAGATGCCTAATACAGTTTTAGTGCTTCACTTAAGAATATTTTCTCATGGCTACATGTTACTATTTGTCATCAGTTAAGCAGGCACGTAGTTGTTTCAGCTTTGAACGAAGAACCAAGGTCCTACACACCTCATGCATAGGATGCCTCCCAGTTGGCCTGCTTGTCTGGTGTCCAGTGGTGTCAAGAGGACGTTAGACTTGGAATTTATTGTAGGCCTCCTTATAATTACATATTCTGAAAAGTGACAAATCTACCACAGTATTCTAGCTCAGGTCCCCTGCACTTTCAAGTTATGATGTACTCCATTATTCACCACTTTATTCAACAAAATTTGGTTGTATGTTGACTAGTTTACCGATGGACACTCCTAGGTAGCAGTTCTAAAATATGTTCAATATTTGCATTTCTGTTCAACCATATTAAATTGCATCATATTTTCTGATATGTATTTAAATAACATTCTATATACCTGTACCTTTTCGATGTCAAATTATGTGTCACCCTTCAGGAGCTGTAATAAGCCGATTAGATCCTTGGCACATCACAGAAAGTGCATGTTTGCTGAAAAATATTTCGTTTTATATTGACCTCTTCTTGAACTGTATTGCAGCTAAATGTCATTCACAGCGAAGCTTGATTTAACTCCTTACGTAAAGTTCTGTATAGACAACACTGTACATGGACGACACTTTCAAAAGGAAAGAGGCTGTACTGAAACAACACTCTGCTCTATCATTGCAACTCTACAGGGGACAACTTGTGTAATGAATCAAACCCGAGTCATGCAACCCCTAAGCCAGAGACCCCGTGTGCAGTATAAAAACTCAGAAATTAACTGGGAATTTGATTCCCTTCCAGCATTTTACAAAACCATATGAGACGCGAGTGCTTCTATTCTTCCATGTTTAATTAACGGTAGCTTCACTTGAGGATGACTGACATTTATATACATAATGTTATATTATACATTTCCTGAAATGTTTGCAGTGAAAATGTTACCAAATCCACTCATTGCACAATACATGTAATTAGATGGAAAATCATACACACACACTTTCAGAACCGCTTGTCCCATACAGGGTCACAGGGAACCGGAGCCTACCTGGCAACACAGGGCATAAGGCGGGAGGGGACACACCCAGGACGGGACGCCAGTCCGTCACAAGGCACCCCAAGCGGGACTCGAACCCCAGACCCACTGGAGAACAGGACTGTGGTCCAACCCACTGCGCCACCGCACCCCCTTAAATCAAATATAAATAAATAGTGAATTGTTAAACAACAGTGTTATAAAGAACAAATATGCATCCTGTATTAGCAACAAAATACTGACAAGTAACAAAATTAAAACAATACTACTATAACTTCTGGGGGAGGGGGCACAGTGGTGTGGTGATGCAGTGGGTTAGACTAGGTCCTGCTCTCCGGTGGGTCTGGGGTTCAAGTCCCACTTGGGGTGCCTTGCGACAGGCTGGCGTCCCGTCCTGTGTCCCCCCCTCCCCCTCCAGCCTTATGCCCTGAGTTGCCGGGTTAGGCTCCGCGACCCCATGTGGGACAAGCGGTTCAGAAAGTGTGTGTATAACTTCCAACAAGGTTTAGTTCAAATATTATCATGCTCAGGTAATGTATGGATGTTCAATTTCAAGAAGATTTGACAGAACTAGTTTCAAACCATACCTTAGGGTTTTGAAAACAGGCCCAGGATAAGGTAAGAATAACATCATACACTTAAAATAGCATTTTGTTAATATTTCAACTTATTTATGAAGTGCAGTAACTAATGTAATGAAGCTGACACTGATTTCAACTGTACTTTGTAAGAGTGTTGCAAGACCAATCTGATCATTAAATTTGTCACAACCTTATGATCCCAACATTTCCTACATGACAAAATGAAACGTAAAAAACAACACATGGATGCAGACTTTGATACTTTGATCGTCCGAGTAAAACTACAAAAAAATTTTGATATATATTTCTAACACTTTTAAAATTATGACTATAATACCACCATAATGAAATGTTGGCTAAATTTTTGTTATCTCTAATATGGTGATAGCAACTTGAATTGATGATTTCATTCGCGGAGTCTTTGGCATATTGGTATGAAAATTTAGATGCATATCAGAACTTTTACCCTTTTCAAATATCAACATTGCAGGAAATGTCCCTAGAAAGATTCAGTGTCCTTTAGGATTCAAGATGTTTTGGCAAGCAAGACTAATTTTGTTCACAGCTACTGATCAACTTCTAAAAGCAGACCACTGTGTGCTAAAAAATCTAACTTAAAAACAAGTCAGAAAGACAAAGCAGCTAATTTGAAAGCCTTAAAAAGCAGAATGTGAACCGATAATCTGTTCGGAGAGTCTTTGCCTGTTGGCTGAGCATGGCTCATCGCGTTGCCACAGCAACGCCGGTATGACCAGGAATAAACTCAGACTGATGCTTGCCTCTCGTTACTCTTCACAGCAGCTTCCCTCCTTGTCTCTGCTCGCAACTGCGACGCGTCTTTTGTTTGAAATATGTAAAACAGCTTCTTAAGATCTACATAACAATGTCTTCGCTCTTATCGGCCTGTTTTCTTATCAGTGCTGTTATTTACCCTATAGACACTTCTTACCAGTCATCAGTGATTTGGCTGAACTCTCTTGATCAAAAGTAAAACAGTCGCCCTTTCGGCAACTTGTGTGCCTGGGATTGGTACGGATAGTGTTGTCCTGCTTCTTCACTGCTATACTGTCAATAAATCTGTTAATTTTACATGCTGAACATGTAAAACACACACACACACACACTTTCAGAACCGCTTGTCCCATACAGGGTCGCAGAGAACCAGAGCCTAACCCAGCAGCACAGGGCGTAAGGCCGGAGGGGGAAGGCACCCCAAGCGGGACTCAAACCCCAGACCCACCGGAGAGCAGGACTGTGGTCCAACCCACTGCACCACCGCACCCCCAACATGTAAAACATGTAACATATATTGAAATCAGGCAAAAGCATATCACTGCATCTAAGCATACTGCAGTCTAGCTTCGGGGGTGCGGCAGGTTTGGCCGGGTTCTGCTCTCTGGCAGGTCTGGGGTTGGAGTCCGCTTGGGTTGCCTTGCAATGGACTGATGTCCCGTCCTGGGTGTGTCTCCTCCCCCTCCAGCCTTGCACCCTGCGTTGCCGGGTTAGGCTCCGGTTCGCCGCGACCCCGCTCGGGACAAGCGGTTTCAGTCAGTCTAGCTTCAGATCTCACCATGAGTCAATTTAGATGAACCACAAAACCGACTGGAGTTTACATCTGACCTACTACATTTCTTAAGCTTTCATTTGAAAGGAAGGAAAATACCTTTACATAATGAGGTAAGTCAGTAAGGAGAATGCGGTGGTGCAGCAGGCTTGGCCGGGACCTGTGCTGTGATAAGTCTGGGGCTCGAGTCCTACTTGGGGTGCCTTGGGGCGGACTGGCGTCGCATCCCGGTTGTGTCCCCTGCGCCCTGTGCTGCCAGGTTAGACTCCACGACCCCGCTTGGAGACAAGTGGCTTCGGACAGTGCGTGAGGAAGTCAGCAGGAGAATCCCATAAACTGACTTTACAATTCTTCTGTGCACACATTACATTAATTAACACATAGCATATTGCACTAAATTATGCATTGCTATTTGTCATATAATGCAGGATTATTTTTGGAAATGATACATATAAAGTTGGTCCCTCTCTCACATGACTCAAGCTGAAACTGCAGTAAGCGGAGATGGGGAGACACATGGCAGAATGGCTAATGGTGTAAAAGAGAGTGCAGAGACCTCAAGTGGTCACAGAGAGAAGTTATTACGCGGCTTGTCATAACATATTGCGACCTGGAGAGGGCTCTTTTGCCAATAAACGTCAACAGAAGAAAAAAATCATACTGGTTTATTGATATTATTAATTAGAACTGTCTGCTGCTAAGAGGGGGGGGGGGCGGTGGCACAGTGGCACAGTGGCACAGTGGGTTGGACTGGGTCCTGATCTCCGGTGGGGCTGGGGTTCAAGTCCTGCTTGGAGTGCCCTGAAACGGACTGGCATCCTCTCCTGGGTGTGTCCCCTCCCCCTCTAGCCTCACGCCCTGCGTTGCCGGGTTAGGCCATGGCTCCCCGCGACCCTGTATGGGACAAGCGGTTCAGACAATGCGTGTGTGTGTGTGTGTGTGTGTGTGTGTGTGTATATAAAACATACCATAAAAGTGAAATTCCAAATTTCATCTTAAAATTGTTCAACATCTGAATAAACACTTTCAGATAAAACCATAAAAGACTTTTTCTCACAAAATGATTAACTGACCAGAGCCAGTATTTTGTAACACTGAAGGATCCTTAATAAACAGGGGCAAAGGCTCTCATTTTTCAAAAAAGGGCACATGCATGAAATGGCAAAGATGGAAATTTGCTCGAGGACACACAGTGACAAGCAGTGATGTGAGATAAGACTTGTTCCTGATTCTGTGCCACACATCAAATCTCATAAATGAGTGGCAGATGGGGACTGAGAGCCACAACAGAGGGATACAGTCACACCGAAGAGTGAAAGGATCCAGTGTCCCCAGGCTTCGGTGCTCCTGACTGAGGTGTCAGCACAACCGTTGGGTGTGGACAAAGATTTGTCGATGCAGCGGTCACGCACCATAGAATCATTCTGACAAACATGCACGTTGGGCCAATAAAAAAATGAGACATCTTTAAATATGCCTTCTCTGATGGAGCAAGGTGGGACAGGTGTGTTATTGCCGTATCTACTTAGACGAAGGTAATACAAGAGAAAATAGTTAAATACGTCTGAAGGGTTTCGTACGTGTTTAATTTTCAGTTGGAAAACAATTTGTTCTGGGGAAAAAGAGATACATTGTATTAGATAACAATAACCGCATAAGGATTCAGATTTTTTTAAATACATGTACTTAGCCGATTTGCCAGCGAAATCCCGCAACACACCGTACTCTTTACGCGAAAAAAATACGGCAGTTCGTCGTGTTCCAAAATGGCACAACCCTCCCGAGCAAACCTTTGCGCACAGGGTTCGGTCTTGGCCTTTTAATAATTGAACGGCTTAACATCGGCAGGAAGGAACGGAACAAGCGATGGAACAAGCAAAGTTAAACCTCCGCCACTATCTCCCACAACCCCCTTCTGCTGACACGAGAATGAGATGTAAATGAGCGCAGCGGAGTTGTTCAGGGACCAGATGGGTTATTAGAAAGCTTCTGTAACGCAGCAGACACAGTACCAGACTGAGTCTCTGACTAAAACGGAGGGAAAGTGATGAAGCAAGTGGCTGCCTGACAATGAACAAAAGCAAGCGAAAGAAGGAGACACTTTGACCCTCTTCAATGACCAGGGAATGCGCGATAACTCAATTTGTGTATGAGTGATTTTCTGAGATTATTTTGCTGCTGCTTAGGCGACTCCTTTGCCCACTCTACTGTCATCATGTATATCGCTGGCTGTTACACTGGAGCATTTTGGGAAAGATTACATTGCTCCGGGGAACAATAGTCCTTCCTGGCAAATGAGCTGCCTGTTGCTAACCACAGAGCAGCGGGATGAAACCAGTGGATTGGAGAACGTGATTGACACCAACAAACAACGAGGCCAGATCTCATAACTGCAGGCAGCTCCGTCCAATCAATGCCCTCCTCACACCAGGAGGATAACGGATAACATCCTTAAAATCAAAATTCCCTCGGGTGTCGCTAAGCCGAAGTTGAACAAAACGTGTTACGAACTTGATTAATTTTCCGACGAAAGGTCCGCGCGCTAACTAAACTGCAAAAAAAATGTTTGGGAAATCATTCCCAATTTGTGCATAAATAGAATTAAAATTTTTAAAAAGATGCCAGCGCAAGAGTCGTTCAGCTTATCGAGCACGTAGACGACAGAGACGCGGCCGTTAGCGGTCGGGGTGCAGTCATTCTCCACCTTCCGCCTGCTATTGAGGACATGCGTCACATCCCGTAACGGCACACAAAAACCCTGGACGGGCATGTTTTACCGAAATAACACTGGCCAGCCTTCACTTACTTCCATTTTACTTTAACCGTAACGGGAACTTTCCCTTGGACCACTACAGAGCAATTAATCATTCCAGGCTGGAGCAGAAGACATGGGGAACGAAAAAAAGAGCAAATGGGGCGGCCTGTAATTTCTTTCTCTCGGTGGGAATGTGCCTAGATACCCTCTTCCTGAATGAGCAGCCAAGCTTGTGAGGAATGAACGACAGACACTGAACAGCGTGTTAAACGTGCTGGAAGGAAAGAGTGGAAGGAAGGGGAAAGTACCTGAAGGGAAGAGAGCGCAAGAATCAGGTGGAACCCACTAGTGGGTCCAGAGCTGAGCAGTGCTGACAACATCCGACAACATTTCCGAGAGGCACCGGTCCGATGGGGGGGTGGGGCGGCTTGGTGGGAGGTGGAATGACACACAAGCTCTCAAGCGTGATCAGAGCACAATTACGATAAATTAAAATCACACGGAAGAACATGCAAAATAATGCTGTAAACGAGTGACGCAAATGAAGCTGCAACACAATTTATCATCAAGACAGGACCGCCTTGCCTAACCGTCTTTTGCCTGCTCTAATTTAAATACGCAAACAAGTATAATATTAAGACAATATATTCAGCCGTTTCATGTGTTTGCCTGAAAACTGCAGGGTGGAAAAAAAAAAAAAGCTGTTCCAAATTGAAGTGCAGCGTGAGACTTCCTCGCTCTCGACGTTGACCTGCTCTTTACCTCGCAGTACCACACAGCCACCTTCTAGGGTACCTCTTCCCGCCACTCACAGCCAGATGGTCCTTCAGTCATAATTTTCTGCCTCCCCTCACCACTCCAGCGTCCTTGTGGTTAAAGGTATCTGTCGTATCTAAAAAATGGCCGTGCAGCTGAGTGGCTTTGACAAGTTACACTGATCACTGTAGAAATGTTGTCCCTCACCCCCCCCCCCCAAGCCTCCAACCAGCCCCGAGATGCCTTCCTTTGCTGGTACACTTGCTGGTCCTCTGAGATTGGATCAGCTGGAAGTTCTGCATCCTGGAAGTTTCCAGGCCTCACTCATCCCCTGCTGCTCTTGTACCTTTGAGAAATCTACCCAAATTGCTTTTAAGCGGTACAGAGAGCTGTGATAGTTTTTCTGGATAAAACCTGCTGCAAATACATAATATATCATTAATTTACATCTTATTTAACGTACTTTTACGACGGGCTTCTTACACAACAAACTACTGGCATTACATAATTTTCTAAGGTGCACATGCATTACACTAAAACAGGACCTTCAATTACAGTGTGACTTTATCCTTTGACTGTAGTCCTCCTGCTTCTACGAAAGAGTCTGACATTCTTCTCCGTTATGCTGGTCTCTTATACAAGTGGGATGACTCTCTTCTTGGCCTTGTTCCTTGAATAATTAAATTCTGACAGCCAGGATCTTTTGTTGCCAACTCCATTAATTAGAAATCGAGAGACTGACAGTTCAGTTTAAAGGTTCCCTAGATGCACGAAATTAGCAAGCAAATCCAAGATATAAAAAATACCATCAAAGAACGTCTTTGCTTACATTCATGTGTGTTCATTCAGCCGACCTTTTTCTCCAAAGGAACTTACAACGCTGAGAAATGTACAATGATTTACCTATTTATACTGATGTCTTCTCTAGAGTAATTTGGTGTAAGTACCTTGCTCAGGATACTACAGCCGAAGGTGTGACTCAAACCTGCCTACTACGAATATGGTGCAGCAGCTCTAACAACTATACTAACTGCTGCTTAGAAATGTTAACACTCATACATTTCGTGTTCAGTAATACTGAATTTCTGCTATTTATACATCTAGCAGATGATTTTTACGAAGTGACAGATTTATTACCTGCCACACAAGAAAAATTAAGTGCATTGAACAAAACAGTCCTGAGTACGTTCTCACGGTGTGCCAGGCAAGTCAGGTAAAATTAGTGCAGCCGTAGAACTAGGGTATCATATCACATCGGACTGAGATTGCAAGTCTTTCTCCAGGGTACAATAAATAAACTTTAAAATGGCCGCATTTTAGTCCGGTCTTTAACAGTTACACCATTATAGCCACGTTTGAAAGCACATTTGTGGTATTTGGTGTTCCATATATTTTAAAATATGTCTCAGGTGTCATGAATGCATTAGAAAAAGATATCCGTAAACAACCAAACAGTAAAAAGTAAAGAAAAATGATATAAAAATGTATGGAGGGCTGTAATGTGCTGAAAATTCGAGAAAGCTGCCAGGGACCACCTGTGACTCACCCTCCATCAGAGAGGCTCTTTTCCTCTTCATGGCTCCTGTAGAGGGAGAGGACACTAATTGCTCCGTAGAGGAGACTGGCTTTGCTTGCGGGCTAATTTGTGCCCGCCCACTCGCCATCCTGACTAATCCAGCCCGCCAGTCTAGACCAGCGCACTTAACCCAGCTCTACGTACTTCAGCAGGCCGCTTACTTATCTGCTAGGATGTACTTCAGCTCATTTGCATATTTTTTCCCCATGTAAAGAATTTATGGAAATGTACCATATGTGACTCGTGGTTGTCAAGAGTAACTAGGGAGCAGCGGAATTTCACCGCACTGTAATTTACAGCCGAACGTCTGCAAAATGCCCTGTATCCTGGTTTAGGCTTGCTATGAGAAAGAGGGTTTCTTTAATAAAACTTTAAGCGGTACTTAACTGAAAAACCAAGACGGACCAGGAGATAAAAAAATTACTTAAAGTCTTTCCCCACCTTATGAAGGTAATGCATTTCTGATAAACAATTTGCAAGGTAAAATATCATAAGTCAAAGACATACTTTCAGTCTTGAACAATTTTATGGACACCTGAGCCCAAAAATTGACACGCATTTATGCTAAAATATCACAAAATTCCATTAAAATGGACAAAAGAGTTAACATTCGTTATCATGAGACAACACAACAAGGGCCTTAATTTTGAACGTCCATAAAGGAACACTTCGTACTTCATGGAAACCTCAGGCTGCAGAAATCTATAAAAAGTCTGATGCCTTGCACATCACTTTCACACAGTTTTGTAGGCTCCAGTATCCCTAGACTACACTTCCAGGTCAACTCGCACCATCACGCCACACCTGAAATCAAAGTTGTTCCTCTGCTCCAGTGAAACACAAGAGTTTGTGAGCTCCTTGGTACCTCATTCCTCAGCCACTGACATCCTTCCCTGTTTAAGAGCATTACCTGGCAAGGACCAACTGTTACGCAGAACCTCGCATTCATTCAGTGAAAGGTGAAATGATCTTTAAAAAAAAATTTCTCAAACAAATCTCACAGCATCAGAGTGCAAAACAAGAGCTACCGACAAAAAACCGCAAAGCCTTTTGTTTCTCCGCATATTAGAGAATCAAAGGAATCAAAATTCGTCTTACAATCCTTGATCCTCACACCTGCAATGCACCGCACTCCTGTGAATATTTAGACAGAAGTTTACCATTGGAGGGTCTGAGGGAAGAATGAGAGAAATCGGGCAAAAACAACTAAGTTCGAACTGGAGTATACTTGTCTCACAAGGTCAGCTGTCGCAGTAGGAGGCAGGGAGAAAGCTTATTCTTTTGTTTTTACACCTCATCTAAAAACCTGGGTTGTAACCGCAATGGAACACCCACAGTCGGCAACACAACGTTCAAGGAGTTTTACTTGTAAAAGTGAAGTTCTGAATCACTGTTATACCTTTGAAAAAAGGTACTGGATAAGGATTGCTTTAAAAAAAGGCCAGTTGTACAAAAAGACAAAAAGAAAGTGCACAATATGTGAGTTGTTTTCAATAAGACAACCCCTTAAGCAAATACGTTAACGCATGTAGGCATGTTCCCAGACACACTGGCACATTGATGGATATTCAATGCAGATGGATCATCAGACAAAGGAATGCATTAGCAGATAACAGGGCTTTAAGGTGTCCCCCAACCCATGAACGGGTACGAACCCCCACCGCCAATCCTCCACTCCATCTGTGAGTCAGTCAGCTTGACATTTCTTTGGAAGCGTATAATCAGCCCAGGAGACACATAATGTGTTTCGCAATTCATTCCCCGATGGTCTTTTTTACGTACGAAAGAAATATGAGATACAAGACATTAGTAACTTGTGGAAAATAAACATTGGCTGGAAATGGTATGAACAATATTGTGACTCTAAGGACAACAGATATATCTGGGCAAGGTACCAGACACAGGAACATAACTAAATATTATAACTGGCATGGGATACTTTAAACCCAAATCCTCCAGTTTGTTTAGTTTTCTGCAGGAAAAAATCCACAGATGAGCTGTTTATTTGCAGCCATTACCATATTAATGTTTGCTTTCATTCTGTCCATTCAGTCTTTTTTATTTAGTGTGAAAATATATTTTGCCTTCCAAGTCAGTGAAAACAAAATAAAACAAGTCAACAAAATCTGTAATCCCATTCCAATACAAAGCTACGGTACGGTCAAATATACGGCCGAGAGGGCATTCCAACATGCACGTGGCAAAGTTAAACTTTCGCTTTGTTGAAGATGAAGGTTTAGAGCACTCCAGATTGTGAACACACCCCCCACCTATGTACGCTGAAGCACAATCAAGAGTAAAGAAATATAAACACGTTCTCAGAGTATGCTATATGCCATTTGGAACACAAAGTACTGTTTAGATGCTTGCTTGATGCATGGTTAACCAACTACCTGAACCATGTTAAACAAGCCCAACTGAATGCACATGCCTAAAGTTCTCTTGATAAAAAATGGCATTTTGTGCCCTAACTTCCACTGCCATTAGAGCCAGGACTTATCTTTATGGAGTCATTTGGATGATGTCCCAAATACCCATCCCCAAAAGAGAGGCTCTCCCTCTCCTAGGGAGACTTTTGGAGGATATATATATATAACTTCATTTGACATTGCTCTCAGCTTTTGAGCAATCTGAAATCTGTCCCTGCCTAAATTATCAAAAATAAATCCAGCCAAACTCATAGTGACAGTTGTTGTTTGTGTTTACCCGGTGACAAATCAAACAGTTTATTGCAGTTTCAGACACTAATAAAAGGCAGAGGTGGTTCCTGGCTGAATTTCAAAATGAATATTGTTCAGATTGTGCTCAAAGCAACCATTATACGACATAATAAAACCCATTCAGTAGTCTTAAAGGGACCTTGCAAAGCCTGTGACGATACAGGAATATAGGAAGGGGAAAAAGAAAAATAAAACTTTCAGATGCTTTCAAACTGAGTGGAGCAAAAAAGCAAATTAAAAAATAATCTGTTGTTTTGATCTGAGAAAATTATTCTTTAGTCCCCGATTTGGATCATCTTGTATCTCCTGCTAATGTGAGCCTGGGATTTACTGGCAACATTCTGTTAAAATTTCTTTTCTGAAAAGTCTTGTTTTTCCCTAAACTGTCAATGGACCCTGTGATTAAGTTACAATGAGTTGCTGAGAAAACAGACAAAGACGTTTTCAAGGTGTAAAACACCGAAATGGCATTCTCCAACATAGTCTCTTTTTTCTTGCTTCAGTTGCCTTTGGTACCTAGTTTCCAAAGACAGGTGGTTTGTCTATCTCAAATGTGTCCATGGCTGTCCACAGGTATCTATAGCAAGCCGCTATAGATAGTGTACTGAGACATGTCAGTACACTTGTACAGAAATGTAAGCTCTTGAACACACCTTTCTTGGTCAGAAATCAGCACTCCTCACTTAAGCAATGTAGAGAATTATTGAAGAATATAGTTACTTGAGGGGGGCACAGTGGCATGGTGGTACAGCAGGTTTGGCTTGTGTCTGCTCTTTGTTGGGCCTGGGGTTCGAGCCTTGCTTGGGGTGCCTTGCAACAGACTGCCGTCCCGTCCAGGGTGTGCCCCCTTCCCTTCCAACCCTACACACTGTGTTGCCTGGTTAGGCTCTGGTTTGCTGCAACCCCACTCAGGACAAGCACTCTCAGTCAATGTGTGTATGATATTTACTTTATAAATATTTCCATAATGAAAGAAGCACTGTTAGAGATAGAATTATTGACAGCTTACAATAAAGATTTCATCAGCAGTCTAAGGACAACACAACTCCCAAAATAGTTACTACACTAACACATGTCCATGACGCATAACTAAACATACAGTGAACAATTAAGAAAATCTTTGCAACAATAACAGCAACTAGTATTAAACCTTGCAGAAGAGCTATGGAACTTGATCAGCACTTGGTTTCATTCCTGCCTGCTGCTGTGGTACCCTTGAGCAAAGCCCTTACCCAGAACTGAGGAAATCAATCTGTTTAAATGGGTAAACCATTGTAAGTAAGTTAACGCTGTTAAGTCCTTTGGAGAAACGCTCCAAATAAATAAATAAATGTCATGTTTGTGTCTGCGCATTCTGTCAGTTCTGGCTGCTAAGATATGCCAAGGTGCAATAAAGCATGTGTTTCTGGAGTCCCGTCTCCCGACCCTGAACAGTCTGAACAGTGTCACCATCAGCACGGTCAAGGCAGGATGTTATAATGCTGATACCGTGGGAAAGCTCTCGTTAGGCAGTTCATGGTTTTAATAATCGTTAGCGTTATTGGTGCCACTTTGCACCGCACATAATGACAGTATTTAGCTGCGGCAAAATCCCCACCCAATCATCATGCACGTCGGAGCAAAACCCTCGGTCCACGAACTATAGGTCTGACACCCTTGTGTTTGAGCTTCACCTTGTGATGTTGTACATTTACATTTATATACTTAGCAGACGCTTTTCTCCAAAGCAACTTCCAATGAACTCTATGTAGCGTTGTCAGCCCACACACCTTATTCACCATGGTGACTTACACTGCTACATACACTACTTACGCTGGGTCACTCATCCATACATCAGTGAAACACACTCTCTCTGTTGTGCTCCAAAATCCCCAAAATGTCCCAGAAAACACATATGAAGCGGGAGAAGACAATAAAATTCCAGTCAATTGATGCTGCAGTAAACAGCAGGAGGAACAACATAGCATGTTTGTTGACAGTGTGTTTTGACTGGTGATAAAACCCTGCGTGAACTTGCGCTCAGTAGGAATTATCTGGAATACCACAAAACCAGAAAGGACAAAAACAAAGGAACAAAAATAAAGTATTACATTCTTTGCTCTCTTATGACTCTGAGAGGCTACAATTCTGATTAATTTGCATGTCAAATTAAATTTGGTATTATTTCAATCTTGCTTTGCCTTTGCAGCGCTGCTGTTTCCTACTATCAGTTGTTTGCTATTTCCAACTGTTTGTCTCATGATTTTATGTCTTAAATAAGGAAGGACTTCTTCCAAGTTATAGATGAGTGAGAGCAGTTTTCTCTGATTACTCGAAAACAGGACAGTGGGGTGTCAGTGCAATCTGCCTGACTTTTATGGAACTCTTTTGCTTTTCAGTACCTACAAAGTGGGCAGCCACAACAAAATGACATTTAAAACCAATATGAGGTTTTATTTTAATGATTAGTTTGCTGTAAAACCAAAACAAACAAAACACCATTCAAAATCAGGTCAGTAAATGCAATTCATTCACTCTGTATCAGCAGGTAATTAACATACCCTAATTAGCATACTATATTTATATCGTATTTTTCTTCAGGCATATGTGCTGCTGTTTTAATTCTGTAATGAGTGAAAAATTAGATATTTCCTGCCCATTATGTATCTGTTCCACAAACAAAGGATGTAGAAGATCACCTCAAATCTAGAAGTGAATGTAAAATTGAACTTTTTCGTGTATTGTAAAAAAATGCCATCGACTCGAGTCAGATTTACAGTACCTGGGTACCATGGAGAGTGCCTTATCCTACCTCGGCCCTGAGTCCTCCAGGGGCGCACACGGGACTGTAAGTCACTGACCACATTTCAACATACAGTATGGTACCTGTCATCATTCTGGAAGGATTGGTCTCCAAGGAGTAAATCCCGAAATCGGTACCGAGGTGGAAGAGGGGGCACCTCAGAGTCCACCTCAGTCATCTTAAGTGCAGAGATGTCCAGTATGACTCCTGTGTTGCTGCTGTTGTTTTTCTGAACAGCCTCTGGTGAGGGCCTGTGGGCGTGAGGACAGGGTTACACTTCATACATACACAAATACCAGAGTCCCAGTACCAAAGCCATACTACAAATGTAATACGAAGTTAATCAAGTCAAGTGTTATTTTGCAAAGCTAGATAAGGAAAAGCAGTACAATATATTGTTTTCTTTGTTACATTAAATGTTACATATTTTTCCAGAACAGCAGGAAAATACCCGGAAAGAAGCCTGCATCTTCGAAAGATCATCAATACCAGTTTTTCATTTTAGAGAAGTTAAAAGGCAGCAAAGGTTAAAATGCATGCTGCGGTCAGACTGAACAACGTGCAACTATTTTGTTCTTTTACTAGTTTATTATGTTTATTTTACAAGATAACTTGGTCAAATGAGAAGCAAAAATGGCAAGGAAACCACAAAATTCCCTGTCATTTATACAGCGATTCGCTCGTAATTCAGCGCAATACATATTGTATACGCATGACATATGTGTTGGAAGGAGGAATTATTTTTGTTTTATTAATATAACCTTGCTCATTAAAAGTAATAAGAATACATCAAGTTAAATAAGTAGAATGTTAAATTCACTTATTTAAAATACACTGGATTGCAGGAGATTGCGAACTGCTAAAAATCAAGACATAGGATGCATAAAAAAGTCATTTGTGTTTCTACACAATGCAATCTGTCTGAGTTTTATGGAAATCTTTTTTTGCTTGTCAAAATAATTAGAGAAATTATTAATCACAGTCTTATGCTGTGTTATAATCCTAAAACAAAACTGGTTGTGAAATTAGCAAATTCTCCGATCAAGCATAAGTGGTTCGCTCAGTAATGTCCACTGTGAGCAGGCTGTCTTTTATATTGAACTCTCCCCCACTCAAATGTAGTCTTCTCCACAAGCCACCAAAAACATTAGAGTGAAGGTTGAATTCAAATATAAATGAGGCGTAAACTGAAATCACGGGCAATCATCTGGTGCATCTGTAATCAGAGCAAATTAAGATGGATAAATCTTTAAGTCAAAGGTCCCCCGTGATCCAGCAAAACACCTGCATGCATACTGATGCCATGATGCATTCAATACATATATATGCCAATATATATATATATATATATGCATT
The DNA here is from genome assembly GCF_900964775.1 of Scleropages formosus. Taxonomy (NCBI): domain Eukaryota; kingdom Metazoa; phylum Chordata; class Actinopteri; order Osteoglossiformes; family Osteoglossidae; genus Scleropages; species Scleropages formosus. The sequence goes on along the minus strand of NC_041811.1, from coordinate 23,754,761 downwards.
TGCTCATGCCTGAGCGCTTACACCACCAGCATGCATTTTGTTTGAAATGAATTATCATAACATTATTTTCTGTCCTGAGGGAGAAAAGAGGAAGAAAAGAATATTCAAGACCTATTAATTTCAACGAAACAATTTCATTCAATGGAAAAATGAAGAACAAGAAATAAACATATCCTCTTCAGTCAACCATGCAAATACCTTAAAAAAGTGGTGATTATTAATCATACAGAACACACGTGCTGGCACCCGCACACTGGATTTTCCAGTTTCCTTGGGACCACGCTGAGCCACATTCCACATGCGGTGGGATTGAAGGGTCAGAAATTACCTGTCGCCATGGGAACACGGGGAGGGAGGTGGTGGGTTCATGACTGCCTCATGGAATTAAAAAAAAACAAAACAATATTACATTAAAACACAAAAAAGGAAAATTAAAAACATTTATAATCCATTCCTTGAGCCAATTTTGGAGAAGTTAGCCTGTCCATTAAACAAAACTGTTTAGCTCCAAACTGAATTAACATTCACTGCTTCGTCAATCTGGATTAATAGTATTGATCTGCCAGTTACACACGGACAGCATAACTTATTCAAAGAGATAAGATGATAAGAAGTACTTTTGCTTCTTATCTTATGTCAGCTGTGTAATGAAAATATTGAGTTATTTGTGTCATAAAGCAGGAATAGTCCTGTTGTGTGGTAAAAGATCGAAAGTTCCAAATAAAAAGGAGGTCTTGGAGATTTAGCCTCCAGTACAATAGAAACCGAATTTCCAGGGACCAAATCCCTTCCGAGCCTTATGACCATTTGCTCTTTAGTATAAAAAAGGAAGAGTTTTTCCAGTCTTATAAAACACACTTTCCCAGATAACTGTACCCATTGTTGCTACATGTCATTTTGAGGAATGGAGGAAAAAAAGGCCTGTCTGTCATATGGCAAGTGTTTTAAAACAGTGACAGACAGAAAGAAAGAGAAGAGATGTAAAGTTGCATAGATAGACAGAGAAGTACACAGAAATATATGGTGACCCGTTGAGGGAGAAGGCAGTGCTAAAGAATTCTGCGTATACAATCATGTACAATCACGTTGCATGTCACCCGCACACCATGTGGCTGAAACTCGTTTGCCGTCACGTTGCGCAAACAGAGTTATTAAATAGGTGAACAGAAAAAAGAAATACCAAAATACTCACTGGTTTGGTTCGCTAAAAAATCACACTGTTTCTCAGTTATTCATAACTAAGGTCATGTAATGACTTCCACAATGTTAGTAATGACAAACTGAATATCATTAGTGCTTTTAGACTGTTATTTATGCCATAAGGCTGTATATTATGACCTTTACTGTGAAATTACCATAACATATTGCCACTTCAATTGTATTTTATAAAATGGTAGCTGTGTAAATTTACATATGAGCTTCGAAGCATGTACTGCATGAACATAGTCATAAATTCCTGTGGAAAATCCCAAGCTTTCATAATAATACTTCTACAGTGAGTGAGCTGGAGACAAAGAGTACAATTTGCATTTCTAACATTATGTCAACTACTAATTAATACAGGGGCGCAGTGGTGCAGTGGGTTGGACCGGGTCCTGCTCTCTGGTGGGTCTGGGGTTCGAGTCCTGCTTTGGGTGCCTTGCGACAGACTGACGTCCCGTCCTGGGTGTGTCCCCCTCCCTCTCCAGCCTTACGCCCTGTGTTGCTGGGTTAGGCTCCGGTTCCCCGCGACCCCAAATGGAACAAGCGGTTCAGAAAGTGTGTGTGTATCTGAGCTTCACAGCGCATGAAGCATAAATCACCAGAAAAAACTATGGATGAGATAACCTTATTTTTACACAAATATTTAGACAATATACATAAAAGTAGGGGGTGTGGTGGCGCAGCGGGTTCTCCAGATGCCCACTGTGTGGCGGGTCTAGGGTTCGAGCCCTGCTTGTGGTACTTAGCGACGGACCGGCATCCTGTTCTGGGTGTGTCCCCTCCCCCTTCGACTTTTCCCCATTTTTCTAGGTAGGTTCATTCTTGGCACAAGTGGTTGTTGAAAATGCATGGAAATACAAAACTATCTGTAATCAGACCATTGCTGCATCACCAAGTTCCTATAAAACAGCTAGAACAAACAAAAGCACCCCATTCTGTGCGCTATGTACTGTACCCCACTAGCCATGTTTTCACAAGTCTTTAAGACAGGGGCTCTATGTGGGGTCCAAGAACCCCTAAGGAGTCTATGGATAGTCTTCAAAGGGACTGTAAAGCACAAACTTGCTTTGAGAATAACAATAACTAAATAAAGGCGAAAAATAAAATTCTACCCTATTACTATGTTTTCACTATGACAATTCTCTATGAAGGCAACATTTCAGTGAAATAAACTGAGTGCAACATCTTTATTGATTTATATTTTTTCTGCTAAGAGGTCCTAGTCTTTCATTAGAGCAATAAAAGGGTCCATGGCATAGAAAAGGTTAAGATCCTCTGCCTTAAGAGCGCAGACCTCTGTCTCTTTAGGCATCATGGAGAGGCAGAGGAAGCTCGTAATTATCTGTGATTGTATTCAGAGTAGTGTAATTATTCAGCTGGAAGAAGTAACTGCAACCATGCAACCAGGGGACTCCTAACAACTAGCAACAGTAAAGGGTGCGGTGACAAAGCAGGTTTGAGCGAGTCCTAATCTCTGGGAGGTCTGGGGTTTGAGTCCTGCTTGGGGTGCCTTGTAACGGACTGGCGTCCCCTCCGGGGTGTGTCTCCTCCCTCTCCAACCTTGCGCCCTGCATTGCCAGGTTAGGCTCCGGTTCGCCGTGACCCTGCTTGGGACAAGCGGATTCAGACTGTGTGTGTGTGTGTGTGTATATATTATATATACAGTTATAAATGATGGCTGCATGAGTTCCTCTGCATTTTTCAGCTTTGGGGTCTAATTCACTCGTGAGGAATATGGGAAAGACAGGCCAATCCACTCTTTCAAAGGACCTGGCATGCAGGAGTAAAGCAGACCAGTCCCGAGGTAAAAGAAGACACCCGCCCAGAAATGTTCAGAACCGTGCGTGTTTATTATTCTCTGCAAGGGGAACTTCAAAAATCACAACATATCTCTCTTATATAGAACAAATCCATTAGCTGCTTTTAACCGGGCACCTATTTTAACCGCCTGCCATGGAAGTAGCCAGAATAAAAAGACCCAGTGATGACCTACACTTTCTTGTGGTGTATCTGTGGGTTCCTTCAAGGGACCATAAATTTTGCTATTTATTTATATTCTCTCCCCTATGTTTCTCTGCGCTAGCCTGGCTTGATGACTCAATCCTGGAGATCGAAAGCTCATATGGGCTGTACACAATCACCTCTTCGCCAGAAAAGAGCACAAATCTGAAATAATGCGACACAAATCTCATCCCCTGGACCGTGTTGTAAGCTTGTCAAATGCCCCGCATCCTTGATGTCTCTACAGTGGATCGAGGTGATGGATTGAGATAAAATTCTCCCTACAATGACCCCCAACAGTCTAATTTATTACTGTATAATTCTGCTGACCTGGGGGGTATTAGTGTTACACTGCACCCGCTATACAGAATGCAAGGACGAGATTTTCAACAGAATATAGAGGAGGGAGTTAGCAGGCACTGCTCATGTGTCGGGTTTTCATTGTCAGTTGCTTCATTATGCAAACAGTGTAATCTCTCTGTATGTCCCCATCCTGTCATCAACATCATATGTGAAAAAGTGACTAGTAATGATCAAAAAATATGCATATCTCCAGTAACTACTGTATATATATATATATTTTTTTTTTTTTTTTTTGTTCTCCCAGTAACTTATCAAGCTGTTAGAGACCTGGCTGACACGCACCTGCATAATCTGTCAACCAACCGCAGCCCCGGCTGCTGGGGGTCTACCACAAGGAATAAGTGTGAACGTAAATGTGAACTGCGCGTTCCCGTTGACTCATCGTGTAGCAGAGAGGCCCCGGCGCGCGCTCAGCAGACGCGCGTCCGCGAGGCGCAGCGGAGCGGCTGCATGCGCGCGTTTGCGCGAGATCGACCAATGAGAACCTCGACACGAGCGCTTCGCTCCTTGTAGGGCAACGTGACTTCCCCTTACGCAGTGATTCCCCGCAAGACCCTGCGAGGATGCACTGAGTGTGACACACGAAGGCGAGGTGCATTTTAATGCAAAAACAAGTGACAGCGGAAAAGGAAACCTCCGGCTGAGGTATGAAGCATAATGTGCAGAAGCAAGAATGCGAAAAATTACAGGAATTTGTCGACAGTCATTTTTGTCCAGCACCGACCGAGCAGGGACACGTGTACTGCTCTGCTGTGTGACCCAATGCAGGTGGCGATACAAAACTAAACGATTCATCGGACAGTGTCTGCGCTTTATTATTGCTCACACTGTTTATTAATGGTATACTTACCCCCCCCCCCCCTTTACTGCATCAAAGGAAATGTCCACTTCAACCGCATTCCTCAGCCCATTGCGTGAACACTGTTAGTATGTTCAGCCAGGCTAAAAAATGTGCTCATACAAAAACTAATGACATCAAAACGTCTCGAACCTTCTGGAAGACAAGGCATTTTGCATTAACTGCATTCTCAATCTCAGTCATTACAGGGAATAGCAAAATGAAATAAAAAAAAAAAAGAAATGTCCACCCCATCATCAATCATGATCATGTCACGGGCATTCAGTTTTTCCTTTTTCGCAGACCCCACGGACACACACGCTTGAGCTTGTGCGGTCGACGTGAACTTTCTCCGCTCATGTCCCGTGTTCTTCGGACCATTTTACATCATGTCACACTTACCAGACCAACGACGTACCTGCGAACACAGAGTCATTTAGGATGACCATGACTTCCACTCACACACACAGTGTGGAAATGCACACGTAAGCACACAACACACAGAGGTGCAAAACCCGTTCGCCTTCACGCCGGCCGGTCGAGCCCATTCGTGCCCCGGCGCCACCACAGCGCAGCCCCCCACCCCCTCCGCCGCCCCGCGTTCATTCACACATCGCGCGCACAGCGACGAAGGAGATGCGCGTTACCTGGCTGCGTGCTCGTGCGCGGTCCCATCATCGTAAACAAACGTCTGGTTCGTATAGCATTCGCTACACATGTTGCACGGAGCTCCGGACGCGGGGCACTGCTGGAGAGCGTTCGCTGTGAAGGTCCCCTCCGAAGCTTCCTCGGGAAATGGCATGGAGCGGCAGGACTGTGGGGGACCCCCAGCGAAGACCGCGTCCTGAACTTCTCTCTTCTTTCTTCACAGCATCTACTAGCGCGCAGCCCTCCGCTCACTCACTGGTCGCGTTCAACACACACGACATTCTGACCCCCCGCCCGCGTTACAGCGGGATTATTTAATTTATTTAATCCGTGCCGGATGAGCCCATGATTCAGACATGCGGGTGGAGTTAACTGCTAGAAGTTCATGTGGTTCTGGCAGCAACCATGTTCAGTCACGAGCCTGTATCTGTCTTATTATCGTTTCCTAAAGAGCGTAAACCTGTCCTCTTTCTCTCTGACAGCCTCGATATGTCGAGCAAAAGCTCGGAAATGAAACCCTGCAAGAGCATATGGCTACAGCACGAGCCACATCGTGTCTCTTCTAGTTTGAGGATGCTCAGGAAGAAATGCAGGTTTGGGCGAGCTGAGCTTTTTATACTCACTGCCAGGCGACATCTGCTGGAACACCTTGAAATCATATTCCAGAAGCTGAAGGAGCCAGCGATTATTACCCTACAGGTGTCTGATGGAGGCCACTTGCAATGGTGGTTACATTCGCAGTGATTTATTCAGCAGACAGATCTTATTCTATCAATTTAGTGTAATTAGCACACTTAAGGTACTACAAGAGGAGAGGGCTTTGAACCAGTAACCTTCATTGCATCGCATCACCTGCTTCCAAAGGGGCCTGTGGGGCTTTGCGAATACCTTTAACCGCCCAGGAACATTGCATCGAAAATCATAGACGGAATAAACACGCTCTTTGGCATGCACTGAATATGTCTGCTCTGTCATTCTTATTTTCAGTGGCTATGTGTGAATAACCTGGTTTCTCCCACAGGACCGCTAAAGTTTAAAAAATGCACAAAAATGTGACTTTGTTCGACAGGAGAGCATCACATTTTAAAGATACAACTTACGTTTACCCTCAAGGCACTGAATAATTCAAACATGAGAAAAAATGTAAATAAAACGGAATGAAATATTTTATGTAATCTGTGGACCGTTCAGTGAGACACCTCTTAATGATATAGTATTAATCTGCTTGTTACCCATCTCAGCCAACCTGCTTGTTAAATGTCAGATAAACATAGCGATTGCTAGGCTTGGGGTATGTTATCCACCAGTATATTATTAGCACCAGAAAATTCTGTTCCTGATGTAACCCAGATGGCATGTGGTTCAGATGGTCTGTGTTTTAGGCAGTTTTTCAAGACATGAAAATAGACAGAAAGGGGCAACTCTGGGAACAATGCTGGGAATAGTGCAAGTATCCTGTTTACAAATGTCCACAGTGAAATTTCCAGGCAGTAACACTCTGTGATTTTTACTAATATGGATGCTGAACAGAGATTAACAAAATTAACTGTTATTGATATGCTAATAAAGATAACAATTCGATACATGCGGTACATCATAAAATCCTCTCTCCTATGGCTGCACTGATGATATTGCACATCGTCTTTCTTTTCCCTGTCTTAAGTGCCTCTTACATGATGGAACTATTCTACATGTTGCAGTCCACAGCAAGGATGAAACCCTGGTCTCCACGCCTGTCGTAGAAGCCTTTTAACTAAAACTTTTAAATAAATTAACAACAGGACAGAACTTGGTTACAACAATATAGAAATGGGAATAGCACAGTAAGAAAAGGCAAATAACATGCAGATGCATAATACAACATAACAGCAAAAGGTGAACTGAAATAACACTAAGAAGATCGAAAAGGTTAACCACACATTCAGGAATCCCTATGAATTATCATGCAGGTCTAACTTTAACGTTTCTCTTGGAAAAAGTTTCGATGCTTAAGTCACCACGTATTTGTCGAAGAAACTTCCGGTGTTGACCATGGCAATAAAATAGATTTCCTTATGGAGGCATTGTAACTACAGCTTTCAAGAGTAAATAAAACTACTCTTGTTCTCTGGATGTCACAGACATTTATTTAACTCTAAGCACAGTTTAAAATAGAAATATAGGGAAAGTACGTCAGTTGCCTTAGTCCAAGGACATCTTTTTTAGCTCTAAACATGTATGGAAGGCGTAAGTGAGATGCAGCAGCCTATACTTTAAAAACATACAAGTTCACTTACACCTACATTGGAGTCATGAGGCTTGAATCCATCCAACGTTAAAGTCATGAGGCAGGGTCAGATAAATGGGATGCCAGCTTATCCCAGTGCAATCACACACCCATGCTAAGACCAATTCAGTCGAGTCACCGGTTCAGAGGAAACAGTGTTTTTGGACCCTGGGAGAAAACCAACATGAACCCAGGGAGAACATGCAAATTCCACAGTGACTGAAGTGGATTCAAACCTCTGTTTGAACCTTCAGTCCAGGAGCTGTGAGACACCAAAGCCACTAGCTGCACTTCCAGCTGGGCCACCCATGTGTAACTTTAATAAATAGTATAATTCAAGATTCATAACCAAAAATTAAGTCAACACACACACACACACACACACACACACACACACATTTTCTGAACCCCTTGTCCCACACAGGGTCACGGAGCCTACCCAGCAACACAGGGCGCAAGGCCGGAGGGGGAGGGGACACACCCAGGACAGGACACTAGTCCATTGCAAGGCACCCCAAGTGGGACTTGAACCCCAGAGAGCAGGACTGCGGTCCAACCCACTGCACCACCGCGCCCCTCTCTAAGGCGACACATTCCCAGAAAATAATTTTAATACATGCCGAACATTTTTCTGAGGAACTGACACCAATTCTCTGCATCTACTCTCTAGAGGAATTTTGTTGCTCACTTGAATAAGATCCTTGACCTAGCTTCCTCAGCTAAAGTCTACAGATGCATAAATGTTTAAAATTATCAGATATTTCTATAAGGGTGTCAGATAAGAAAGAAAAATATCAATTCAACAGTAAATTTGTTTAATAATACAGTAGTAGGTCAGTTCATGACAACATATGTCTCAGGGTGGTTTGCACACTGGCATGCAAGCAAGGCTGTTGATCCCTCCATCAAGATGTTATGCACATGAAGTATGAACACAAGTGATGATTTGATTGAGGAGAAGGGTTGGAGTGAAAAGGTTTCAAAAGATCAATATTTTTGCACGACCATTTAAGCTCTCATATAAAATCTGTTATGTTATGGATGATCTTGCACAGCGACAACCTACAAACACTTCCTCAAAACTTCACCTGAAAATTTTAGAAAGAAAAAACAGTGATTGTAAACTACATCTTGAAATGTCTATGCAGGGTAAGGAAAATTCTCAGTACAACCAATTCTGCCATGAATACTGGGGCCCTCAGCAAAGCAAAGTGCATACCTTTCTAATACAATTACTACTTATCTATTTCCACAGTGGAGGAGAAAATTTGATTCGGCAAACTAATTCAGCAAAGTGGACATAATGAGATACATTGCCGTATTATTTACAGCGCTGGATTTTTTAGAAGTGATTGTGGCCAATCAAGACTATTATTTTACTCTTTTAACATATATATAATTAATCATTAATATTTTGATATTTAAACATAAATATTTGAGCTTAGAGTGCAGTCAAACATTCTAGGAAACATCCAAGGCAGATTTATAGACACATAAAGGTCAGAAAATACAGACCATTTGATTTTTTATGTCTGACCCTAATGCAAAATGTGCTACATTGGGATGGATTGGTCTTTTTGAAACACAACAAGGGTCAGGCTGACCTATGGCATCAAGTTAGCCAGCTGACATTTGTGAATGCTGCCCTTTTACACTGGTCTATGACCTTGTTCATGTTTCTATGGTAATAGTTAAGAATAAGGTTGGAGTAGTGGGAGCTGGTTTTGCAAGAGTGTAACATCCTGAAGACCTGTATGACCTGTCAGGCTGTCAAACTGTCAAGATGTCTGCTACTGACTACTTTCGCTCATTGCCTGCAGGAGAGCATGGGCATTGTGTATAGAAACTAAATTTCATTGCATTAGCAAAATGCCATTTATACCAGTGTCAAAATGTATAAATGACTAGACATCATATACCTTAACATATGTAACTATCTTTTCTAAATAAATCAAATATATTTTCTTAACATCCATTATAGATTATGCTAAATACTGAGTTGGAACGTGGAACAGAGACATGAAGTTTGCATTCCTTTGATAATTTTGTTAAATAAAACGTATGTAAGTACTGTATAAAACCTAGAAAAAAGAACAGAAACACTGATTTAGTGTTTTTTCCCTTTTCTTTATTATAAAAATATATGTGTTTTTAAAGACTGTATTTTGTAGTCAGCTGTTAGCTAAAAACCGAAAAAAATATGCTTTTGGGGATAAATAATTTAATCTCCAAAATCGCAAACACAAAGCCAAAGTTTCTCTTGAATGCCTTGAAAAGAAGAATCTGAAAATCCTCAAATGGCCAAGTCAAAGCTCTGACTTAGTCTCCACAAAATACCTGCTGAAGGAACTTCAGATTGTTGTACACCATTGCTGCCCACGTAACCTGCAGCAGCTGGACAATTTTCCAAGGAAGAGTTGGCAAATATTAAGCCTGCAAACCGGTGAAAACCTGGTTACAAGATACCACAGAAGCCATGTGGCTTCAAAAGTGGCACCTACCAGATATCAAGTGCCTGAAAACCACAGCAGGTGAACACTTCTGAAAGCTGCAAGTTTCAGTGTTGTATTTTTCATTTACTTTTCTAAATAAAATTGTATTGATTATATTAATATCATTGTATGCAATTGTAGCTTATCAAACGTTTGTGTTGTTTCGCTGACCACAGCAAGAACCCAATATGAAAGTGTTGTAACTTTTGGTTTGTAACAGCAAATTGCGGTAGCATTCTGCGGGGTGAATACTTTCTAAACCGACTGTATCTTACACGACAGAAGCTTTGACTAGAATCAGAATCAAAAGTAAGAAAATGTGAGTGGGTGCCTTACGTCCAAGGAGAAGGAAGCTGTCTGTTTTCCCTCCAATGTCTACGTATGATAATTTTGTTTTCATGCGATGCACAAAACGAGCTACTGCACCCTAAAACCTCAAGGACATTATAATAAAATGCAAGAAATTGATTTAGTTTTGTGCTGTTCTAATTAAAATTCACCTGGCACAGTACTGAAAGCACATTAGCAGGCTTAGTCTAAGGTCGTCTTAACTTTGTTTATAAATATGTATGGCACAAGTTTACGTCTACTCGTTTAGCTGATGCTTTTCTATAAATGGACTTACAATGCTAAGCTACTTACAATTTTTTATTTATATAGCTGGTTAGCTTTTACTGAAGCTCTTTAAGGTAAGTGCCTTGCTCAAGGGTACTAGAGCTAAATGTGGGATTTGTACCTATAACCTTTGCGCTACAAAGAAGTTACTCTAACCAATATGCTACTAGCTGCCTGTTTAATGGTTTAATCTTCTATAAAATGGATTTTTACTTGGTATTTTGGGCTGCCATTCACTTGAAATAGTGCTTACACTTGAGAAGCGGTGGCAGAAATACAAGGTCCTGCAACAAAGAAAGCAACAAAGGAAAATGAAGGAAACAGCCTTCTGGTAACAGCTTTTTCGTAAATTTCTGATGCAGTTAACACTTCAATATGTGTCCTGCATTTGAGTATTCACTGTCTTTGTCAGTGTCTCCTCAGATAGTCTCCTCAGTTTCTGTGAACGCACATTTTCTGCAAGCCAGCATACCAGGAAATATGTGAATTTCAGAAAAACTTCGACTACTTTGACACCTGATCTTTAGCTGAATGGCTTACTTTGTTCAGTCTGCGTTTTAAATTAAGGGGGATAAAGTTAAAATAACTACGGCATATTTGAAAGAAAGGAACTGTAAATTGATATTATCAAGTGGAGTTCCTAGCCTCACTGGCGCCACGTAAAGAGGCCTCCATGCACTAGCAACTTGTCATCTACCTGCGGGCAAGCACCATTTATGCAGCATATCTTTCTTTATGTTGCACTGTGTAAAAATGGTGAAAAACATATTTAAAAAAGAATGAAATACTGTAAAAGAAAACTTTGGGTAGCATTATGAAAGTGACAATGGTGTCCCAGAGACGCATAAATACTCTGTGCCAACTCGTGGCTGACCCTTCATATTTTTATACTTTGAAGGACCTTCTTGACCCTATTGGAAAAGTCTAGAGTTCTGTAAGTGTCCGTATGCATATGTATGAGCGATGAATCACTTGCACCTATTTTGTCGTACCATCCACATCTCATCAAGAGCGCACAGTATAGGCAGGCATTAGAGTCACCCACGCACACACACACACACACACACACACACACACACACACACACACACACACACACACACACACACACACACACACACGAGCAGTCATTTCCTACACTCTTCAGTGTTCCAGATTTGAGTTCTGGCAACTGCAATCAAACATTTTCATCTCAACTCCCTCTAAAAGCTCTGTCCCTGCACTTATGCCAATGATTCCTTGAATGCTGGACTGTGGACGTGAAGAGGCCTGAATCATCTACCCAAATGAATCTGCAGCATGTGGTGTGGTGAGAGCAGTACAGGGTTTGGATTTTTTCCCGTTCACTTTTACTAACATCACCACATTGTGTCAAATTCCTTAGGGAAATGCATTCCATGCTGGTATTTTGATTGAATTAATCAGAGCTGCCTTCATTTCGTCATAAAGTGTTATCTTGATACTATATATTTTGTTGACGAGTTCTATTTCGTTCCTCTGTGGTTCCAGCTGGGCCCAGTGCTATTTTATCAGTGCAGTGGCTGTGACTGAACATTTTGCTTTCAGCAAGAACCATGTAATCAGAGGCTTGTCTAAAGTTCCTATGAAAAATCATTTGAAAGATGTACAATGTATTAAAAAACAATGCTGCTGCTGCAGTGTATATAATATACTGCAGTTAAATCTGCAATGTTATGTAAGCTTTTTGTCTAAGAAAAGGGAAAAATAACACAGGTAGATTTTTCATTAAATTGTGCTTCTGTAATACATTCAAGGAACTGTCACCAGTGTTAAGAGAAGGGTCTCTTACCGTAGCACATACTGTACTGCGCACCATGAGGTGCGGTAACCATTGTGTAGGAGTGCTGCTGGTTCATGGGAACAGTTTTCTTCAGGTATTTAGGTTCATATCTGTTAACATGAAGAGGCCCTTAGCCAACCCTATATTGAAGAAAGACCGCGAGAGCAATACACAGCAAGCAAGACACCCTGGGGACATGGAGTGGGAAAAACTGGGAAATGTTGCTAGTTATAATTCAGAAATTTATCAGCAATGACCAATACACTTTAAACTAGTTTACATCAGTGCAGAAACACAGGCACTTTCATGCAAAATTCACAGTTTTTCCAGGTCCAATATTTTCACGTACTGACATATTTCTTATATTTTAATTTACTTTACTATGTGCTATTTATTTTACTTAGCAGATGCATTAATCCAAAGCAACAGCTTTGTAATAGCCTTTAAGTTTGAATTCAACAATTTATACAGATAGACATTTTTTCTGAAATCATTCAGAGTAATTACCTTCACCAAGGGTACAAATCCATTAACATTTTGGTCGTAAATCTAAGTCTTTAACTAATATGCTACCGCTGCAGTCCAAGCTATCAATTTTCTCTTCTATTTCTAACTCATAACTATTGCTCTCTAGTAAAAGTGATGGATTTACCTCTCTACAATTCTGGCCTAATGAATCCATGATGCCTTCTGAGGGCAAGCAGGTACACATCTATCTGTTCCAGGCACAACTAGCTCCAAGCACTGATGAAGGGAGGCATATATTGCTTTCTGGCAATGTTCTACAGCTCAAACCTCTTATACAGGGAAGCAGAGGGTGCAGAAGATATTATTCCTACATGGTCACATTACAGTCCATTTTGCAGCCTCTGCCATGGGGCTTCCTCAAGTGCCAGTCTTCTGTCAGTCACTGTTGCACCCACCAGCATCACAAAAAATCCAGGAATAAATATGATTTTTGCCGTTATAGCTCCTGCACACCATCTCATGCTTACGATGTGGCAATCATCACAATTATCTTTGAAGACCTTGCTGTGTGTGAGTTATGGCCACTTGCACTGAGAGTCATAAGATGTATAGGTGGTCCTTGAGTTACAACTTATGCGACTTATGACCACCTCGATTTACAACGGCTGTCTCATTAATCTTATTTAGAGTCTCAGCATTTGCTTGTTACTTCTAAAGACAACTGTTCCATCTGCTGTACAATAACTTTGGCTGACTGCACTGCCACAAGGCATCCATATTTGCTATTGTTTGGGTCTCAGTCACTGTTTGGCTTTCTAGTACCAACTTCCCTTCAAGTCATTTTCTATTTAAATTGTTCACCAAATGAAAAAGTGAGTGTTCTGGTGATACTGAAAAGAAAAAGCAGAAGACAAAAAATTAGAAATTTAGAAATGAAAATTAAAATTGAAATGCAGCATGAAATGATCATTACAATACTTCATGTACATTTATTAATTTAGCAAACACTTTTGTTCAACGCAATTTACAGTGAATACTATGTAGTATGTAGCCGAATATGAAGCTGACTCACAACAGAGTCATCAGAATGGAACCCTGTTGCATGCTGAGGACCAGCTGTATAAAGAAAACGAGAGCAGCTATCTACCTTCGAGAAGAAAAACATCTATTCATGTAAATATACATATATACCCATACACTTTTTTTTATATGTAACTTTAAATTGTTCATAGTGGGTACAGCAAGCATGACTGCCATGTGCCCTACGATAAACTAGGGGCTTCTTCAGCATGCACTCAAAATGCATCATGCACTGGATCTTGTGCTTCTAATTCGATATGCAGTTACTAAAACAAACAAACACACTGCTTGTCCCAAACAGGGTCATGGTGAACCAGAGCCTAACCCAGCAACACAGGGCACAAGGCTCGATGGGCACGCCTCGGACGGGATGCCAGTCCATCACAAGGCACCCCAACAGGACTCGAACCCCAGACCCGCCAGAGAGCAGGACCCAGTTAAGCCTGCTGCACCACTGCATTACTAAAACTGGAAGAAAAAAATCATTTTTAATTGATAAACTAACTTATAACAAATACTTAACTAATTTTTTTTAAACAATACAATAACAATTGTTTTTTAAACAGTATAATTAAAAAAGTACTTATTCTTTTACATACTTAAAATTGTTGTATCAACAATAAGTCCATCATTTTATGAAAGATAAGTCCATCCTGTCATCTTGAGTTGTTTCTCAGAACCTACTTTTCATGGATGACCAAACCACACACACATTTTCAGAACCGCTTGTCCCATATGGGGTCACGGGGAACCGGAGCCTACCCGGCAACACAGGGCGTAAGGCTGGAGGGGGAGGGGACACACCCAGGACGGGACGCCAGTCAGTCACAAGGCACCCCAAGCGGGACTCAAACCCCAGACCCACTAGAAAGCAGGACTGTGATCCAACCCACTGCGCCACCGCACCCCCATGACCAAACCAATATTTGCTAAATAGGCAAGGTCCTGGTTTTCCTCTGTACTTATTTTGCAAATAGATTTCTTCTCGAAGTTGCTCTGGGAAAAATGTAGAGCCTCACAGGAAGCGGTCCTGGGAAAGTGAAGGGCTGCGGTACTCCCAAGCTTCATGACCTCCCAGTTCGCTTTCACTCTTACCCAACTCGCAGGAATGGGAATCAGGAGCACTCTGCAGAACACTGTCTATTTTTAGTAGTAACTCACTGTGGTGCACAAATGCAAAGTTAAGTTTTACTTTTGCATTTCTCCAGCACATTTTGTGTTTTACAGACACCTTAGTAGTACAGCAAAATCACAAAAAGGAATTTATTTATCTTATTGTAGCTATACCCCCTCTTTTCACACATTGCACCTTATTCCAGCCCTCGTTAGAAAATTAGGCAAGCCTAGATAATCACCTAAAGAAACACTTTTATTAGAAAACTGAAGAAGATCTGCATACTTTCATATTTTGCAAATAGGTTATGACACATTGCTGCAATATGTTTTTGAATTTTTGCAACTTTGTAAGTAACTTTTTTCTGTAAAACAAATTGTCGATCACTACAGTAAACTTAACAGTCCTGAAAATAAAAGTTTTCAGTCTTCACAGTATAAATCTGTCTTCTGTGAATATAATGTTGACGCATATGTTGTCATAAAAAAAAACATAAAAAATAAGTTTTTTAAAATTTCATTGACCTTTCTTCATGTTCTGTATATAATATATATCTAAAATAGATAGATAATATAATATAATATAATATAGGGGGCACGGTGGCGCAGCAGATTTGGCTGCACCCTGCTCTCTGGTCGGTCTGGGGTCCGAGTCCTGCTTGCGGTGCCTTGTGATGGACTGGCGTCCCGTCCTGGGTGTGTCCCCTCTCTCCTCCAGCCTTACACCCTGTGTTGCCAGGTTAGGCTCTGGTTTGCCGCAAACCTACTTAGGACAAGTGGTTTCAGTCAATGTGTGTAATAATATAATTTATTATCTTTTTAATTGGATAATTTTCTGTTACTAGAGCAATTAGCAGCTCTAAGGTCCTTGATTCCTCAGCCATCCTTCTCCCACGCAATGTATTTGGCCATGTCTGTCAAACACCTAGACTGAAAGGAGGTGCAAAGACTGCAGAAATCTGGTGGAGCTCACAACATTTCAGAACTTTGTAACACAGCTCTAACACTGAATTCATTTGCAGGAAAGAACATAATGCATCATGGCCTGTGTTTTAAACTACTGCAGCGGATTAAAACAACAATGAAAATATTACAGTGATGTGTGTAAGATAGTCACGAATGGTTCTTTAAAAACTGCACAAGGAGACGACATAGCACATAACAGTACAACACGGAATAATAATTGGTTGAGAACAAGAAATTTGGGCTGGAAAAACTGTGTGCGTGTTCATATGTTATACATTTTCAGAGAAAAAAAGAACCCAGTGATGTGAGATTGTGACATTGCTCCAAAAATAAATACTTACCTTTCGAAACACGACTGGTTTTAGTGGTTCTGATTTGACAAAACCAATCTAAGAACAACATGTCTGAATGTTCCTTTGGCTGGCATGGGCCACTGCACATATTTTTCTGTTGGAAGCCTGACAACCTCCTTCACAGCTCCCTGTCACAGCACTGGGGCAGGAGGATTAGGCAAAAAACATTCTACAAATGATATGAAAATGTGATTAAAACATTGATACAATGTAACTAACTTTTGGTACAAGTGTAACAAACAGCATGAATTAAATTTCTGTAATGATAGCCATCATCTTAATTTTACGTTTACATACAGCATTTAGAATTAAGTCAAAATCTGTCACAGAAATGGGTAACGCAAAGGGATTTAAAGTCACCCATATATGCCATTTTTCATATATTATTCAGTGTAAAAAAAAATAGATAAATAAAAATTTTTTACAAGTTTTATCTCACTGTAATTTTGCTTCAAAGGTTGACTGGAACAGAAATGTAAGAGATTCTATGAAATGTACAGGTTTGGCCAAAAAGTTTTGCGCTAACTGTAAAATTATTAGACATATAAACATGCTAACCTTTCAGCATTAGTCAAATCAGTATTCTAAGTTCACAGCAAGTTGTGCAGTTTGTCAAATTTTTGTCGGTCTTGGCGAAGCCAAGGGATTAGCGCTTACAGAATTTGAGATTATGTTGATGTCCATACAAAAGTAACAGGATGCAAAGTGACAATGTTCACATTAAACTAAACATAAAACAGTCTCAGAGGAAAGTGACAGAGACAGACGCACAGTCATAAAGTCCTCCCAGATGTGCAGCTTTTAATTTTAAGGGAGTGCTTCTTTTTTCTCATCTCACCTCCCTAGAATACAGTGACCATAAATAAAAGAATGTGAAAATGTAAAGAAAGCCTCCACAGAATTTCACCGAACACAGAACAGCAGCAGTAAGATACACCATGTACTGTAGAAATAATTGCAAGAACAGAAAAACCCATGAGAGAATCAAACAGCGGCATGAAAATACAGTACGTGTGACATGCCAGGGGTATCAGGCATGAAAAACACAGGAAGCGGCAAACTCTGGCACTGACGTTACTTTCAGTTGACCAGAATGCAGAATATGAATGTAGGAATTTTCCTTTCGGGCCTACCACAAACAATTGTTTTCCAAGTTTTTCATTTGGTGGGGTATGGGAGACATTATTGAAAGTCCAGCTACTCTTCAAAGCCACTTGGATTCCTAGTGCTGCTAGGCAACTGAGCCAATGGTGCCAAAATTCGTAATGATGCTCCAGCCAGAGGAACCAGGCCAATGGGGTCATGATACACAATTCAAACACAAACTGAGAAGAGCCATTTTAATAGGGCCTCAGAATATTCATGCTGTTAGAAAAATTTCAGGCAAAACTAAAGAACAAAATTGCTGTAATAATTTGTCATGTAGCAACAACATTTTAGGGAATATTTTAATCAGGAATGCACTGAAAGACCTCCCTCTTTGGAACCATGGCCACTGAACAGTCAAATTATTAGTTTATTCCAGTTTAAGAGAATGGAACTGATTTTGGCAAAACATAGCTGCTGTAGCAGAACAGGGCTTAGGGCAGGAAAACAGAAATCATGCAAGAGCGATGAAGAAATTAAGCGCACTCTCTATGTAACAATTTGAAATTATTGTCTGTATCAAAATGCATGTCAAAATCATTTTAAACTAGGGGTAAAAATAAAGGGGGATTTTCATCTTGCTTAAGATTGGAATAGTTCCAGTGGCAGAAAAGTATCAATAAACTTTGGTATTAAACAACTAATTAATGTTGACATGACACACTCGTATTTTAATTTCATGGGTTTTGATAAGTGAAGTATACAATCATTTGTCTGAACTCCATACAAGTAAAAATCTGTCTCACTTTATATTTTAGATTATCAGTGAGGAAGTAATGTACATGCACTTCTGCTTTGCTTAACCTAGGATTATCATTCATTTCATATGTTAATATGAAGTTTCTGGCAGTATACAGCACAAACATTATATGCACACATGCCCAGAGTTCTTTGAAAACCGCAGAATTTAAGAATCCTCATCGTAATCACGTACACCTTAATCAACAAATGGGAAAAATATAAGTCTCTGTCTCTGACTTCCTAAAAATGCTGCTCTGTTGGCAATTTCTGACTGTTAGTACAGACTTAAAATTGCATATTTAGTTATAATTCACTTTGCCGTTAGTGGCAATTATGCAGGATCCATCAGGATAGTGTTATATTCCTGAAGAGGAACAGAGGTTATATTTCAGTAATTAAATAAATATTGACCTTTCATTGTTTAAAATAATCTTGGAATCATATATTTAGGATTCCTTTTTCAAAGAAAACACACACATACACACACACACACACACTATCTGAACCATTTGTCCCATACAGGGTTGCAGGGAGCCAGAGCCTAACCCAGCAATGCAGGACAGAGGGCCAGAGGGGGAGAGCACACACCCAGGACAGGACACCAGTCCATCACAAGGCACCCCAAGTGGGGCTCAAACCCCAGACCCACTATAGAGAGCAGGACAAGGTCCAACCCACTGCACCACTGCACTGCCACTGCACCACCAACCCCCCCCAAAGAAAATAATAGTAAAAAATATACAGTAGGAAACAAGTTCTGTGAATGTAAAATATAATTCAATTCTTGAAATAGACCGTGAATAAATTATTTGTTGATATGATTCAGTCATACTGTGATTTAATTTTACTGTGATTTAATCATCCACGGAGGCAACTTTATTCTGTTTGATAGTGTCATTACATTTTTCACAAGGCATGTGACGCGTTCTAAATGACAGCTCATGAAAGAGGCTTACTTTGATCCTGACATGCACGCAGAAGACACCGGCACCTTGATTTTTCTCGTTCAAATCCAGGCCAGTCAGCTGAAAAGCAATCTCGTGGCCTGTCAAGTGTGATGCAGCCTGTTGCCATGAACTACCTTCAAAATAAACCTGTTTTGTAAAGATCATCTCCTGACAAAGTACAAAATCTAAAGCATTGTTTTTTTCAGGTTCAAGCATGAGAAGGTACACTGGCATGGCTGGTTTGGCTCTTTTCACCTTTTCTGCAGCAATTTCATCTCCCTTCTTTTGTACAACTTAACAGATTTGCCCTTTTTTCACTGTAAAAGTTTTTTTCCATGTTCACCTTATCACCGTGGATTCCTAGTCAACCTGTCATGTCCCTGAAATACACAGCCGCTCAACTGCTTTACCTCAAAAGCAACAACTTCCTTAAAAAAACTTTCCAAAGCTTTTGAAGGTCTTTTAAATTCGATGTCTTTGTAGGATTCTACAGCCTCTGAGATTCATGCATTACAGCTCAGGAGGGAGTTTTTTTTCCAATCAGCCGTGAACACAATAGAGAAAAAAGTACTGACATACTTTTTGGCATCAGAAAGTGAACCCATCATGTACTTGGGCTGTTTTTAACAACCCTCAGTGCTATCTGTGTCTGGAAAGATACGACTTCTACCAAATCCCTGATCAAGACATATTAGATCTACCCTACACCCAATCTCCTAACAATATGGCTAAGTTTTTAAGTGACCCTATTGTCAGTAAAGAAACTTGACTTTCTGTGCTTAATGGAAATTATGGCCTCCTGTTTTATTAGATCAGACATCAGTACCTGAAACCATGAACAATTCCAATGCAATTTCATGGCTTCCTGTGTAGTTTTGAGGTAACTTCATACTCCCAGGATATTCTATGCAGCTTTACATGGCTGGCACATCTTTACCTGTCCAACTTCCAGTCTTTTCCGGATCGCACTTTCGTACATCTGACTCTGTCCTCGGGGGGCCCGATGGGTTTTGCCGGGGCCTGCTCTGTGGTGGGTCTGGGGTTCGAGTCCTGCTCGGGGTGCCCTGCGGTGGACTGGCGCCCTGTCTGGGGTGTGTCCCCTCCCCCTCCAGCCTTGCACCCTGTGCTGCCGTGTTAGACTCTGTTTTGCCGTGAACCCGCTCGGGACAAGCGCTTGTAGACATTGTGTGTTTGTGTGTGTGTGTGTGTGTGTGTGTGTGTGTGTGTGTGTGTGTGTGTGTGTGTGTGTGTGTGTGTGTGTGAGAGCCTCTTATGAGTTCCTCAGGCTTTCCTACATTCTATGGAAGATGATGCTTTCTCCAGCTATGCCCACAAAACTGTGGAATTCCTTCTAGCAAATAATTCGCTACTCTGTGTACCTTCAAAATAGAGCAGAAACCCCCATGTTCAGAATTGCTTTCACCTGACAGATTTACATTCATATGACACTTTTCTCCAATGCAACTTACGGTGCTAATTGACGAAAAATTCTCTACTCATTTATACAGCTCAGAATGTTTTTTACTAGAGCAATTTAGGGTAAGTACCTTCCTCAGTGATACTACAGGTGGAGGTGTGATTCAAACCTCTGAACCCAAAAACAGCAGCTTTAACCACTACATTTCCGGCTGCCCTCATTTGTGTACTTTATTTAATTTTTCCTTTCTCTCATCACTTGTTTTACCGTTGTTTGTATCATAATCTGTTAGTATTAGACTGCTGTTCAATTTTGCTGTTTTAACATTTTTACTGAGTTTTATTTAAATCTTTTTCCCATTGTTTTATTACCGTTTGTGGGGGTGCGGTGGCGCAGTGGGTTTGGCCGGGTCCTGCTCTCTGGTGGGTCTGGGGTTCGAGTCCCGCTTGGGGTGCCTTGTCATGGACTGGTGTCCTGTCCTGTGTGTGTACCCTCCCCCTCCAGCCTTGCATTCTGTGTTGCTGGGTTAGGCTCTGGTTTACTGCAACCCTGCTTGGGACAAGCAGTTTTAGGTAGGCAGTGTGTGTACTGTTCCCTGTTTATCTTTTGTCCTACTCTAAAGTGATTTTAGTCGCACCTTTGAAAGGATGCTATATAAAATAGTTTCTTATTGTTAATATTGTGGGGTGCGGTGGCGCAGTAGGTTGGACCACAGTCCTGCTCTCCAGTGGGTCTGGGGTTCAAGTCCCGCTTGGGGTGCCTTGCGGCGGACTGGCGTCCCGTCCTGGGTGTGTCCCCTCCCCCTCCGGCCTTACACCTTGTGTTACCGGGTTGGCTCTGGTTCCCCGTGACCCTGTCTGGGACAAGCGGTTCTGAAAATGTGTGTGTGTGTGTGTGTGTGTGTGTGTGTGTGTGTGTGTTAATATTGTCATTAATGCATATACTTTTCTGAGATATTAATTTTTAATTTTTTTTCTTAGCGTAACTACACATCTAAGACACTGCTTTAAATAATCCATAACTTAATGGATTCCACCAAGTGATGCGTGCTCGCTTGAAACATTGCAGTGGAGGTCTACTCTTATTCACTGCGTAAATACATTAATTCATGTTGAACAGATTAATAATGGAACAAAATTCTTTTAATAAAATTATGACTGCATTTGTTCACAGCAGTCTTGTAATCTTAATAAGACGTTATGTGCCTTATATGACGCATAAAAGTGGTGATTAATGGAATGAAAATAGGATGCAATAGACTTTTGCTGCCATACAGCATGCCTTACCTTAATGATGATGCAGACATGATCTTCGAAGCGAAATAAATAGGGGGCTTTGAGATTTTTACTGGCATAGACATTTGTGTCAACCCTCCAAGATTGGCTCTGTGCCTTGAGTGGAATTACCAACCTTTGGAAAAAAACGTAAAAAAAATCTGCAAAGCATGGAAATAGGAATTTTATATCATGTGTTTGTAACTATATTGCTGTGGAAAATAAAATCCAGAACTTTCATTTTTATGTGCAAACTGTTAACAATGTAATGATGGAAAACATGCAGGAGGGGTGAGGTTCATTTAGCCCAAAGACCAGGCCAGAGTACCATCAAACCGGAGAAATGACACTTTGTGAAAACATTAATGATCCACAGCTGTCCACAAATACACTTTGCCAAGCTTACGCATAACCATCGGCAGACAAATGATTGCTGTTCTCAGAACACCTGCCATCATATTATAGTCCAAGGACTGAACAAGTGGGTGTCTGGGCACATCACACTTTGAAAGGGGAAATTGGCATGTTTTAATCAGTCACAGAAAGAATTTTAGCCTGACCAATGGTCAGTGATCTGTTTCAGAATGGTATCTCCGGTGTCTGCTGTAGACATTGTCTGTTACGTAATGGAAGGAAATAATTCAAAAACTTCCATGCAGTAAGACAGAGAATCTGCAGAGTATCTCCATCTACAAGAAATGCGTGCACAAAGTCATGTGCAATTGTATCTCTATGTCAGTTTGCCTCTTAAGCTTAGAGAAAAAATGAAAAACTGATAAAATCTATAAAACTGATATATCACGTCTGCTATAAACTTAAACGACTTCTCAAAATTCTGTGCGCATTACAGCCAGGCACTGTTTGCTGGGCTTTTCTCATCACATAACTGCCCCTAAGACTTAATCACCTTCAGTATGACTAATTTCTTATTCTTCTAATTAAATATCAGGGACAAATCATATAAATTCTTTATCTGGATGTGTCCATGTCAATGGCCAAATGCTGAGCGATCTAGTTTGTACAGAATATGACTTGTGATGGTCCTCTGATTTCTCAGTATTGATGTTGCAGCATAGTGTAGAAACAGGGCTTTTGGCAGGCTCAATATGAATATAAATCCAGAGGAACAGGGAGCTGCCCCAACACAGAACCAAGGAACAAACCACCTATATATCATACCATATAAACTGTGTGTATATACATATATGGGGGACGTGGTGGTGCAGTGGGTTGGACCGGGTCCTGCTCTGCAGCGGGTCTGGGGTTCGAGTCCTGCTTGGAGTGCCTTGCGATGGACTGGCGTCCCGTCCTGGGTGTGTCCCCTCCCCCTCTAGCCTTGTGCCCTGTGTTGCCGGGTAGGCTCTGGTTCCCCACGACCCTGTATGGGACAAGTGGTTCTGAAAGTGTATGCGTATATGTATATATATATATATATATTATGCCCTGTGTTGCCGGGTTGGCTCCGGTTCCCCGCGACCCTGTATGGGACAAGCGGTTCAGAAAATGTGTGTGTGTATATATATTTACACACACACATATACCACCTATATAATCCTAAAGACCTTGGGAGCAAATATGTCCTCATTTGGATACAAGAAAGGATAATGTGATACAGCACCATCACATGGCATAGTCTGTTACCTTCAAGAAATGCTGAGGAGATGTCCAGTCCAGGATTTGTTATTAGAGCACAAATGCAAAGTCTGTTTCCATTTCAAGGCGGAGCAGAAAAAGCTATACAGTTGGTACAAAGGGCACCTGACAGTTACATGTACCAGTAGGTACAATACACCCCAGTAGTTTCAAGGTGAATTGCATGATTATTTTGGTTATTCAGAAAGAATATTACTAATAATAACACAACATCATGCAAACCCAAGTATCTCAACCATTAAAAACCCTATAGTTAATGTCTAGAAAAGGGACTAGAATTCCTGGCACATTAATTCTTGTTTTTGTATTTACATTTTGGGAGGTGAAAGTGCCAAATACAGACTAGGTTGTTCTTTTTCTTAAGAGTATCTTGCAAGTTGTTATAACCAAAAAAACCCCTCTGTAGTCCAGACAGAAAATGTAGTCAGTTTGCAGTAGGATGTTTGCTAGGTTATAAAGTAGAAAAAATTACATAGAAAGAAATAACTTGCCAGATGAGAAAGTGCAAGATTTTGCATGAATCTGAAGGTTGAGAATGTAGGATGCAATAGGTAATTACATTACATAACCATGATTACTGTATGTTTAAAATTATACTTAGAGAGGTTTCGCTTTTAATACACATGCAGACTCAGATTGTGCAATTGTATTCTAAAGTACTCAAAGAATTTGATTCACCAAGTAATAATGGTAAGATGTTGCATACAGAAGCTTTTACCCAAAGTGATTTACCACTCAAAGAAAACAAAAGATTCAGCAACAGATGTAGCAATATAAATGCAGAAATGCAATTCTCAAAGTAGTCAATTAGTTGAATGCAACCGGGTACACTTTTTTAAAATGGATAATTGTGACAAATATGCACACACACACACACATTTTCTGAACCGCTTGTCCCATACAGTGTTGCGGGGAGCCAAACCCAGCAACTCAGGGCATAAGGCTGGAGGGGGAGGAGACATATCCAGGACAGGACACCAGTCCATTGCAAGGCACCCCAAGCGGGACTTGAACCCCAGACCCACCAGAAAGCAGGACCCAGTCCAACCCACTGCACCATCACACCCCCCATTGTGATAAATAATGGAATGTAAATGTACGGAGTAGATGCATCCAGAGTGAGGTTGGAAAAAGATGTGTTTTCAGACCCTTCTTGTAAATTGGATTCTTCAGCAGTTCACAACATGGGCAATATTTTAATAGCACAATCTGGACAGAAGAGTTGGTCCAAACTAACCGGTTGACTGGTTAATGCAGATTATGAAAAGAGTGACGCTCTCTATCACAAACAGCATTAGAGAAAAGAAGGCCATGCATTCATCTTCTTTCCACTCAGAACAAGAAGATGAGATTCCAGCAGACATGTGATCTGGTGCCAGCTGAGCATTGTCTGACTGCCACAAAGTACAAAACGTTGTTGTTGTTCCTGTTGTCGCTTCCTCAGTATAGCCAGTACAGCCTTCCTCAGACTGATACTTCCAGTATCTATCAAGGCAACAGAGCATCTTTGGGATTAGTGGACTGCAACGTTCACAGAATGAACGTGCCACCAAAAAAAAATCTGCGGAAACTGTGTGGAGCTATCAAGCCGGCAAAGACGAATAACCCTGTGGAATGAGTCCATCGTCTTGTTGCTGCATTTTGCAGGCAAAACAAAAAGTGAGAACAAAGCATTTCGATTTAAAATCCTGTATTTCTCAGTATTGCCAGACTTGGGTTTAGTAACAGAATTTGGAGCTTCCCTGACACTTTCATTAACATTGTAAACAACAATGGGGAAAAATTTACACCACTTTAGCAAGTGCCAGAGATACACTTTGCTATTTTCATTGTATAATTTATTAATGGATTCCACCAGTGCTGATGATGTGTAAAGAGGCTGCTCTTGGCTTTGTGGTACTGAACTGGAAAGTAAGCATGAACACTGAAGAACTGGCTCCTGGGACAATTTTCTGGACCCTGCGATGTGAGCTAGTTGTCCAGGTAGAAAACGCACTCCTTTCTTTTTTGGAGGCAATGCACAAAGAACACAATCACATTCATCAGCCTGACATATTGCTCTGTGTGTGGTTTTCTGTTTACGTTGTTTCATCAACGGCCCTGGAAATTGTGCTTGGCGAAAAATGATGCATATCTATGCGCAAATGTAAGCAAGTATTATTCTTATTTGGTGTTTAAACTCACTAAACAGCTTACAGCACTTTTTAATTTTATGGCGTTTTTCTTTTCTATCGTGTCTGAAATCATACTCATTTAGCCGGTTCATCAATATATTAACGTGGCAGGCTACTATCACTGTCTGAAGATAATAGTAAGGTAATACCTTGTACCCATTCTAGCTTAATATTTCATGACTGGGAAACTGAGAATAGACGGTCATCAGTAACGAAACCATTGTCCTACTTTGGGCTCTGTGACTCCAACGGACCTGATCTGCCGCACTGCTGTGTGTTTGTTGCACTGGTTGAAGACAGTTCATATAATTGCCCTATCATGCAGGTAAGATCTTAAACATAATCAGACGTTTTTCCTTTCATTTGTGTGTTTTTTCTTTTTTTTTTTTTTTACTGGATAACTGCTTCCCAGGTCTGTTGCATGCACCTATAATGTTAAATGGAAGGCTCTCTTTGCTTCTACTTGCAGATGTCATTCTGCAGGCTGCGCACCCACCAGTGGTGTTTCCTGCTTTTCAATGTGCTCTTGTTCCATGCTCTGCTCTTTGGCGCCGATTTCGTGGAGGAATACCTCCTCCAGCCAGCTCCAAGGACCTACATGGATGCAAAAGTGCTGGAAATACGAGAGCAGGCCCGGAAGCTTGACATGAATGCAGTAAGGGCAAATGACACTCATTGGTATGTTATCAGCAACCCTCGGGTCTGCACCGACCAAGATGTCTTTCTGCTAACGCTGGTCTTCAGCACTCCTGAAAACTCCAGCCGCCGGGAGAACATTCGAGGGACATGGGCTAACCGCACTCATGTGCAGGGGTTCCTCGTCCAGACACTGTTCTTGCTGGGGTCTTCCCATTCACCCACCACCCAAGCTGCTATTATGGTGGAATCCAAGCATTATGCAGACATCATCCAAGGGTGGTTCATCGACTCCCACAAGAACTTGATTTCCAAGACTGTTCTGGCAATGCAGTGGGCAGTTACATATTGCCCTTTTGCCCGATTCATCTTGATAACTGATGAGAGTGCATTCATTAACATCCTGGCCCTAGGGGAGTACCTCCTGACCCTCCGCAGGCACCCAGAGGATCTATACATGGGTCGCGTAGTGCACCAGGACATGCCAGACCGGGATCCTCGGAGCACACGCTACGTCTCTCCAAACCAGTACTCTCACAAGTACTTCCCAGACTACTGCGCAGGCTTGGCCTTTGTGGTGTCCCAGGATGTGGCACGGAAGGTGTACGTGGCCTCGTCAGGTGTGGTGGCCCCTGTACCATATGACGTTTTTGTGGGTTTGTGTGCCCAGCGTGCTGGTGTGGTGCCAACTCACAGCTTCCGCTTTTCTGGGGAGAGGCACATCCACTACAACATCTGCTGCTATCGCTTTCTCTTCAGCTCAGCTGATGTTGGGACCAGTGAGTTGCCTCTCATCTGGAATGATCTGCAAAGCAAAGGGAATTGCTCCATGCTGGTAACCTACTATGGACTAGTGAAATGCAAGGTTCTCACCTATCTGGATAAACTCTCCTTTTCCAATGCCAGGCCATAACAGAATGTAAATTGCTTGGATAAACACTGTATGAAGAACAATCCTGCATGAACTTGTGTGCGATATCTTTTTAAATATGGACTTTACTATTAACAGTAAATTAGTGATGCTTTCAGACACAGTCAAAAAGGAAATATTCATAAAATCTTTGAACTGCAATAGATTCACTGAATGTTCATACTCTAACAAATGTAAATGTATAATACAGTCATCACATTAGAACTCATTTTACTGTATCATCATGGACCTATAAATTTACATAGATTGTAATCGACAAGGAAAACAAAAAGCCAACAATTTCAGGTACAGTAAGTAACTATTATTTTAGATCCACATGGTTATTGAAATTGGATGGATGGATTGGATGGGAACTTATAATCATGCTTCCAAATTTAAATGATTTTTTTTTTAATACTTGAAGTAATAGTGTTCAGTTTTTTCTTACTGTTACTTTTTTCTTTCTTCTGTCAGTTATTACAATCATTTCAGTCCCCATAATCAGTACTAAAACTGATAAAGACAATATAGCATTTGGTGGATCACAGTATTGACTCTAGGTTGACTATATAGCAAAATATGTGAAGCTATAAAAGAATTTTTACAGTCCTGGAATAAAAAATACTCATATTTTTAAAAATATCTTTACCTTGAAAGTGTAAATAATTTTCTAAATGTATTTTTGCTGGACTATCACATTTTACCAATTCTATCTACTCACCTTACACTTACACAACTACCATAAATCTGAAAAAAATATTTAACAAGTTGCTAAATAATATCTGGATTTCAGCATAAAAGACCATACATTATTCTCATTTCGACTGACAAGGATAATGTAATTTCTTTTGGCAGAATAACTGCTGTGCAGGTGAACTTCAGTGGGCTAAACTCAGCAGCTGAGCTTACATTATATATCACAGGGGACTTCCAGAAGAAATGATAGATTAGCAGAATTATTTTGAGATCACATTCCTGAGTCACAGATACAGAGCTTTAGATGTGTGCTTTGTAGGGGCAGATGAGTCCAGCTGCAAACATGGCTAATAGATTTTTTTATGTTTAATAACATGTGACTGTAGATATTAAAGTTATTGAATGTAATCCAATATATTCTTTGAAAGTTTATTTCATTTCATCTTAGCTGAAGGTGGTGCATTTGTTGGAGTTGTTATCTTGTAACCTGAAGACACTGGCTTCAAATCCCTGTTATTTCCTCAGTACCCCTGACAAGAACATTGCCCTAAATCGCCATGCAGTAGTAAGAAAACATACTGTATCAGCAGGTAAACTATTGTGAGTCTCTTTGGGCAACGGTTCAGCAAAATAAGATAGTAATTTCTAATCTAGATGTCTGGTAAAGGGAAGAACTGAAAAACTAGAAAAAATTCTCATTAATTTCTTGATCAACATACGAAAACGAAAAAACTGAGAAATCTTGGCAATGTTGCGGAAGGTCCTGTTCTTCTTATTTCAGAAAAGGGCCGACAAAGGTAGAAAAGGAGCCCTACACAAAAAGCAGAGGGGACATGGTTGTGAAACGGTCAACTCCTTCACGCTCTGGAGAGCATGACCTCCTGGCTTTTTTCAATATCCAGCAAGTGGCATCACAAATCTCTTCAGTGCCCCAGCTGCCGAGTAACTGGACTCGAAGATCATGATTACAAATTAGGATCTGAGCACGTTCACTGCTGGTTTATGTCTCTGTTGTAAAAGGCTTCATTACAAACTGCACTGGATATCCCTCAACCTAGTTTTTTTAAAAAGGGGTTCACCATGCTTTCCTAACTGCTTCTGTCTACCTTCCTCTCTCCAAGTGTTAATATTCGAGTGTTCTCCTGGCTTTCTCTTCAGTACGTAATAAATAATAGCAGGTGGTCTCTAATATTATTCCAGAGTTTGTTACTTATAAATTTCAAATTTGTTAATTCACAACATCTTTTGTTAATTTACCTTAGATGCAATACAAATAAGCACATTCAAATCCTTCACTTAGGGTTTTGAAAGCCACACTTCATATCACTGGGCATTATTAAGAAAAATTCTTCACGGTTAAACAAATATGCCTATTTCACTTTGGTAGGATGTTGACAGCCACAGCTAGTCACAGCAGTTGTTTTTGCAGGCCAAGCTGCAGGAAAAGTTTTCAGATGCACAAAGCATATTTCATTACCTAGGTATTTTCGGTAGAATAACCCTTAATACTTTGCTGGTAGATCACTGAAGCATGCAGGCCTTCAGCTGCATTGTATCTTGATGGATTGAGCCAAAGAAAGGGTCTAGAAATAAATGTAAATGCAAACGTAAACATAGAAGGCTGTCACCCTCTACCCTCTACAAACCTCTGGACCATATGATAAATTAGCATGAGTAACTAACCATAATTCGTATACAAAGATTGTCTGAACGGTTTCATAAAGTGAAATATGTTTGTCACATTTTATGACCTTGGGTGTGTTAATACACGTTTTGAAATCATTGTTTTATTTCAACACACGACAGCTGTCATGATACCAGTGGGAGCAGATCACTAATGCTGGTGATAAACGAAAACAGCCAAAAAGAAAAAAAAACCACAGAGCTACACGAGACACTTAGTACTCAGATATGAATATTTAATGTTTTGACTAATGTTTTTAAGGAGATCCTGCTGTGAGAACAGTTTTTGAGATAAAAGGCTAGTGAACAGTATATGGCGATATATATACACACAGCACAAGACAAAACAAATTGTTTCCAACCAGTGTGCTTAGCTTTGGTAAAAAACACAAGGTATCATAGGAACATGTCTATTTGAAGAAGCGAATTTACAAGTTCTCAGAGTTTATAAACTATCTTAATAGCAAAGTGGTTACGTGTATTCCTATCAGACGACCACAAGTAAAGAATCAGCACTCTTACTTCAGCCATTTTTTTAATTTAGCCAGGTTTTGAATCAAAATGAATTATGGACAATTTTAAATCACAAGGAGCACAGAAATTCCTGTTTACCTGACTCACCATTACTGTAGTCAACCATTTACTGCACAATAAAACTGGCACAGTTAAATCAGCTTTGGTGGATTTCAGCTGAAAAAGCTAATAAGATGGCATTTCATTCAATATGGTACTCTGTCAAAAGGTAATTGATATAGCTTTATCCAGACAGATGGTTTTTTTCAAAAAAAAAAAAAAAGTCACTGACTAATTCAAAGACCAGAAGGTATTCACCAAAACCTTTTTCATTATAGACTGTTGACAAGGAACAAAGACTATGATATGATCATGACATTTAATGAAAAAGGTTCAGTATGATGCCATTTGCTCTACTGCTAAATTTCATTATTCATTGCACTAAGAGAATGGCAAGTTCATTGTGAATGTAAGTTGTTTTCAATGTATCAAAGTTTTTAAGAAATGTATAGTGCTTTAAGGTTGCCTTACTCTGAATACACACATTTCACTTTTGATAAATGAACATATTTAGAGTGAACTTAGGTGGGTACAGTACAAACGACTCAAAAAACAATACTTTTGCTTCCAAAAACAATCCCTTAAGTATGTACCTAAATATGTAAGTAGCATGCATCAGTGCAATCATAGCCACCTCTGGGATCACCTGTTACAACTGATGGATGAGTGATCAGAAGCAGTGCCATTAAATGGACCGCATTAGTTTCTCTGACAGTGGAAAGATGACTAGATGCACAGTTTTTGCAACCTAAAAACTCATTCTAAGGAGATTTAAGTAGTGGCACAGTAACAACTGTCTGCATACTGTATACGGAAGGGGATATTACTAAATAAAGGAATGGCTACTGCTCATCATGTCCAAAATGGGCAGAATCAGATTCAAGGGGAAGGAACTTTTGAAAGCCTTTGAGCAATGGGAAGATGGTGAAAAATTCAACAGGGATTTCCTATTTTAATTTCTCAAACAATGGTTCATTGCCTATACAAAGGATGAGAAGTACCAAAAGTTATGGCTAAGCTACAGCAGGACCTGCAGGGGTAGACTAAACTGGTAATCCTTCAGAGGGGGTAGATACAAAAATACTCACCTCAAACCAGAGAGTATCACAAAGAAAGCCATGTTGAAAAACAGATTCCAAAAAACGCCTTCACAAAAAAGTTGTGGCATTTGTTTGCACAGGATCTTGAAGATGGCAAGATTTTTTGCATGGAACCTTTCTGAATTACAGAAAAGACAGCTGGGGAGAACACAGACACCAAAAAACCTCTTGAAGAATAGCCCCATCATTAAAGAAATGGAACTGTGGTTGCGGGCTCCTCCTGAGGAGCTGGAAGACTTTTGCATGAATGTTGTCTTCTCTGCTTTATTCTTTATAATGAAGACAAAAACAGATGCCAAAAAGCCCTTAGAGGGGAGGCCCTGTCATAAAGGAGCTGTGGCTTTTATTGCAGGCTCTTCCTGAAGAGCTGGAAGACTTTCACTTAGAGTTTCTCTATTTCAGAAAATAAAGCAAGGGAGAAAAAAAGACTAAAAAGTCCCTTGAGGAGAAGCACTACTATAAAGGAGCTGGTGTGTTGTGGATGAATGCTGTTCTTGAGAAGATGAAAAATTGTTTAATGGAATTTTGCTGTGTTACAAAAAATATAGCAGAGGTAGAAAAACAGATGGCCTTGAGGACAGGCCCCATCTTAAAGGAGCAATGGCTGGTTGGTTGAGAAGACTGATTGGGAGGCCCCAGTTCAGAGGTCCATGGTTTGGTGAATAGGTCTGTTGTGTCTCCGTCCTACGGTGATAACGAGTGGACAGATGGAAACGACATGGAGGACATCATCCAACAAAACATGCTGTTCAACAAGACCTCCAACCAAGAGAAGATAAACCTTGGTAGACTGACTAAAGATGTGAAGTGCTTTCAGAGTTTGTTTGCATAGCAAACCTCACAGAAGCCAGTGAGAGGTCAGCAACTTTTTTCCAACAAGAATAGTGTGCTGCAGAAACCTGAAGATTTTGAGAAGGTATAGCTATGATGATTATGGTGAGCTGATGTCTTGCTCCTTAGGGGACAACTTCCTGCAAACCAAACTCACTTTCATGACGAGGTTGGATTCCATGACAACCATTGCCTGCGGTTCTTCACCCAAAATTAATCAACTATAGGCATAGTGCACCCTGAAGAGCCCAGTGACATTCAATAACTTAAATTAAAAAATGGTAAATTGCTCACTCATAACAGGAATTTCCCTAATGGGGTTATTTCACAGAACACATTAAACCTGTTATACACGTGTATAAAGAAACCTTAAAGTATTGGTACTTAAACAGTGCAGCATCATGTTAGCTTGCGTCGTACATTACCAATAACTCCTTGTCAGATGCAGGGTCTAGAGCATGATTTCTCGTATTTTGTCACATTTTAAATATTATACTGAAACCACCAGCCATCTTTAGCATTCACCTTCAAACTGATAGAGACTGACTTAAGCAGTGTGTATCAGGTTCCTCACATTTTATCTCACCAGGCAAACCTATATGGTTCCATGGTCTCTTGACTGTGATAAAAACACTAATGACTGCTAGTGCACCATCTTACAATGACTGAGTTGAATT
Source organism: Scleropages formosus (assembly GCF_900964775.1). Lineage (NCBI taxonomy): Eukaryota > Metazoa > Chordata > Actinopteri > Osteoglossiformes > Osteoglossidae > Scleropages > Scleropages formosus. Next base: position 23,722,096 of record NC_041811.1, on the reverse strand, counting down.
TGGTGTTAAGTGGTCATATATTTAATTACCTTTTGATTCATACCAGAAAAAAAAAAAAGACTAAATGAGGAGGATTACTATCCAACAAATTACTTACAGGAATTTCTTACATTGTTGACTGAAGCTGTGAACTCATAAAATAGAAGCTGTTATGGGAGGGATTGCTTCGCTCATGACTGGAATGGAAATGTACTACCTGACCTCATTCAAAGAATGGAGGACACAATTCTGCAGTAAGGCTTAAAAAATGGGAAGCTTATTGATATTTGAAGTTAGATCATTTTGATGTAGTCGGTTACAGGTTTATAGGAGCTGGGGAAAAGTCCTGAGTCATGCTACAGAACATGCTACAAAATATGCCAAGTTACTGCACGTACAGCTTCGGTCCTAATAGCCTCATCCCAAAACATGCTATAGACTGATAAACCACCCGTGTTTTTGTATAAATTTAAAAAAAAAAGAAAATCACACTGTTCGGAGAGTCCCAGCGCACTCCTTGCCACCATTGTACTCACCCAAGAACAAAAGTGAAGCTACGTTGAACCCGAGACGTGTGCAAAGTTCTTTGACGGAGCTTCAGATTCTTCTCAGGGCTGAACGTCACTTTAGACCGTTTGCCAAAGGCATTAATATAAATGCAGCTGCACATATTTAATCAGTGCAAAGTTACTCTGGCAAAAAAAAAAAAAAAATTCTGAAAGAAATGTACTGCATTACCAAAGACATGAGAGTCAGGAGGGTTACAGGGTATGAACATAGATACTGTACATTAATACTGCAGAGATCTTTATAGGAGTCCTTATTTGGTTACACAGTAGATATCAGATATGTAGATAAACTGGTTAAATTAAATGCAAAGCTGATGGAATTAACCAGGTCAACTAATCAGGCCCACCAGCTAAACAAGTTCTACTGGAGCTTTGGGAATAAACTCTTTGCACCTTCCCAGATACTGTTACAATGAGTTCTCACCCAGGCTCCTGATTTATGTCACCCTTATGAACAGCCCACTTCCCCCTCAGTGTCAGTGTTCTCCCTTTACCCTCTCCCATCCATCTACTCCAGTCAGTCCCTTTTCCCCAGTCCCAACCCTTTCTTCAACCTTGTTCTCTCTGTGAAAAAAGAAGTTACTCACAGGATGGTGTGACAGGTGGCATGGTGGCACAGCAAGTAGCGCTGCTGTCTCACAGCACCTGGGTGGCGTGAGAGGAGGTGGGTTTGATCCCCATTCAGTCTGTGTGGAGTTTGCATGTTCTCTCTATGTCTGTGTGGGTTTTCTCCAGGTGCTCTGATTTCCTCCCACAGTCCAAAGACATGCTGTTCAGGTTCCCCCATAGTGTGTGAGTGACAGCAAGAGAGTGTGTGTTCACTGACTCATGGATGAGTGAGCCAGTCAGCGTATCTAGCAGTGTAAGTCACCTTGGTGAATAAGGTGTGTGGGCTGATAACGCTACATAGTATTTGTTGGAAGTCGCTTTGGAGAAAAGTGTCTGCTGAATAAATAAATGTAGGGTGTTTTGGGGAAAAGAACATCAGCAAGGTGGCAGACCCTGATGGTGTCTCCCCTGGAACTTAGTCATTGCATAGATCAACTGGCTCCTGTATTCACCAGGATATTCAACACCAAGCTGCAATTATGCAGGATCCCAGACTGCTTTTAAGTTACCAGCAATGTCCCAGTTCCCAAGAAGTACAAAATCACCAGGCAACGTGATCACTACTGTTTTTTGTAACGTACTGCCCACACATTGTGGTTTTATTGTATGTTGTCATTCTCTTGTTTCATCTTGCCTGGCACCAAACCATAACCAATTCCTATATTTTTACACTGGCAATAGAGTGTGCTGAATTCCGAATTTCATTTTGTCCAACAGAAATCTGCCAAAGTTCTGCCAATATTGCACTCATTAAACACACTGAAAGAATACTTCCCCGACATAAAATAATTAACTTAACCATACAACTGTACAAAGGAAAGAAGGAACAAAAAACCCTAACCCTAAGTAAAGGTCATAAGCCATAACCAGCTTTTACTGGCAACACCAAGGTGGGCAACAATTTTGTCAGCCACAGAAAGATGCATTTACAACAAGCACCTTTACTTTGTGATCTAATGCACTGACAGACCTAAGCCTCTATTTCACCCTGCCAATTCAGCTCTCAAACTTCTCAGAGAAGAGGTAATAAAGGGGCTGCTGGTAACCATGGAAACAAATGTGGCAGAGCATTTACCTCTGCTATAAGTAACCATTTGAGAAAATTGCCTCGTTCTGAATTAACTGGACAGCTGTTACTCTTTTCAAGTATAATTTCTAAATTACTCCCTGGTCATTGAAGGATCTCTCTTACCCTGATAATTCATTTTTTAACGTATTAAAAAATACGTACGCCCAAAAAAATTCTGAGTTTGAAGTAACTTGTGCTGGCTCAATATGGTGAACCCAGCTTACTGAATTATGCATCCTACACAAAGGAAAGGATTATAGAAAACAATTATTATTAATTTATTCAAAATATAAATTGTTGCAGTGATTTCTGTAATCCTGTTAATACCATAATCCTCTTTCTAATGTTTGTGTGAAAAGAGCACAAGAAAACTGGTAACTACATAACAGTAAAACTCAGCAAAATTCAGATAATGGGTTGAAATTAAGAAAGATGGACTGATACAGTCTAGTGTTTATACTCCATACTAACCCAGAACAAGTACTTTTAAAACTGCATTCTTTTTTTAATAAGAGGCTGCTGGTAGCCATGGAAATACATTTGTATAGCATTTACCTCTGAGAAAATTGCATCACACTAGACAAACTGGGCAAGTGGTGTGCTTTTTCAAACATAATTTCTAAACTGCTCTGCAGTCATTAAGTCTTGAAAAAAATTAAGTATAACTCAGCACCTTCTTTAATATCAGTTTCACCACCAACTTCACCACCACCAGGCTAAGAACATACTGTCTATATATGTTTTTCATGTTTATTATTAAATTAATTGCACTGATATCTTTGTAGGGGGTGCAGCGGCCCAGCAGGTTTGGTTGGCTTCTGATCTGTAGTGGGTCTGGGGTTCAAGCCCTGCTTGGGGTGCTTTATGGTAGACTGGCGTCCCACCCAGGGTGTACCCCTGCACGCTGTTTTTCTGGGTTAGACTCCAGTTTGCCGTGATCCTGCTGGGGACAAGTGGCTATAGGCATTGTGTGTGTGTCTAACCATAACTGCACAATCATTTAGTCTGACAGTATTTATGCTGTATATTAGAAAAAGCATAGTATACATTAATAATTTCTAATAACTTAATAACAAATCTGCTCACAGGCCACATTAACTGAGAGCTCAGGATGGATGTTACTGATTTGTGCACTGAGGATTCTGTTTTTTTTTTTACATTTACGCTAGAAAAGGAAATGTTTGTATTTAATTAAAATTACATACAGCATGTCTCTCTGTGTTAAATCAGAGAGACTTGAGTTTTAAGGAGTTAACTACCGGAATATTACCTGTCTCACGATTTTGTTTTATATGGATGCTTCTTTCCATATAAGAGGTTATTTACACTGATGACTGAGATGATGTTCCAGGTGACCAGTGAGTGTCAAGAGAAGACTAATGAAACTGGCCTCCCAGCCTTTATGCCCTAGGTTTTGATCCAGGAGTAATTACATAGAGATGATGGAATAGAAGAGGCTCACTGACATATTAAATGAAAAGCATAGCCTCCATGTCTCCGTGTCAAAAAGTAATAGAACAGGCATGACTCACAAACACACATGCTTATAAATTTATGTAAATGTGTTTTATATATTGTACTTGTAAAGCACATTTCAGTGCATGAGAGCTACCATGGAAAAAGAGGGGTGGTTAAAAAAAACTAACTTGTAGAACTGTCTTCCTCTTGAGTTCTGATGTTAATCTAACACACATCTATAGAGAAATGCATTTAGTTCTTACAATTTTACCAGTGCTTGGTATAGAAGTAGTGTACTCACAACAAGAAAATAATTTTGCAATGAAGTGGTGTCTCCTTTAGGGTGTGCCTAGCCTAGGCTAGCATCTCATGTTTCCAGGATAGGCTCTGGACTGCCATGACCCTACTTCAGAAGAAATGGTACACATTTGCTTTTATTCATTTGGCTGATGCTTTGGAGAAAAGTGATGTGAAACTCATTTATTGATAGAAAAATCTTTTAAAATTTTTTATAGTAGTGCATGAATGTTGTACTAAAAAACAAGTTCACATTTACTGGCACCCCAGTTAGGAGCTTGTCATTTCCACATTCACATTGCACAACTAAGGAACCAAACTAATCAAATTCTACTAGGAAAACTGTTTTTGCTCATGCTGTGGACATGAGAAAAATGTTACTGGCTTACCGCTGCATTTATACCATGAATAAAAGTATGGATGTAAACCATCATTAAGCAAGTAAAATTAAACCAAAAGAATGATGTAGAACATTTTCACGGTCCATTCTTCATTCAGACACAGTAAGTGTAGCTATTAAAGAACTGTAATTAAGTAACTGAAAAACTGGTTATATACTTAATTTTGGGGAAGTTCTTGCTGCAGCATCACTGATAAAGTAATTAATCTTTACTTCTAAAAAAAAAAAAAAAAAAAAAAAAAAAAAAAAACAGTTCTACAGAGGCATTGCATTAAGATTTTTCATGCTATATGGAAAGCCATCCAAAAGCAGAAACTGATCAATACTTCAGAACCAGTACGTAAGTGCTGCTATTTAACATCAGCACACAACAAACACAAGGTGTAACTTTTAAGAATAGTAGTAACTTGTAGCCTGAAGGTTGCAAGTTCACATTCTCGACAAGGCTCTGTTGGTGTACATTTGGAATGTTTTACGAGGGGGGATACTAGCCAAGTAAGGATATGTTCGAAATATTGAAAGAATGCAGTAGGCACAGGGAAGTTGCACATTATTTAGAATCAATAAATGCAGGCATTAAGTATGACACAACACAAACGAGGGAATTCTGTTTACAGGATTATATGGATGAGGGCGAAAAAGTTTACTGAGCAGGTGATGATTGTGTGCGTGCAGGCTGTTCAAGAACCAACTGAAAAAGATGACAAACAGCCTAACTTTCAGGTTAGACCATGAATCCTAAACACTATAGACACATTTCCTCCAAATATCCAACAATGAGGATACACATTTTTCATTTAGCAAAATGTAACTGTTCCTTTAAACAGCAAAAACAAACTGCCACAGAGAAAAACACGAATTCAGCACAAAACACCTGCTTTGTCACTGGTTTAATAATATGAGAAGCCAAATACAAAAACATTAGTGCATTTAAGGTTGCTCAAAATGGAAAGAAGATTATCGCTTTCTTTGACACTAGAGACCGTCTTTGATCTCTCCTGCATACGTCACACTTCAGAGGGTTTATTCGGCACCTTCAACTGTAACCGATGACACAGCAGTAACATAGTATGGTCCCTCACGCATATAAGACCGCAGGCGAAGATAATGCTGGTTTCCGAAGATCTCTGGTGTGGAGGCAGAGTTCGCGAGTGCCTTCACTAGTTCAAATCTCGCATCTTTTGACTCCTTGGTTGGTCCCGTGGATCGGTCCACAATGAACTCCATGAAGCCTGGGGCAGCAATCATTAGCTTCTGTCCCCAGGGTTGGTCAGCTATGGCCTTTTATGAGGGGGAGGGGAAAGGAGCAAAAATAAGATCTCTGAACTGAAATGTTTCTTGTTTTCTAAAGCTGAAGCATTTTGTTATACACTGGATGAAAGCATTATAGAATTTAATGTGCGTACATAACAGAATGTGCTCATTGCTTTATAACTATTCTTTGAGTATGATAAGTTTGCTAAATGAATAAATGTAGAGGTCAATAAAAGCACAACATTTGTCTTTAACCAAAGATCACAGCTGAAGAGGATGGAAGCAGTACTGACAATGAAGACCCGGAGGGCCCCGCAGTGCAGCTCCGGGAACGGCTGGACACTGATACTGCGAAACATCTCCAAGGGCTGGTTGGACAAGGAGCTGAACCAGGACTCCGTCAGGCCCAGGAGGTCCTCTGTCTGCTGCTCAGCCTGTGGGGATGCTGTGGCATTATGGTTGTCTGCAGCAGCAGATAGTATATTAAGACATGGACTTGTAACCACTACTGTCATGGTACCCTTAGGCAACAGATAAACTCTGCATTGCTCCAGTTGAGCAGAAGAAATGGATCAAATTCTGTGTTGCGTCATATACGTAAAATCATAAGCTAAGCAGCTAATAAACGATAAGAATAAGCACACCTAAAATAACCAAACTGACTTCAGCCAGATCTGAAGGGAAAGATAACGCTTTACACTGGAGGCACAGCTCTGTTCAACATGAATGCACTTACATATAGAAAAGTTTTGGTATTTCAGAACCTTCCCATAATAATTTCCTAGCATGTTGATTGGCAGCAAACAAAGTTGCTGGTGCAGCAAAGAACAGTGGTTATTAGCTTTCATTTTCCAAACATTATCACTAATTTTCTTTTTATGCATTTGTGAACAGCCAGGTTCAATACCACTCACTATGAATACTGGAGTCTTTAGACTACATGAATTTATGGGTTTTTAGTATTGGTCTCGAGGGTAACGTTAGGAGCAGAAAAACTGAAATATCAGTTTCTGGCATTTCCAGAGTTTGCCTTTGGTAGTAAAAATGCTGCATTACATCAGTTTCCGTGTTAGCCTTCTGAGTACTACGTACTTTACTAAAACAGCAAAAAACCGTGTCTTAAGTGATTCATTTGCAGAGTGGCCATGCAGAAAGAAGGTAATGAACAGTTAGATCAACTGAGTACAACTGAACACAGCGAAACAATAGAACATTTTACAGCCTGATCTCTGTTACTACTTTGAGAGAAAAGCCCTAGAACAATGCAAAGCAATAGCATCTTTTTCTTCCACACACACACACACACACACACACACACACACACACACACGGTAATAACTGCTGGACAGAGACAGATGTCGTCTGAGGTCAATATCTCGAAGACAGTCAATGTCCAGTGTGACATTTCAGCAGCTGCTGAATGATAGCAGGGTGGTGACCCCACCAACTATTTATTGCCTGTACATCTTTAAAGGGGGAGGCTGCTGAATTTTCAGCAGCACAGGGTAGCTATGATGAGCCTTGCTACACTGATTAACATCAAGGCTAGAGATGTAGTGCTCCAATCAGAGGACTCTTAGCATCCAAACTACACATATAGCTCTGATCCACATGTGGCTTAGTGACAGTTCAACATAAAGGTTGTCATACCGGCAGCGTGAGGAGCAGAGTTAGCGCCTCGAGGCACCGAACCCTGAGCTCTGTAGTGGAATTCTGGGCCAGCTGGCTCAGCCTTTTCAACACTTGCTGAAACTTTTCTCCTGAAAACACACAAACAAGTCAGGGTCAGAAGGATACGTAAATCACACAGCCATGGACAGATTCACCACTTACTCATGTGCCATGTTATGCAAGTCAATCACTTCTGACATCAACTGCTGTCACATTGCTTGCTTTACATTTTGCCACAATATCCCTGCACACTCTTCTGGATATTAGCAGCTCAGGAAGCAAACTTTTAAGCAGCAGGCAGAGCAGATGGTCAAGACTCCAAACAAATTCATACAAAATATTTGATTCAAATAAAGTTAAATCAGTTTTAAAAAGATGATTAAAAAAATTACCCGTATGGTTCTTTCATTTGTCAGCAACAAACATTTTAGAATTTTACATAAAGGTTTTGATCAGTTTTAAAATCTATTTTACTCATTCACTTTTGCTAATCACTTGCCCTTTTCAGCATCACTGCAGTCTAGAGTCTATCCTAGAATCACTGGGCACTAGGCTAGGATAGAAAGCTACGCACCTTGGATGGAGGCCAGTCCATCATAGGTAGCCATGTGCAGACCAAGGACAATTTAGAGTTACCAGTTCACCTGAAATATCTGTTTGTGGGCTATGGGAGGGAAAACCTTCACTGACATGGATAGAACATGCAAACTCTACTCAGACCTGGATTCAAACCTACTCCTCAACAGCTTAAGCACTGTGAAGCAGTAGGGGCTACCTGCCATGCCATTGTGTCACCCCTAAAATGTATTTTACTAAAGCTAAAATACACCAAAACTGTATCAGAACCGGGGGTGCGGTGGTGCAGTGGGTTGGACCAGGTCCTGCTCTCTGGTGGGTCTGGGGTTCGAGTCCTGCTTGGGGTGCCTTGTGGCAGACTGGCGTCCCGTCCTGGGTGTGTCCCCTCCCCCTCCCCCTCCGGCCTTACGCCCTGTGTTGCCGGGTAGGCTCCGGTTCCCCGCGACCCCATATGGGACAAGCGGTTCAGAAAATTGTGTGTGTGTGTGTGTGTGTGTGTGTGTGTGTGTGTGTGTCAGAACCTAGGCAATTAAACTCAACATATTGATTCATAACCGAGAAGCAAGAGGTAGCCATCTTTAACAAAGGCAGGTGTAGCTATGTAAACATGAAACTCTAAGGGCTGCTTAAATCAGAAACTGTCACTAGAACATTCACATCAAACAGCAACATTGCTCTGGGGAAATGAAATGCTTCTCATTTTTCCACAGCTGAGTGCCCGATTTCCCCATTAGCCTTCAGTCTCGTTTGCCTCTCTCGCTCTGAGGGAAGAGTGACCGCACAGCTTCTTACCCGCTTTCTGCAGGACCTGTTTTCCCTCCACGGTGGAGCCCAGGACCCCCAGCGTGTCCAGGGCCACGCCAATCATGACTGGGTCCTTGTCCAGGGCCATCTCAAAGACCTTCTTCAGGAAAGCTGGATAGCACTCGCAGATTTGCTGGGGACTGTCCATGATGGCCAGATTACCAAAAAACTTTACTAACCCTTAGGAGACAAGAGAAATAAATCAATGAAAGACCAGCAAGTGGTGGCCTGGTGTCAGGCAGGGAGAACATCTATGAGGGATGCAACTTGCGAAAAAGGAATACTGTCAGTCAAACGATGCAGATACAGTTATCAAATAACTTGTTTCATTAAATGAATACAACACTACTTTACAGTCTCAGAAACCTACAGTATGGAAATACCAGGACAGATAGCTCACCTGGAAGATAAAAGTCTGAGAAAGGGTCTGACTCTGCACCAATGATCATATTGGAGATTTTATCCATGATACCCTGCTCCGCTAAATACTGCCGCCCGTGTTGGCTGTGAGCAAGAGTTGTCACCATCTCTATTGCTGTGGCTCTGAAACAAAAGAAAACTGAAACAAACTAAAACACAAAGATCAGCAAAACATAAAGTAAAATAAAATATGTGAACTGGACAGAGCAGTTTATTAGAAAAGGGGGCTTTATATTATTAATATTTACGTTAATCATGGCTTTACAGCACGATTTAATTCATGCACCTTCCTATAATGATAGGAATATTTGTGAGATGAGAAAACAGCTTGTCACAGTAACGTGTATTTAGTACAAAACTTTCAACTTTTCTGCTGGGCATTGTGGTGTGTTGAGATGTGGCGTGGCATGGCATGTCTGGGTGGTCTTCTCACCTAACAAGCACATCATCTCCAGTGAGTTCACCAAGCAGCCTGGACAGGAAGCTGGCATTTGCACAGTAACCCAAAGACAATGGTGAGATGGAAGACACCTCCACCACCAGCTGCCAGGCAGAGACACAGATACTTATATCCTGTAGATGAACCACGAAAATGGATTTTAAAAACCACAATCCAACAGCACGGAAGGCAAACTGACCTCGTACACTCTGTACCGGACAATGTCACTGGTGCCCATGACATCCTTCAAGTGGTCCAGCAGCTCACTCTGAAACAGCGCATGCAAACCATCTGTTGTGTTGGTGAGCTTGGAGAGAGCCTGAATAGCCTGTTGAATTTAAAATAAAAAAAAAAAAAGGTTGATCATAGACAAATCAAAGAACAGTAAGGTAACTCCACTAACAAATACAGCCACTAAACATGAGAAAAAGTACCTCTTTAGCAACAGATATCTTCTCCTCTGCAATACAGAGGATCAGTCCCTTTAGTAGCTCTGAACTGTTCACAATCACCAGCGCAGCATCGGGATGCTCCACAATTCGCCGGATCTACACACATAGCATCCATTTTAAAGAGAAACTTAAGAATAAAAATACACGCTGCCATTGGTTACAGGATGAGAGGTATGTGGAGAGTACGTACCTGTGAAATGGCCAGCACCTTGACAGAATGGAGGCAGTGGTTCAGTCCCATTTGGAGCTCCTCTCTGAAGTTCTGAGCCACATAATGTGGATCGAGCGCCTGCAGAAAGCGGCCCAAGATGACAACGCACAGCTCCACCTGTTCCCTGTGCAATATTAAAAAGAAAAACACTACAAGTACTACACTATATATACACACACTGAATTCTCTTACAAAGGCATCCCTTAACACCAAAAGCACAACAGCAGCTTTTGAAAATATATCCCCTTTTTCATACAACAGGTACAATGTACTCAGTACAATGCTACTTTTACGCAGCTGTTGTAACAGACATTATGCTTCTCTCATAATGAAACAAACTAAAATATATATTTCTATTCACACTAAAAATCTCAGTCTAATCCCTCAATTAAGGCAAATGAAACATCACAACAGAATAATTGGATTCACCATTTATTTAGCTGATGCGTGTCTGCAAAGGAACCCAGAATTTTGTGTAACTTTATTTAGCCATTTATACAGCAAGATAACTTTTCTTGGATTAATTTATGCTGAGAACATGGTTCCAGGGCACTATAATGAGAACCCTTGTATATTAATATATATAATATACACAGCGCTCTGCGTGCTTTGCAGAGTGAAAGACATTCATTCAATAATTTTGTGAACTTTCTTTAGATTATTAACATCCATAAGCAAAACTATAAAAATGTATTCTATCTCAAGCCCAATACTTTCTATACAAGACTCTGGACCACCTGCAAACCTCTATTAAACAAATTGAAACTGCTAATTACAACCAACATTCATTCAAAGACAAACTAGAAATGATAATTATTGTTACGAAATATCAAAAATGTCGGTTTTATTATTGTCATACATAAAATTAGGTTTATTTGGCATTACAATTAATTTTAGGTGACAGGAACTGATTTACTTTCGTTTCAAATTAATTGGTAATTCGACCTCCCTCAACGGGAATTATTATTTGTCTAATGCGTTTATATCACATATAATTTAAGGCAGATTGCGTTGTTGAGGAATAGATATTTCACTGTCGAGATACTGTTTTTGAGCCTTGCAAGCAAATATACTAATTCACAGTTGCCATTTATTTTTAATAAAAAAAAAAAATATATGCGCTGTACAAACTCATTCCGACTCAAATTTGGACTCATTAGTGTCTCCATGGCAACGCGACGCCTTTTTTCACTGCTGCTACGAGCTCTACCAATAAACATGAACCCAAAAGAGCTGGAAACGCAACTGAAGGGAATTCAAATTAATCCAGCTGCACGATCCCGTTCTCTCCGGGTGTGTTATACTGCCACCTATCAGCTCGGCGGGGAAACACAGGTGGATTCTCTGCAAATACACGATGTAATGTGAATAAATGTGACTAAAACTAACATTTTTAATAAAAAAAATTTTTACATCTTCTAATAGATCATTAACAGCAAGACTACGGTGAATGGTTATACGCAATTTTGTCTTTACACGCCGATTCAGTTTCCAAATCCCATCGTAAATTGCCACTCCACCACTGCGTATAGCCAAATTAATTTGAGAAGCAGCAGGTAAGTAGATTGCGATCATTCGCCAGAACTTGACTCAGCAGTATTTCACAAGCAGTACGCACCTGTCATTGGAGATTAGGAGGGAAAATATAACTTCGAGTCGCAGTCCACGCACCGTCTCTTTCAACGTTTCTAATGGTACCGCCAAAACAGCGGTCCTTAAACTTCTCAGTTCTTCAACGGGATCCTCCAGACCAGAGATCTCCGACAAGAGGCTCTCTATGGAGGCCGCCATCTTGCTCACTGTTTGGGTCTCTTAAATATCGCGAGACACTGTGTGGTCAAGCGTATTCCCGCTGCTGTGGTAAACGTCATCCTGTGGAGTCTTCAAGGCGGCCAAAAGTGCAATTAAATAAAGACTGAAATAATAGTATCCTTACAAACTGCCTAATTAGAAAATAAAGAGAAGAAGGAAATGCTGTAGTACGGCTTTATGTGCAGTTTTGGAGAAGGTCTGTGAATTTTCGACTTTCTATCACTGGGTGGAGCCAGGAGACTGTCAAACTCGAGCTGAGCTGAACGTGGGCGATTGGTGAAAATGAATGAGTTTTCTTTGTTCTGTATAGCGCCGTAGTTCATAGAATACATGTTATCACAAACCTATAAACTCGGAGTTTAACTCCCCAAACCCCGAAAAAGGGCGCATATAAAACATTTACATTTATTTATTTAGCCGAAGCTTTTCTCCCGAAGTGCTATGCATCTCAGCGTAAACAAAGCACCTTTTCAAATAGCAGGGACCAAAGTTGTAAATGCGCGCGCACGCGCACACCCACTGTACTGTCGAAGAATGGCCAGTTTGGGCGGTAGGACTCGACGAACAAATAACCCATGTCCATTCACTGGCTATTAGCACAGTGGGGGCAGATGAGAGGTTTACCGCGAGAGAAATTAGGGATACTGTGGCTCACGAGGAATCACAAAAGCAGAAAGCAAGCAAAAACTGGCATTAAATGAAAAAGAATGTCATGCATTGGCCGGGAATCGAACCCGGGCCTCCCGCGTGGCAGGCGAGAATTCTACCACTGAACCACCAATGCTTCTCCGTTATAGTTTCTCAGAGTAACAGTTTTAAAAGAAAGAGACCCAATTACCTCATTGTTTTGAGTTGCATTTTTCAAGACATTTTGTCCCCGTCAAGCGTATTATTAAAAGTGCCTGGGCCAAAAACTTCTCAACCAATGTAATTGAAATAATGTTTTGTTTTTTACTTCTGCTTTGCTGCCAGCATTTTGGAATCAGTTACCATTTATTCCTCCTGGGCAAAGTCAAAGTGCAAATGCCATTCTCTCTATGTCAACAACTCTGGATACCTTCCTAATATTGGCATTTTATCAACCATGCTTGAAATGTGTTGAATAATAAAATTATCTTTTAAACATTTTCTTTGGCCTTTTGAGTGTTGAATTCTGAACTAAACACTTTCTGTGATGTATATTGTGTTTGTTATAAATGTCATTACTTTCTTATGAAGCAATTCAGACCTTGGCTTGGGATGGATTCCAAAAGATTCATACATCATTAAAAATCTTAAAAAATTAATGTGATCTGCTTAACTTGCGGTCATTAATTGTTCGGAGAAGAGGTCATTACTGTATTATTAATGTCGAGAGCTTTATAATGGGACAAATGATCAGGAAGTAAAACGTTCGTTCAGAAATAGCACAGTTAAGTACTGTGGCCTTGTACCTGACTGGGAACTGTCTGCTAGCTGAAAAAGTGAAGAAATGTCTTTAAATGTTCGAACGAATCATTTCACTCGCAGGTTATGTTTGACTTTCATTGCACTACACATCTTAAAAGGCACCTGCAGTCTCCACGAACATCATAAACCGTGTAAAGCCTGTCTTTGATTATGAAGCGAAACTAATATGTATATAAGAGTCTGAAGCAAAATCTAAGTAAATGGCAATTTTCAGAAACAGCTGGCATCAATTTTTTTAATATCTGAGAAATATGAAATACGCGAAAATTGCAATAGTTTTATTTTTTTCCAGATTGAAATATACAAGAGGTTTATAAGTGTACTTGCGAATTGCGAATGCAGATATGTATGGTTTAAGGACTTCCAAAAGTGCTTTATTTATATTGCCATTTCTTGGTAAAGGCCAAAGGGCAGATACTGTACAGCAATAAAGATGGAATAAAGTGAACTCTGGCACTGATCTTTGTAACTGTTTATTTATTTATATATATATTTTTTATTTATTTATGTGAAATCTCGAAACATGTGGACAAAATCTGTGATAAAAAGAGACTGCATCTTAAATGTCAGCGCTGCTTTTAGAAGGTTCTATTCCTGCTGCTGCAGCTCTCTAATTTGCCCGAGGCGTGTGTCAGCGCACCGATTAGTGGCAGCATCCTCCCCTCATAGCTCAGGAAGGGACACGCGTGCAGGAAGGTAGCTTTGCAATCCACGCATAGATCTTAGGTAAGGTCACCTCAAAGCAGCTGTCGAGAGAAGAAGACGTTCTACGAGTCGCACGGAGCAAGGAAGGCCAAACCCACCCTGCCGCTGGTTCCTTAACATCGGGCGGGAGAGTGTAAACTTCACGTGGGTGGCTCGTGGTTCTCAATGAATGACTTCAGTCACGTCGCCGGGTCTGCACGGTGGAGACGCTCAGGGCTGGGTTCGCAAAGAAAAGCACTGGAAACATATTTGAGGCTGTTTGCTCCGACAACAAGTCCGTGGGCCTGGGCCTTCTACCGGGAGGCTTTGGTTTGTGTGGAGCACAGCTCAAATCAATGACTGGACTGAGACGCGGAGCCGAGTTTGTCGGTTGTTTAGCTTCGCTGGGTGTATCGTGGGTGTGTGCGAGCCACCATGTTCCTTTCCAGGGAGAAGCCCATGAAGCTGGACTCCCTCCCACTGTGGTTGGAGTAGGGCTTCTTCTGTTATGTGGTTTGCCCGCCCACCCTCGCAAGTGTGGACTTCATGGAAGGAACCGCTCTCCACTTGTCAACACCGCTTGCTCCAGTTTTATGAATAATCGGTGGCATATTCAATTTGTGGAACTACCACTGTTTGATAACCATAGCAATACAAACTCCCAGCGATCCAGATCAAACATGATTTTGTGAGCCTGCAAAGTCTTCCTCTGTTAAGCATTTATAGCTTTGGCTTCTGTATTTGCAGAGCATGCTGAACCTTATGATGTTTCAGTAATTTAATGTGCTGAAAACAACATAGGAAAATCAATTTATAAGCTATATATGAACAGGCTTTTCTGAACTGCTTGTCCCAGATGGGGTCGGAGGGAACCAGAGCCTAACCCGGCAACTCAGGGTGTAAGGCCGGAGGGGGAGGGAACACACCCAGGACGGGACGCCAGGACACCGGGACGCCGGGACGCCAGTCCGCCGCAAGGCACCCCAAGCGGGACTCGAACCCCAGACCCACCAGGGAGCAGGACCCGGTCCAACCCACTACGCCACCACACCCCCCTTGAATGGGTATTTATTCATCTCAAAACTTAAAGACTGTTATGTGTAATTGCATATTAATTGTGTTATTAACATTTTTTCAGCCAAAGTCAGTTTACAATGGTTTAAAAGCAACTTTACAATCATTTACCTATTTTTAAAATTATTTATTCTTATTGGCACTGCAACACTGATTTAGGATAAGTGCTTATCAATAGTGAGCGACAGTGAGTGTATATGTGTTCTTACTATAGAAATTGAAGGTAAGCAGGAGTGGGGATTCTGAGCAGAGAACTTCAGATTGCAAAGTAAGAGTCCTAACGAGTTCACTGCTTGCATGCAACTGATGTGCTGTTGAATGAAGAATGGAAGCTAATATCTTATATTTCTGAGGCATCTTCTTATCTCAGATAGAAAGCCTGAGCCTTGGGCAGAGTAGCATCCTAATCCCCACACAGAGCAGTGCTTTGAGTCTTGCTGACACAACTCTTTCTCTTTCTTGCCCCACTTCACACAGCCCTAGGTTGTCCTTGGCAGCTGATCAGGACTGACCTTGCTGGATCTCCCAGAGCGTCCAGTAGGATGCCAGGTCAGACCATATGGTGACAAGACCAGCAACCACTGCTATCTGTTTTTATTTATTTATTTTATTCACCTCACTGATGCTCCACTGAAGAGGAAAGCCTCCTCAAATATTGACATGAGGTGCAATGAAATGCCTTTTGCATTCCCATGTCCTCACCAGACCTGCATTTTCTCACTCATGTACAGTAGATTATCGAAAAGTGTGGGCACAGCTGGCTCATCGGTACAGCTTTTCTGAACTGGCGACATTTCTTTCCGCCACATCAGAGTATATGTAGTAAATCCTAATGATTTCAATGCAACCCACACACGCACACAACCGCTTGTCTCGAGCGGAGTCTCGGCGAGCCGGAGCCTAACCCGGCAACACAGGGCACAAGGCTATAGGAGACACACCCAAGATGGAACACCAGTCCATCACAAGGCACCCCAACCAGGATGCAAACCCCAGAGCCACCAGAGAGCAGGACCCAGCCAAACCTGCTGTGCCACTGCACCTCTCTGAAGGCAAGCCATACATGAGAAATATATTTAAAATATGTTTAACAAAAAATATGAGTAACATGTTAATAGTAATGAGGGGTGCGGTGGCGCAGTGGGTTGGACCGCAGTCTTGCTCTCCGGTGGGTCTGGGGTTCAAGTCCCACTTGGGGTGCCTTGCGGCGGACTGGCGTCCCGTCCTGGGTGTGTCCCCTTCCCCCTCTGGCCTTATGCCCTGTGTTACCGGGTAGGCTCCGGTTCCCCGTGACCCCGTAAGGGATAAGCGGTTCTGAAAATGTGTGTGTGTGTGTGTGTGTTAATAGTATGCCTGTATATATCATATAATGTATGTAAATATAACTCATATAGAATAAATCACTGCAAAGTATGCTGAATATATATCATTAACATTTATAAACTACATTTCTTTCTCTTCCATACACATTTTTTCCATTTTTAAAGAGTGGGTCAGCATCTAGATATTTTGTTCTAAAAGTCTCCAGCAAGAGACTTTTAAAAAAAACTTTGACTGTTGTGATTATGATTCAGACACTTGTGATTGCTGATGTTAAAATGTTCCTTAACAATGAATAGTGATCATCCGCTGTGACGGAACGTGTAGCCTTTAACAAAGTGAGGCATTAACAGTGTAGGAAAGCTGAAAGAACTGCATAGAGCACAACTTGTTTGGTTACAGAAGGATGTGAAGGGCTCAGCAGAGCACCAATGAGGAGTGCGTACAAAGTTGCTGTTCTTGGAAGTGTGTACCCAGTGCTTGTCAGATCCCTTTGCAAATCCAGCTCTGTGTGACTCAGGCACTCCAGCTAATGAAGCATACTGGCAAAAGCTGTGATGGGCCTTTTCTCCAGTGAAGGAGGTACAATGGAGGTATTCTCCAGCACTCATGCCTTGAGAGGGTCAGTCATCTTGAAGATCTTTGTAGAGAAAGACATCATATCCAGGAATTAGTGTGTGACAGGCACCTTGATTTTGGTATGAATTCAGTTTTTCATTCAATGTTTTTATGGTCTCATGCAGTGTTTGAGGCACTGATGGCCCTTTATATCACTGTGGATAAGAGCTTCAGCCAAATGAATAAAGTGTAAGTACTGAGGATTCATGATGGAGTGGCCTCTGTCTAAGGGCTCTAGAAAATATTGGCAGAGCTTTAAAAACCCTCCCTCTACCATTCCCAAAGGGGCCAGTTTAACTTGTCAGTATATTTCCTTCCAATGATTTTTTTCCAAGGTATTATATTCTGGTTTACACAGTCACTGACTATCTGCTGTTACATTTTAAAGCAGCAAAAAGTTTACTAGACCGCATTCCTTTTAAAGGAAACTAGGTTCCATTTAAACAGAGTTTTACTGCAATAAAAGTGTCAGCTGGATTTCCTTCCTGGAACCTTCTCTTTCTGATATAGATGTCTTTTGGTTTTTTATGTCAGCAAGTACTAATGCTCTGGTACGGTGAACATTGCCCACAGAAATCCCATGAGCAAATGGATATTATGAAAAATGGGGTGAGCATACTTAGGGGTACCCGTTAGCTGAAACTTACAACAGATAGGTGGCTATTATTTTAAAATGGAGGTGATTGCTGCTATAATCTGGACTCTCAGAAACCAAATTTACCCCAGTAAACAAGTCTGTTAACAAAAGGAGGTAAGGACAGCTCAAGGGGTAACAGTGTATTTCTTGTTCATATTTGCCTGAGATGGGGGGTGTGGTGGCGCAGTGGGTTGGACCACAGTCCTGCTCTTCGGTGGGTCTGGGGTTCGAGTCCCGCTTGGGGTGCCTTGCGACGGACTGGCGTCCCGTCCTGGGTGTGTCCCCTCCTCCTCCAGCCTTACGCCCTGAGTTGCCGGGTTAGGCTCCGGTTCCCCGTGACCCCGTATGGGACAAGCGGTTCTGAAAATGTGTGTGTGTGTATTTGCCTGAGATATGGTTGACATTGTATGGATTGAGTGGTGTAAAATATTGCTCCCACCTACAGAAACTGACTAAAGAGACTGCAGAAACTAAACATGTCTTAACTCACTTTCCATGTGGCTCACAGCCCTGTCTTTAAGTACAGACACTTGTAGATTTGTGACTTCTCACTCTTGCGGGTTAAGGTTACAGAGCTGCATAGTTTCTTTTTCTCTCCCCAACAGATTGCCTGTCATGACAAAATACCTTCTAATCTCCACTTAGATTGTAGGTCTGATCAGGCCCTTAAGTAACAAAATACTACTAATAACAAAAATTGAAGTAAATGACCTCTTGACAATGTGCAGATTCTAAGATACTGAGAATGTCATGACATTTTAACAGAGAACCATGTATGTGTCTATTCAAGACAAAAAGCCCACAAATTCTTTGCCTCTGCAGACCATCACATCCTTTCTCCATTTGCTCTGGCTTACAAAGAAGACTCATCAGCAGGGGAGCAGTGTGGTTTCAGGCTGGTATAATAACCCGAACCCATTACTGGAGCTCTGGAACTGAGGTGCAGTGATTTGGAACGGATTATGGGGTGCAAGCCTTCAAAAATGCCCCTCATCTGCATTTGACCTCAATGAGCAACCTGTTCTCAAGCAATAAATCACAGTTTTACATAACTCTCACTACTGCTGAGTTTCTGCACTTATTTTAAGCATTCGCACATCAGTAAAAAATATCCAGGACTAATTTATAACAGATGTGTTACTCTTTGTATGTCTCCTCACATAACAGACATTTATACATTCACATGCTGTCATTACCAATATAACCGGAGAATGTATTATACCCTTATCGCTGTTGAAGGAAAAATGCTGAATCAGATCATTTTGGTACCCAGTTTTACTGAGAAAAGAAACAAAAACATTTGTTAATTCTCACGCGCATTAAATTAATGTGTTATAACAGAATATTCTCTTACTGGTTTGTGGCCTGTCCTGCTCTGAAGGCTTATGTACATCAATGATGCTGAAAGCTATGCAATTGGTACTTTAACTACCAACTGGGCCTCCCAAGGTGCACAGGTCTCAGCTGAGGTGCCAGACTAAGACAAACCACCCACACCTCACATACCACCCATACAGGGTAGTAGCAGTACAGGGCACTGTTGGCTATGGAGGGTCATATTTCCATGACAACAGCAACAACAACACTTTTATCTGTAGGGAAGAAAGCCCTGGCAATGTACTTGTGTATCTGGCTACTAAATTGATAGTTACAATAAAAAAATCAGACTGAAAACCAAATACAGTTCAGGAGACCTATCCATAGACCTTTTGCTATTCAATATTGACTCAACAGCACTTAGGGAGAGGGAACAGAACATGCTTTAGTGCTACCTTAAGCCAGGCTTTTGTAAACCAATCGTTTTTTCACAACTATAGCTGGGAGCTGCACCTTTGATGTGTAAGCTTAAAAATTATTTTAAAAATAATACAATTCCGATGCACATGTTATTAAACAGAAGTATCCCTAAAAATCAAAGAAAAGAAAGGCATGCAGCTTCCTTAACAGCTGTAGTTGCAAAATCTGCAAGAGCTAGACAGGCATCTTATTCTGGGTTATGTCTTTTCCTGTTCCTTTAAATGATAAAATGATAATGATATGAATATTATTACCCTAGCAGACACTTTTATTCAAAAAAGTCTACAATATTTGATAGATTTGTCTATTATTCAAAAGCATTTCATGGAAAGCCAAAGGTATTGCAGTAGTGGTACTTGAACCAGCAACCATTAGGCTTCATGCCCCTGCCCTTGAACTGCTATGGTACCTGTTATGTAACAAGCTGCATCATTACTTTTCTAAGAGGAATAAGCACAACTTTTTCAAAATACAGTTTGTTGGAGAAGTTAGTATTTTGGATTTGTTAAGAGTTATGGCATACATAATGTTCCAGCATGCATTTCCCAGTGCTGTGCGAATGACTGGGCGTTGACGTCACAGCATGGAGTGCACCCTAAATCAGGGTTCACCAATATAGATTGGAACATGCGAAGGGCGTAGCACTGACCACAGCCCTCTAATCACGATGTTGGGTGGGGAGAAGTTCCCAGGAGCCCCCCACTTCATTGGCATGCAATGGCCAATAATGGTGTAATTACAAAGCGTGGATGAAATGCACTGGAGTGGTTTCATCTCAGCTCCTTGGTGTATGGGGGACCTATCCCTGCGCTGTGGGCCCATGATGTGTTGTTCCGCTGTCTGTCACTCAGTGCTCTGAAACACAAGACTTCCTCAGCACCTACAAGGAAACATTTTGCATGCCTCCCGCCTTAATGAGACAGTGGTGACAGGCTTGCTGTTTCTGGGTAGTAGAAATATCTTTCTAAAACAAACTCCTCTGAAAGAATTTTCCAGCAATTAAGTAACTACAGTATTTTGTTGGACTCTATGTCAGACTGAACCAACACAATGGTTTCTTTTTCAAAAACAATGTTCAGTCTTTATGAGTACAACAGGTGTAAATACATTTTACATGCTTCTTTAAATATCATTTTATTGATCTTTTTCAATGCCATACAGTCAGTGTTGACTCTTGGTCACCATATGTATGGAGTGCCTCCAGAATTTTCTGTTCTCCACTTGTTCACTTTGAAAGGGATGTTTCCATTGTTGTGATTGAGTTCATCTATCTGGTTGCTGGTTGTCTTCTTTTTTTAAATATACCTATATATTTCATTTCAGCTGAACTGTTTGGGCAGATTCTTAAACAGGGAAAAAAAATTTTTGATAATGTATGTTTGCATCCAAAGTAACACACACACACACATTTTCAGAACCGCTTGTCCCATACGGGGTTGCGGGGAACCGGAGCCAACCCGGCAACTCGGGGCGTAAGGCTGGAGGGGGAGGGGACACACCCAGGATGGGACGCCAGTCCGCCGCAAGGCACCCCAAGCGGGACTCGAACCCCAGACCCACTGGAGAGCAGGACTGTGGTCCAACCCACTGCGCCACCGCACCCCCCTTCCATAGTAACAATCTTTAAAAATAAAAAAAAAAAATATCGATTTGCATCCAGATATTATAAACACATGATGAACAAGCACACCTTGCATCTTGCTCCTGTGAACACTAGGACTTGTCAGGACTTCTGCTGGCATGTTGCTCCACAGTCGCTTTACTGGCCACAACAAAAGACTTTTCTGGTGCCATGTTCCCCATGTGAACCCACAGCAACCCCAAGCCCTGACGTGAACTAAACCACTATTTGGCCTTTTTTGTGTTATTGACCCTTTAAAGGCTTCACACAGTACATTCATTGAGACACCACAAGAGAGGGAATGAGTAAACGGTTCCTCCGTTTTGGCTTGACATCATGCTTTTCGCACTGGCATACTGGAAATAAAACCTTTAACTTTATGATCAAAGCTTTTTGCAGAAGTTATTACCATTTCTGTCTCTATGGATTCTATTTTAATACAGATTAAACAAATCCCTTCATATTTGATATGTATTACATAACTCTCTAGGCTCATTTTAGCTCTTTAGCCATTGAGTTGAAGTCTTGAATCATTCAAAAAGACTTTTCTATATGTGTTCATACTTTTGTCCTTTCAGTTTCAGGCACCAATAAGCACTGTTCTTGATGACATAGGTGAGGATTTGTTCATGTTACACTAACATTAGATATTAGTACATTTAACCACCTTACTTTGTGGTAATTAGTGAGATGCAGGCTAAATATCATGCCGGTATTACACATTTCACATCTCGAACAGTACTGGTTTTAGTGGAAATAGAGAAGAAAAGATGAAAAATAATTTGCCCCCTTTTTTTAAAATCAAAACTAAAATGGCTTGATCTTGACAATTAAAATGAAGTCATGTCCAGCTATCTGTCATCTTCTGAATTTTCTTCCAACAATATTAGAATCCATTCTGTAATGAATCCAGCACAAGTGAACTGATAGTGCAATCTGAGGGACCACATAAGAGGTTGGAAGGATTGTTACCACCTAATGCTTGTTTCACGTTTGAAAATTGATATACATTCTTAGAATCCATTTCTTCAGAAAGGGTCTTTTTTTTCTCTCGAGACAGGTACAAAACAAGGCCCACTATTATGGTCCCACAAATCAGAGTCAGCAGTGAGACTTCCAGTCTTCTCCGTTACCCCTTGCTGAGATCAGTGATCCCATTGTCTTTTCAAAATGCGATCTTAATCTGAGCTGAATGGAGTTCTGTTGCAAAACCCTTTCAACCGAACCGCCCTGAAACGAGTTCGACAGAACTCCTTCCATCTTCAAGGCATTTTACAGAGGGATGTTTGACAGATACACAGCTTCTACCTGAGTTAGGTGATCACTTCTCAAGGGAAACAAAATGTCCATTTTCAAAGAGCCAAGTTCTGACTGCAAGTATGCAGAGGGTATATACAGTATGTACATGCAAAAATAAAAGTATTAAATCCATCTATACTTTGGAATTTTGAAATTATCTTTTTTCAGAGTTTGGTGTTTTACAAATGAGGGAAGAAAGTCGATGTTTGTTTTTTTTGAGATATCGCTGTTTGCTTAACTGTGTAAAGGAGCGAGGAGCTTCACTAGTCCATCGCTAAAAACAAAGGGCTTGTAAACTTTAAGCAAAGGAAATGAAATATTCACTACCATAGTTGTAATTATGACAAAATTAGAGTTCTGTTGTCTTCTGTAAAATAGATCATGCGATGCAGGCACAGCCTCCCCACAGTGTCTTTTCTTATTACACACTGTAACACTCAAGAGTTTTATGCCTTCTTATAAAAGAAACTGCATTTTCTTTGTTGGAGCAACAACAAGGCTGTCTTTACCCTTTCATTTGTCTGGGGTAATTCTGCTTGGCAATGGCAACCAGGAAATGTACAAATGAATCTTTTGGCAACCTAAATTTAGTGATTTTTAAAGCTATGCCAGTCCTTGTGGTTATATTTCCAATATTCTTTGATAGACACTTTGCCTGCCAAAAAGGAACTGCAAAACGTTCTGAGATTGTTGGTATACGATTGGACACATGAAACACTTTCTGTCTATTATAGGCACCCATTTGATCTTCTCAAAGTATTTAGACATGTATAAGCAAACCATGCTATTTTTCTTTTCAAAGCCGATCTAAATATTGCAGAAAAAGGTAAATATTATTCTCCTTGATTTTACTAGTCACGTTAGATAAGTACCCAGCACAAATAAAATCCTCAGATTTTACCCTGGTATGTGACACACAGATTAAATGGGATCAAACATTTTTTACCATCCATGTCAAGAAATATCAACAGTGCTTCAATCCAAAAAGAGAAAGTTTGTTAGATTTGCCCCTTTAAATGGATCTGCAGTTTAATGCTCAACATCAGTTCAGGCAAGCTGAGAGTCTTAAAAAAAAACATTTTTGTTTGGTCAGAAATGATCAGTGCATGGCTGAATGAGTAAAAGAAACTGCTACACCAGAAATGCTGTTGATCTGAAATGCTGGGACATGGCAACATCATGGTTCTCCTCCATGCCTCCCAATTCTGTTGTGGAGTGAATTGACCCCATTCGATCTATATGCTGATGTCATGACAAGCAGGGTGACCCCTTTGGCAATCCTAGGCAGGATCTATACCTTCATATCCTAAATATCCTATCCATATCATTCCTTGGTCACCATGGTGATCAACTTCTTTGAGAGACCTGTCAGTGACCACCAGGAATTTCAGGGTTTGCTCATAAATGAATAAACAGGAATTCCAGGATTGGGAGGAGTTATTGGAATTCCTGCTTATTAATTTATGAGCAAATCCTTCTGACCATCCTAAGTGTATTGTCAATTCCACCCTATAAGGTATTACTGTAAAATAGTAAACTTTAATTTCATCTGGAGGGGGTGTGGTGGCGCAGTGGGTTGGACCACGGTCCTGCTTTCGGGTGGGTCTGGGGTTCGAGTCCCGCTTGGGGTGCCTTGCGACGGACTGGCGTCCCGTCCTGGGTGTGTCCCCTCCCCCTCCGGCCTTACGCCCTGTGTTACCGGGTAGGCTCCGGTTCCCCGCGACCCCGTATGGGACAAGCGGTTCTGAAAATGTGTGTGTGTGTGTGTAATTTCATCTGAACCTTATCTGATCAGTATGGCACCTAGCTATGGACCATCTCTCATTGAGGGACTTCTGTTTTAGAATTACTTGAGGGAGGGGTTTCAATTTAAGTTTCTGTTCACTGGAATGGAAATCTGTAGTTATTCAATCTTTATTTATGCTGAACAAAATTAAAGTACATTTTTGTGCTTATGTGGTAGTACAATGTAAACTACAACCTGGTCATGCAAAGTTCATTTATCTTGTATGAACTGATTGGAACAAGTATTTGTGGAGTCGGCGTGTTCACTTTGAATGCCAGGAATTAATCTAACTTGAATTTTGACAATGTAGTTGGGAAAGTAAATTGGTTCATATTTTATTGTTGATTGAACTGAACAAATTCAAGAATTATATAGTAATTATAGCTTTGGTGATTAATCTGTCATTAAAGTTTCTGCAATTACTGAGGCAACTTAAAGTAAGCAGATTGACCAAAATCAATTTTTTTTTATTTTAATGCTACTACTTTGAAAGGGAAAAAAGTGTTTTACTGTAATTTAATTTTAACTTTGTTGTCAGCATTTTTTCCAAAATATTGAATCTGCCATTTCCTTCTGGTTTTTGTCTCTGCCTGTCCCTTAGAACGACACCTGTAGATTGACTGACCCCTGCCTGTCCCTGACAATTTGCTTGCCTGCCCCTTCAAATAAAACAGCACTTGCACTTGAGTCCGTCTACTGGAGTACTGTGTGCACCATGACAGAAGGTTCAGCCAGAATAACGGACTCGGCGGTGATGGACCATCTGCACCACGCAGTCTCGGCACAGGGAGCCATGTTGGGATCCCATGAGCAGTCCGTGCACGTCATTGAGGAGATGCTTCAGGGCGACAGTGCTCCTAGCTACGGCATCATTCAAACAACTGAAAACCCTGCTGCAGTACACCACGCAGAATATCGTGGCTGCTCCTGTGCCGAGCTCACCGCCCGGAGATCCACACCTGGCCACACCAGAACAGTATGACAGCTTGCCGGATAATTGCTAGGGATTCTTAATGCAATGCGAGCTCGTTTTTCTCCAGCTCGCTGCAGACCTTTCAAGTTGATGACACAAAAATTGTGTACCTGATTTTACTTCTTACTGGTTCTGCATGATGGGGGTGCGGTGGCGCAGCGGGTTGGACCGGGTCCTGCTCTCCAGTGGGTCTGGGGTTTGAGTCCTGCTTGGGGTGCCTTGCGACGGACTGGCGTCCTGTCCTGGGTGTGTCCCCTCCCCCTCCAGCCTTACGCCCTGAGTTGTGGGGTTGGGCTCCGGTTCCCTGCGACCCCGTATGGGACAAGCGGTTCAGAAAGTGTCTGTGTGTGGTTCTGCATGCCACTAGGCCACAGCGGACTGGCAGTCCTGCACTCGGAGCACCTATGTGGAGTTCAAGAAATGCTTTGTAGCGGTGTCTGATCATCTGCTCTCCACTCAGGCAACTAGCAATTGCATCATATGGATCCAGCAGGGAAATCACTCGGTAGCAGAGTATTCCCTGGAGTTCTGGATGCTGGCTGATCAAAGTGTCTGGAAATCCGTCTCTCTTCTCGCCAGCTTCTGTAATAGGCTCCACCCCCGAATCCAAGCCAAGCTTACCTATTGCGGGGGGAACTGGGACCTCGACTGCTTCATAGAAACGGCCATCACCATCGACAATCTCACCAGGGAGTGGACCCCCCGATCATGGATGGCCTCACCTGTTGTCGAACCCATTGGAGACACCCCCGAACTGATGCAGATCAGACACAGTTGGGCCAATTCCAAGACGGCGCCCCATTCAAGACCGGCTTTGCCTCTATTGTGGCGCCCCTGGACGCTTCCGCACTTTCTGTCCCTTCCGACCTCAGAGAGAAGCCCGCCCGGACCCCAAAGTTACTGTAGCAGACCCATCCAAGTGATGGCCAAGACTGATTGATGGTTTAGTTGATTTATTGAAACTTTAACTTCACAACCTCCACCAACGTAAAAGCTGGTGTAAAAAAACAGAAACACGAATATTTAACATTTAGTTTCCATTCCATCCTTCAGCAACCACAGAGTACACTATATGTTAAACAGCTGTAACATAACCATCTAATTTCCATAGAGGAAACAACTACAATTAAAAAAGGATATTACATGTACAAAGCTTGCTCCTCTTCGGAGGGTTGCTAATCCTTGAATTAAATAAATTCCTTTGATCTTGGAGCGTGCAGATAACCACAGGCTGGGCTAAGTTAGATCTGCGTGCCAACCGCATTAAACTAATTCGGCAATCCTAAACGCGTTTTCTTGGGAAAATGAGACCGTATCAGAATAAAGGTCCCCTTTGAATAACCGTACACCATTACAATAATATGACAAAATAAAAGTACAAATACAAAAGGAAAACAAATCTAACAAAGGTATTCACGAAGGAAGACAAGTTTTAAACATCAACCGGGGTCCTTTACAGTCAGTGTCCCACACCAAACCGAATTGCAATTAATCATTCCAGTGGTGATTGCTTGGGAGGGGGACCAGATACATACACATGCTTTGGTAGATTTTTGGACAGGTAGCTGCTGAGAACCAGAGCGGTGGATTGTTATACAGACTTGTTACAGTTAATGGTCAGTTCGCGTCATCAAGAAGAGCTCACGTTCATCCTTATTAAAGCCCCTGATACACTGGTGGTCCTGGGCTTCCCTAGCTTATCAGGCACAATGTTCCAGTGGAGCACCGGTGACTTGGTATCCTGGGGAAAACAATGCATGTGGGCATGCATGCTCCTTCCCTGCTGGGCCACTTTAGTAGAAAGTCCAGAGGGGGCACAACCAGTGGTAATTCCTCCAGAGTATCATGATCTCAGTGAAGTGTTTGGCAAGACCAGGGCAGCGGCTCTTCCCCCACATAGGTCATGGGATTGTGCCGTAGACCTCCTACCCGGCACCACACTGCCCCGTGATTGCATATATCCCCTGCCCCTCCTGGAACAAAGGGACACGAAGAACTACATCACTGAGGCGTTGGCTGTGGGTATTATCCGACCGTCTACCTCTCCAGCCTCCAGGGGGTTCTTTTTTGTTGGAAAGAAGGACAGGGGCCTACATCCCTGAATAGACTATTGAGGCCTGAACACCATCACAGTCAGGTACACCTCACCCCCTGCCCCTGATCACAGCGGCCTTGGGACGGGTGCACGGCACGGCAGTGTTCACAAAGCTCGACCTTAGGAGGGCGTATAACCTGATTCAGATAAGTGAGGGGATGAGTGGAAGAAGGCCCTTAGCACCACTCTGGGGCATTATGAATACCTGGTTATGCAGTTTGGGTTATCAAATGCACCTTCCATATTCCAGGCCTTCATGAATCACGTTCTCGGGGACCTGGTCAATGATTGTGTTATTGTGTACCTCGGTGATATACTGATATTCTCTAGGACTTGGGACCAACATGTACAGCAGGTACAGGTTGGTTTACATTGGCTTCTCCAGAACCATCTCTACATGAAGGGGGAGAAGTGTCTGTTCCATCAGTCCTAAGTATCCTTCTTAGAGTTCATTCTCAACAAGGGTGAGGTAACCACGGAACCCAAAAAGACCAGAGCAGTGTTGGAATGGCCAAGACTGATGACCGTTAAGGCCCTTTAGCAGATCTTGGGCTTTGCTAACTTTTACTGGCGGTTTATCGGAGGGTTCAACACCATCACCGCTCCCCCTGACAGCCCTCATGGCAGGTAAGGGTCCCCGTTTAGCCTGGACCGGCAAACCCCAACATGCATTCCAGGAGGTAAAGACCTGATTCACATTAGCGCCCATACTCCGTCACCCTGATCCCACTCTGCCTTTTGTGGTGGCCTCGGTGGTAGTAGGGGCAGTGCTATTCCAGAGACAGGGGGACCCCTCCAAACTCAATCCCTGTGCATACTTCTCCCGTAAGCTGTCTTCGGCTAAACGAAACTACAACGTAGGGAACCAGGAGTTATTAGCCATGAAGTTGGCCGTTGAAGAATGGCGACATTGGCTAGAGGGGCTGAACATCCCTTCCGAGTCCTCACCGGCCACCGAAACCTCAAGTACCTCCAAGCCGCACCTTGGCTCAACCCTCGCTAGGCCCAGTGGGCTCTGCTCTTCACCAATTTCCAGTTTACCTTGTCTTACAGACTGTGGTTCAAAAACACCAAGGCAGACACCCTCTCATGTCTGCACTACCCTGACCCATCACCCGAGAGTCCTGAGTTGATCTTGCCCAAGAACTGCATGGTGGCCCTGGTCTGTAAGCAGTTTTTTCAAGATCTCAAGGCTGTGCAGATGAATGAGCCTGAACCGTGGAACAAACCCAAGGACAATGAATACATGACAGTGTGAATGAGAAAACACTTCCTTCAGTGGGCCCATGATTCTCCCGGAGCTGGGCATCCGGGTGTGTGCCAGACACTCTCCCTCCTACAATGGCTATTCTGGTGGCCCTAATATGTGGAAGCCTGTACAACATGTTCCCAGGCCAAGACCCTGACCCAGAAACCCGCTGGGCTGCTCGAACCCCTCTCAGTGCCTTCTCATAGTTCCACGTGGTGGTGGACTTCCTGGCGAACCTGCCCCTGTCTGACGGTAAAAGACAATACTCACCCTTATTGATCAGTTTTCAAAAGCCTGCTCCTTGATCCCCCTACCTAAGTTTCCAACGGCCCTAAAGATGGCCAAAGCACTGTTCCAACAGGTGTTTCACTTGTTTGGATTACCTGGCGATATTGTGTCAGAGCGGGGTCCCTAGTTCACGTCCTGTGTATGGAAGGCGTTCTGGAGTAAGTTGGAGGTTTCGGTCAGTCTTACCTCCAGGTACCACCGCTAAGCCAATGCCCAGGTCAAACGGCGACACCAAGACATCACCAGGTACCTGAGCAGCTACTGTTCCCAAACCAACATCACTGGACCCAGTTTCTGCATTGGGTGGAGTATACACACAACGCCCTGACCCACACCTCCACAGGTATGTCTCCCTTTCAGTGCATGCTGGGCTATCAGCCTATTCTATTTCCATGGCATCCTGGGTTCAGCCACGTACCAATGATTGGCACCGGGAGAGCAGTGAAACCTGGTGAACCGTCTCAGCTCCAGCAGAGCACTCAACATTAGAAGTGACAGGCAGACTGACACCTATGCACCCTCTCCTTCATGCCTGGACAGAGGGTCTGGCTCTCCACCTGGGACCTTAAGCTACATCTCCCATCCAGGAAACTCAGTCCCCGCTACATCGGGCCCTTCAAGGTTCTCCACTGAGTGACTCCGTCTCCTACAAACCGCTGTTACATCCCAGATTATGCACCCATCCCACATTTCACGTTTCCCTGCTCAAGCCCTGAGAGACGTTGGTTCTCCAGGCCTTTGACAGCTCCTCTCCACCTCTCCCAGTGCAGGTAGATGGGGGACCCGCTTATGCTGTACGGACGCTACTAGACTCGCAGTGGCGGTGTGGGGTATTCAAATACATGGTAAATTGGGAGGGTTATGGGCCGGAGGGGCAGTTTTGTGTACGCACATGGGATGTTTTAGATCCTGTTCTCATTGCTGACTTTCACAGGGACAATCTGGACTGGCTGGTGCCCCATTCCCAGGGCTGTCCCCCTCAGCATCGGACGGCAGGAGCCGCCCATAGGGGGAGGTACTATCCCACCCCCCTGCCAGTGGCCCGATTGACCACACCTGCAGCTAATCAGGAGGCAAGGGATAAAGAGGTAGCTCGGATGTTCCTGCGTGCAGAACTTCGTCAGTGCAAACCGCAGTGCTCCACGATCACCCAGTGTCCTCTACCTCACTCTTGTGTTTTTCTTGCCCAGATGCTTGCCTTTCTGTTTCTGTCCTATTGGTTTTTGTCTCTGTCTGTCCCACTGAATGACGTCTGTAGATCAACTAGCCCCTGCCTGTCCCTAACCATTTGCTTGTCTGCCCCTTCAAATAAAACAGCACTAGAACTCGAGTCTGTTTGCTGGAGTCCTGTGTGCATCATGACAGAATCTTTTCAAGTAAATTTGTCTTTCCATAAGTTTTTAAAAATAAAGTAACTCTGAAGACTCAAACTTATTGTACCATGTTTAAAAAAAAAAAAAAATCATTTTACTTCCATGGTTGGAGACCTGCATAGCTGTAAATTCAAAGGGTAAGTGAAGCTGTGGAGCCCAGCATCTGGGCTGGAAATAGAAGCTGAATGTTAAGTAACTTTTAAGAATTTAAGATTAGTCTGAGTCTGGCTGTAAAAAGAGAACTCAAAACACCAAACGCATTAAGTGGAGTCATTCATTGTCACTTTTTGAAAAGAGAGCTTCTTGCACACTTACAGATAGACAGATGTTCAGGATAATTGGAAAGTGGTATTGTCATCTGAACCACCCATTTTTGGTTGAGCTGGGTGAGGCTTACAGCAGTAATGTCAAGCTATAGTGTTAGTCAAAGGCACATGTTTCCACCAACTGTGAACTAAAAATTGCATGGAAACGCCTGTGAATACAGATCATTCATTTGAACTGGGTTTGGAAGCAGAAAACATTACTAGGTGAAAAAATAATTGCAATTTTTTAAATGTAACATGTTCAGAAAAAAATACTATTTAATGCTAAACTACACTACTGTTTATCACGTGTATGTTTCTGCTCTGGGGTGCATTGAAGTATGATTCATTTAAAAGTGAGTTTTTTTTTTTTATTATTTGTGGCAATATTTTAGTCTGAGTGAAAATACTAGTTCAGGAGAGTGCAAAAAACAGATTTAACTGAATAGCCATTAATGCAGTTACACATGTTTAAATGGTATTAGCTCAGATGACTTGGGAGCAGTATTTAGACTGTATACATGAGTTTCTTTGGGATTTGTGATTTGTCAAAGTGGTGTTTTCTTTGATGTTTTAAAACTTATTTACAAATAAAAATATTTCATATTACTCATAATAGTTACTGCTAAATAACAAGAATTCATTTGAACAAACAATGTTTTGAGCAAGTTCCCTTTGAATGTAATTTTATACAATACTGGCTCTATGGTAATTAGTCCAAATGTAATTTCACTAATATTCAAAGGAAAATTATACATAATTGTAAAACTATTTACTTCATTGTATAGAAGCATCAGTGCTTTTATCTTTGCCAGTTTTGAATCAAGACCTGTCAGGACAGGTGAACTAAACACCTCAAAGTTCAGAGTGTTGCAGAGGGAAAAGGAAGATGAATCACTTTTCATTGTGGAGCTCAAGAGCCTCCCATGTGGTAATCCAGCAGATTCTAGAGACAGCTAGCAACATGACTGGTGCCCAGTGCCCTGAAACAAACAGCCTTATTCAGCAAAGAAATTCCATTTGCATAAAAGTGTATGGAAATAGTTGTCATCTCAATATGCTTTTCATGATGTTTTCATTGACAACTGAAGGGGTGGTTAGGTCTTATTCTTCTCTCTTGTTAAATCTTTTGCTCCTAAAATGTTTGAAAGTGTAAGTTATACTAGTAGAAAACATGGAAAGGAATTATTCACGGTTCCTCTATATTTAATAATATTGTCTCTTTTAGTGAACACCTATACAAACCTCAAATACAGAGACCAAACCACTCAAAAATTAAAACATATTAAATAGTTTTTTTAATGTTTTTTTTTTTTTTTTTGTTCACATACATCTCTGTATTTAAGAGGGGTCTCAAAGCTCACCTCTCCATGACACTTCTTCCCAGATCTCTCGTAAGTGCTTGATAATCATTTACACGTTTGTTATATTTTATAATTTTAATAATTTGTTTATTAATGGAAAAGCCCATATACAGCAACTCATGAAATGCACACTGCTTCACACTGTGGTATGTGACAAATTGACTGTACTCATGAGTCACATGTCTGCATCCAAACCTCTCTTTGTGTTCATGTAATGTAGACTTTATATTCTGAGATGTAAGTTGCTTTGGAGTAAAGAGTCTGCTAAATCAATAAATGTAAATGTATGTGTTTTTTGCACGTTTACATGTACTTATGGTACAGCAGTCTAGTAAAAAAATTTAATTTCTGCCACAATTAATTTCCTTCTTGATTATGTTTCATATCTTATCCCAATGTTTTGAATACTATTTCTTGAGACTGTTTTGAACTGATTGGAGGGTGTTGGTGGAAACATTTGGGCACGTTGGTAAAGTCCAGGAACGCAGAATTTTTTTCCACCATTAAAGGAAACTCTGAAAGGACCACCCAGATTACAGACTCTTACGGACTGTTTTCAGGAACAAATTAGGTCCATATAACAGGGGATACCTGTACTTTGCTCAGTGAAACAATTTGGGTAGTGAATTATCAGTGGATCTGGAATCCTAAAAATACCTTTTTTAATTGTATGTTTGTGTTTGAGTGACCAAAGACAAACACACACCCCTACTACAAGGGCGAGGCAAATAGGGCAGACGGTACAGTGATTCACAGTTTCTCACGTCTGAGAAGGCTGGTACAGACAGTGAATCAATATTGCCTTCCTGTCCTGAGGGTTCACCTTCCTCTGTGACGGTGAGTACTGAGTTTACATGTGACATTGAAAATCCCTGTGCTGTCTAAGGAGGCAGTCCTTAGTGATGGAAATTTGACGTATGGGTCATTCTGAGACAGAGGTTGACAGATGAAAAATATGCCAGCTGAAAAATAATTGACGATGATAACATATTTTATAATATTGCTATTTGAAAAAAAAAAACTGATTAATTTTTTATCTGTTGTTCTTTTCACTTCATCTTTTTCTGCCGTTGCAGCCTTTGTTAAACATTTTTTCAACTTTTTTTAGGAGACATTTTGATAATTTGGCTTATGGGCGTTTATGATGGAAAGTTTTAAGATCACTTGCTCTGTTCTCCACTTTGCAAAGTGCATGCACTCTGTGCCTTCAGAGACACTTTGCAGTGTTATTAATACATTTTTGATCTTTGATGATCTTCAGTTGATTGTAGGACTTTTATATACTAGAAATCATTGTTTCTGAGGTAATTTAGAAGTTAATAGATTATCTAGAAAACAGGAGAGACAAAAACATTTTGTGTTTCTGATGCCAAATGTTTATTATGTCGCATAAGGTCTGACACAAGCAGAGATTCTACTGTGCAGACTAAAATAAAAGCTGTGGAAACAAAACGGACACATAATTGACAACAAAATAAAAATAAAAAAAAAAAATAAAACAAACAGCTGGTTTCATGAAAAGTGTACATATTCTCATAAGCCATTGTAGTGTTTCTTGGTTCCCCGTATATATGGGATGACCATCTTCCCATAAAACTTACACTCAGAAAGTGCTATTTTCACTCATCGGGGAGCACTAATCACCACCTGTGTTTTTTACCCTCATTTACCTGCTGCACTTTTCCTGTTTTTGGTATTTTTAGAAATTCAATTTTTAAATAATTAAGAATCAGATTAAAATAACATATGGAAAAAAATCTAGTTAATGAGCTGTGTACAGTATTTTTAACTTACATGTAAGAAAAAAGAAGGGTACATTCTGCAGCAATTTGCATCCAATGTTTCCAGCCATTCCCTGCTCCACATCCCCCAAGACTGCAAAGTGGTCCACTCCCTGGGACAAGAAGCAACTGAAGCAGTGGCAGGGAGGTTACAGGCCAAGCTCAGTCAGGTCTTTAATAAAGCACTTTTTGCTTTTCCTGGAAGAACGAGGCGTGAGGGTGCAGGGGAAGGGGTGGGAAGGGTGTGTCCTGAGACCCTCCCTGCAGTCGGGACAAACAATCCGTGTGTCTGGGCAAGGACCTGGGCAGGACAGCGTTGGCTCTGTTCAGCGCACTTGGGCTCAGCCTTCTCTGACTGTTTTGTCTGGTCTTTACAAGTATAGCATAATCTATTTATTTTCACCTTAAAACATTTCATTTAAAGGACAAGTAAAACATACCAATGGTATTATTTGCCACTGAAGGAGTCTTAGTGAGGCCACAAATCATACCTGACTGATACAGTAAAACAAAACAATCATTTATTGTTTGGTTTCATATTACACCTTCGGGCCCACAGTAGGGTAGACCAGTCCAGAGAAAACAATGAAACCACTGCCTACAGAGTCAGAGAGATGTAGAGCAATGACAGTGTTCTGCTTTGTGTTCTGCAGTGGTGGAAAAGGCCTGACTGTATGAGGCCTTCCTATTCCCCGAAAACATCCTCCATTTATGCAAGCAGCTGAACACATTTTCGATGTGCCAGCTTCCAGTGGAACAGCATCTTACTGAGCTAAATACTTCTCTCTCATGCACTTGTTTAAGAATAGGCTGCAAACCGCCATGACCCTGCCTAGGGAAAGTGGTTAAGGATAGTGAATGAGTGAACATGATAAAGCATGTCAGACATCTTTTCCATATTATTCCTTCTCCTCCGCTTCAGTAACTGAATTTCTTTTTCTAGCGAAGGTTGTAAATGTTTCATGAAAAGTGCCCAGAGATACAGACCTCCAATCTTGCATTATGATTTGGCAAATCTAGCAAAATGTGATTACTAGCCTATATGAAAGAGTAATGCCTAAAACAAAAGCAAATGTTTGGCAAAACAAAAGATAGCTGGGATGGTTTTAATTATGTCTTTGAAACTGAGGAATAATTTTGGGTATCTATTCTTGAAATCTGCCAGGCACAATACTCCTCTGTAGATTTACTCTTCAGTTTTGACAGAGGACAGTACGTAATTCTACCTTCTTCAGTTTGAAATTCCAAGTGTTTTTTTTTATGTCAGACAGATACTTTTTTCTTCCTTTCCCCAGTTGTCTACTACAATATAAGAGCTGTGACTTCTGTAGTAGTGCTGAAAGCATTCTTTATGTGGTATCAGCAGTTTTTCCCTAAAGCAAGAATTCAGAAGGAGCAATATTAATGGGAAGAATGAAAATAACAGAATTAAGGCTTGTTAATTTCTCATTCTACATGTTTAGATTAAGAATTCATTTCTATGGAGCCTCCCTTAACAACAGGGGAAGGTTTCATAACATTTAATTCTAAATTATATGGTCTAGGTCGAGAGAATGACAGTTTATTTGTTGGCACGCCAACAATGATATCATTTGAAATAATCCCCTTAGACAATAGTTAATCCTCAACCTTTAGATGATTCTGAAGAAAGAACTTCTGCATACATTTTCAAAACAAAGTATGCATAAATTGTGATCCTGGTGGCAACTACACTGTAGTAACACTTTTGCCCCTGAAACCAAGACATTAAATATTAAATACAATGCATATTTATTATATTCTGTAGACAAGAAAAGTGAAATTTAAAAATAAAGCCCCAATACTTTATTTCCAGTTTTTCAGCCAAACACCTGGAGTTTCTAGAAACATTTTTTGACGTTTTCTTTTTTCCTCAGCATTCTAGTCATTTAGGACTCTCCATACCAGTGCTGTAAAGACATTGGATACTGTCACATGCGAGGCCAGGTGAGACACAACTCCACCTACAGGAGGGAGGGGTAGTCTTTCTTCCAGATGCAATCCCCAGCAGCTAAAGATAGACAAGGGAGCCCCTGGGGCTCAATTTACAGCTGACTTGGGTGCAGTGGAGAGGAGCGCTGTGTGTCTGTGAGATCTGTCGCTGCAGTGAGACTTCTTCTAGAGTCTCAGGGTCCATAGGTGCGGCGCAGTTGCTCCTGACCCAGTTCAGAAAAAAGTGGCGGATTTATTTCCCCTGTACCAGCGGTTTGTGAGAAGCCACCAGGTGGGGCCGCTGGCTTGCTCGTACCCCAGGCCTTGCCTCCGCATGAGTCCTTGTCACAAATAATCTATTCACTCTTCTGCCAGATCCCAAGTAGGAACACAAAGAACAGACCTGGACTTTCTTAGACCTGTTTTGGACAGACAAGGGGCATGTGGTGTACTGTACATTCACACAGGAAAAAACCATTTTAATTTTAAAGCTTCCTCAGACATTCACTTTTCATTCAAATTTAATTCACAGAATTTTGATATTCATGACACTAATAGGACACTCCACCGTGAGAGAGTAGAGGGAGGTTTTTTGCATATTTCATCTCCACCTTTGAAGTCTTTCCAAGTCTTCAAATAAATGTCTTCTCTGTGCATGTTTCAAACATATGTTCAGTGGGTCAGAGAAATTAAACTGGACAAATTTTGCACAAAGGGGGGGGGGGGGCGCAGTAGGCTTGGCTGGGTCCCGCTTTCAGGTGGGTATGGGGTTCGAATCCTGCTGGGGGTGCCTTGCAATGGACAGGAATTCCGTCCTGGGTGTGTCCCCTCCCTCTCCAGCCTTACGCCTTGTGTTGCCGGGATAGGCTCTGGGTCGCTGCGACCCTGCTTGGGACAAGTGGTTTCAGCCAGTGTGTGTATGTGTGTGAATTTTACACATATTTGTGTTGGAATTTTATTGCTTAACAGGTATTTTTATTCAGTGTAGCTTGCAGTTTTTAAATAGTTATACAGTGAAAGGACTTAATGCATACTTATGCATTAAGGTTCCATTATGTTAAGGTTCCATTCAAGTTGAAATAGGAGAGTCCCTCCTGAGACTTATAACATGAACTTTAAGCCCATACCCTTAACCATCTTTCTAGCAGTTCCCTGAGTTTTGTTTTAGAATTGTTCCAGGATTCCAAGGCATTCCCAGCTTTTTCTCAATGTTCCGAGATGAATTTCTAAAGAATCCCTGCTGTCCAGCCACAATGGCTTTTGACGTTTTGTTCTCCTCCTGGTGATTTACAAAAGAGCAAAGTTTGCATTTGCTTTACTAATCACTGCTCGATTCCTGACTTGACATTTTAGGACAATAACTCTTATTGGATTTAAACGCGTCACAATTTGCCCTATTTTATTAATGCTTCCTGGGCATTCTAAAGAGTAAAGTGGAAGAATATTCCAAAATGACAAGAAAACATTCATTTATGCAATTCTGTAAGAAGTGGAGCACAGAATAAGTAATGAAAAGAAAAAAAATCTCAAGCTTTTGAAATAAATAATTCTATGTATAATTACTTTTGTGATAAAGTTTTCTCATGCTTCATTACAATTATTACCTCTTCGGTGGTGCTTCTCAGTGGAGAAGGAGTTAAAAGGTCTCACTCTAATCTTCATTTAAATGAGGCTTTTTGATGTATGGTTTCATGAAGCATGGCACTGACTCATATTCGCAAGCCGAATGCAGAACTCTCTTTAAACGGACATGCTGTTCTGGGCCAGTAAATATGTGCATTTTCAAAAGTCTTTCTGTCCCTAAGATGTGTTTGGATTTCAGCAGGAAGTTCAGGGAACGAATATAGGTGCAACTGTACTAAAATATTAATGAGGTTTTTATAAAGACTCTATTCAGACTCACTTGGCAAAAAAGCCTTCTCTGACTTTCTGTTTGGCTCATGTCCTGTTGGATTTCAGCCCTAGAAATGGGACGGCAATCTTTTTCTCTGAATTATATGCTTATCTAGCTACAGAGGAGGTTGGAGAGGGGGTTATGCTTTAGGGATTTTAAATCAGGGGTCCATAAACCCCTAGGGAGTACATTAGATGTATTTTTGGATGTGGAAAAGGAAAATTAAGTAAAGACAGATTATGAGGTATATCGCCAGTGAGAAAAGGTGCATGGTATACCATGCTGA
The DNA here is from genome assembly GCF_900964775.1 of Scleropages formosus. NCBI lineage: Eukaryota > Metazoa > Chordata > Actinopteri > Osteoglossiformes > Osteoglossidae > Scleropages > Scleropages formosus. The sequence goes on along the minus strand of NC_041811.1, from coordinate 23,684,233 downwards.
GCCCTGTTGTCGATCCTATATTGGGGAAAAATGGAAAAGACAAAAATCAAAAAGAAAAAGCATACATTTCTTTCTTAACAACCTACAGAAGAGGTTTTTATTTAGATGAGGAAAATGAAAGGCCTTCATTAGATTGGCTATACAGGGAAAAACTGTGGTCATCTGAGCGGGGATGTCACATGTGATTTTGAGGAACTTCAGAAGCAAGTGGCAGAGAGCAAAATCAATACCAGGAAACAGCCGCGGTTTATGGCAGTTTTCTGGTGCCAAAAATAATACTCGGGATGGTGGATGGTAGAGGATTGGCTTGGCAAACATATATATAACCTTAATTATTGTACATGCTTCAAGAAAAATATAGATTATACAGCTACCAATTATCTCTCAGCAAATTTTCTTGCATTCAATAACTATCAGTTTATTGGAGAAAACATATTTAGGATTTTCTTAAAAAATTAAAAATCATTTTAAAAATTAGTCTTGAAAAGATAGCAGTGTGCACATCACTTTGCTTCCATCAAGTGAGTCTTGCACACATTGCTCACTAATTGCCGTGTTGTCAGTTTAACAGGTGGAAGTTTTCTGGAGAATACTTTGAAGATACCATGCATACCTGAGCTGCAGGTGTAAGCCCAAAGGAACTACACTCTTTCGTGTGTCTGATGCTGGCTGCAGCAAAACCAGCTGTAACATAGCATATGGTATGTCACAGAGGTCAGGACCTGTTTTTTTTCCATCTACTGAAGCGCTGGACCCCCCCTCAGTTTTTCAACGCTGTCAAACCCTGTCCTCCGATCAGGTTTTCTGCAGAGGCTTGATCTGCTCAAAAGTATGTAGGGCCTGTAAATGCCACAGGAAAAAACAAATCTCTGGAGCCACTTCTGGATAAGGAACTCAAGAGAAAAAACTGGCCACAGTGAACTCGGTAACCTCATGGCCCACTGCTTAGACCAGAGCTCAAGGTTCTGCGCTTGGATACCTCGCCACCAGAAGCCAGTGCCATATACCCTCAGCTACGAGAAAAAGCACTGGCTCTGCTGGAAACACTATGCTATCTGGCGTTCTCCCTGTCAAGATCATCTGTACCCCTTTATCTATAGAGTAAATATGTACTGTACGTACATGCAAACCTCTTTACATCACTATGAGACAAGTGGATCGTCTGGACTGACTTAAAATGTATATTGCAGACTCAGTTTTTCAGCTGTGTTAGAGAAAATTGACTAAGTAAGCTATTTAAATAAGTTGCTATCATCACGTGTACTAAATTATGGAGTTTCGGTTCACCAAAAGTCTTCTCAGTATCAGGGTTACTCAGGTAATTTGCTTCCCTCAAACCAGCCTGTTTCAACTCTCAAAGGTAGCGTTTTAAAGACGGAAAGGTACAAGTGCTGCTTGTGGCAAGCACTCCTGTCCAAAGTTAAGAGAAAGTAGCGGCCTCCTGGTCAGAAGGCCAAGCTAATGAGGGTAAGTCGAGAGCTTCCTTACTTCCACTGAGAGTGGTTCTCCGTCCTCAATGCTGCAGTATGGTCAGCTCATGGTTTCAGCTGTCCAGCCTTCTCTGAGACACCATTCACCTGGGCAGAGGCTGGTGTTGGGGGCAAATGGGGGTGCCTGATGAGAGGGTTGTCTGTTCTGCCCTCCCCTCCACACCAATGCCCCAACTATGAATTTCACTTTTGTGATGTAACTCTTATTTACTCTCAAAGAAATAATATTTACCTGAACATGCTGGCTACAAACGTTTGGTATAATTGTGCACCCAGAGGACTGTCCATTCATGGTTAATGGAAACTTAGTGTGACTTTTTGGAACTATTCAGAAGTACAAGCGCTAGAATAAGCTCCTATGTGCACTTAAGCATGCGTTTTTTAAAGAAAGAAAGAGACCGTGATTTTTACTTTGGAACACGGGTGCAGAGAGAATCCCTGCAGGAGCCTTTTTGAGCACAGTTCCTGCATCCCTCTGCGTTTCCCCTCTCCTGTCCCTACAGTTCATATCTCTCTGAGCCCATTTATCATGGACACTGTTCCTTTTGTTTTAACTAAGGACACAGAGGATTAGTTCAATTACTCCTGTGTAGGATCACTTCTGGAAGCATTTGAGGGCCTTCCTGAAGGAACAGATTGGTGGAACAGAGACCTGTAGAGAGACTCTTCAGCACGTGGTGTGAGGCAAGGTGGAACGCTGTAATATCCTGTTGCCCCACAAAAGGTAATAAGACATAGGTCTGTTCCACTGCCTGCTTGTTTTGGTTTAATTATGGCCGGCACTCCGCACCCTTCAAAAACCCGCAGCTCAGGTTCTGAGGGAGCACTGTGTCAGGATGAGGGCCACACTTCCAGTATCACTAGTCTGGCACAGTTACTCATATGCACCACCAGAGGGGAATAATGTGGGAAATGACAAAGTCACCATAAATGTACATTTCATTCAGTTTTCAGTTTGACTTTTGTATTGTTTTCAGTACAACAGCTGTAAAAGGCCAGGAAAACAATATATTGATCAGCAGGTAGAGGAGTGGCAGATGGTACAGTCTTGTAACCTAAATACTGCAGGTCTTTTCCAATTCCAAATTCCATTTGATTCAACTAATGACACTTAAGTATTCGTAGGGTCACTAAGGGTGCTGGTGGTGCAGTAGAAGAAATACACAGAATCATGTATCTTAATTCTTCAGAAACATGTGAGCTGCTGATATCAGATATATAAGTATACATGTGTTTTTTTTTAATGGATCAGAATGGACTACCAAGATACTAAAAGTACCTAGTACCACAAACTGTCTGACTGGACAGTAAATCTCTCCATTCATCACTTCCGCTATTAAAATTCTTATGCAGTAACTAAAACATAGGGTCCATTATGCCTTCCCTAAAATATATCCAATAAAATGTATTTATTTAATAAAATCAACCAATATAAATATTGCATGAGGGATATTTGAATAAATACTGAAAACCATACCTCAAAGCCCAAACAACAAACAAATGAAAAGAAACTTATCCAGAAACTCCACTGCTTAAGAGAGACAGTCTGCTAGGTTGTTCTTTTCTCTGTTCAGTTGACTACTAACCCTTAGGAAGAACACATACTTTGTCAAAACTAAGAAGCATGCAACACTGGGGTCAGCAATTCCTCTATAACTCCCCATAACGGTTGCCCTGAAATTATGTACAACACAAAAAGCTGCAAGGCATTATGGGACAGCCAGATCTCAACAATAGTACTGCTGCTGCTGTTGCTGGTGTTGCTGCTGTTAATAGTAACAACAACAACAACAATAATAACAAGAAGACAGAAAATACTTTAATACATTAATAATATGCAATATTATATAGTGAATGGGATTTGTCACCTTACAATCTGAAAGTCATTGGTTTCAATTCCTTTGCTGCTGTAGTATTCTTCAATAAAATATTTACCATGAATTTATACATTAACAATATCCTCTTGTATAAATGGGTGAATTATTGTGAAGTTGCTTAACATTGTAAGCTGTATTGGAGAGAGTCATACAGTGTATGCTGGACTATGCTTAACCTAAGATCTCCGTAGCTTTGTTAAAGTAGTTGTTTTGATTGTAAGTTACCTCACAATTTGTTTCAGATGTTAAACCTGCTAGGTGGCACTTATTTCAGGACTTATACATCCTCTGTGAGTTCATTCAATGGATGGATGTCTCGAAAATGTCAGTGCACATGTTTCACTTAGCTCCTTCCTCAAGTCTCAGGAAAGACGACATAAAAATTTAAGATTATTAGTAGCAGTGAAGGACACAATGACGCACACAGTAACAACTCCAGGTGCTTCAGAATAACTCCGTGCACTACCTTTCTTTTACATCAGGCTCATACTGAGTTAGTCTTCATCAATTATAACAAAATCATAACTTTACTCATTTGTACCATGAGTAAATTCACCAATATTATTCATTTTTTTAATTATACATTTTAAAAAGTGAAATGTGCTCACATTTATAGTCAGCTCAGTCTCATTTCTTAAAAATCTCTCACAAGGAATTACTGTCAATCTATGTGGATTTATGGGTAGACTTAGAAATGCTATCAGGCCTGATAATTTAGTTGGAACACAAACCATAATGCTGTTATACCGAGGTCCGACGGGACAAGAACTGAGAAATCTTTTAGATGCTCCTTGAAAATATTCTTAAATCCAAACGATCCAGCTGAGCCACGCTACTTTTTTAAAAAGCTATTTGTGAATTCCCACCAAATGTAATCCCCTGATGAAGTGCGTAGCGTCTTAATCATGTCTGAATGCAGAAGGGGTATGTGGGAGCTAGTTCCTTTAGTGGAAAACCGCCAGTCCCTGTGGTATTACCAGATTATTCAGCAAACTGGCAGCCATGACAGTTGGACTTGAGCCAGGCTCAGATAGAGAAAATGAGCACTATTTTTCAGTCTTCACTCCTCTCCTCCTTCGTATCATATAAACCTTTGCACTGCTTTCCAGGGGAAATTAAATGTTTATTATGTACCCTTCAGGGGGTTTTGAGGGGAGTTTTTGTATACTTAAAGAAAGAGGACAGGTCTCCCCCCCGTTTGGCAAACTTGGCTCACTCTGTGGTTATATGAAAAGCAGGAGTTATGGACAGGGTCAGATCAGCTGAAAGTATGGACTGCTGAAAGGAAGAGTTTGGAGGTTAGGGTTGAGCTCAGTTAAGGTATACTTATCATAACCTTAAACTCCCCACCTGGCTCTCAGTATATCGTGGTTGGATTCAATTAAATTGTAAACTTTAACACTGTTAGGTTTTGGAGCAAAGATGAGAGAGCACACTCAGGCGTACTGAAAGACGTTCTTATTTTCTGGGACGGAAACATTTTTCCTTCGTCGGTGTGTCAGCAAACTTTGAACTGTCCCGCACTATGGAGATTTTACCCTATGTATATGTCTATGATCAGGACAGACAGAATGTATGAAGGTAACACTGTTGAGAACACTGTTCTTTTATGACTTAGATGAGTGTTCTTCTGGGCTTCTTCTAACATTGCCTATTTGACATGTGTAGTACTTAACCTGTTACATACATCAGAGGAAAGAAACACCGATGGAGATACGGCTCTGCTTTGGATATCATGTAAAATATTGCAAAGATGCACAAAAGTAGTTCAGGTGTGCCTGTGCCCAGCAGTCCAAAAGCAGCAACCAAATTTATAGAACAAGAAGAACTAGGCACCTTCTGTTCTTTGTAAACATTATTCAGGGTCTCTATATTATGCAATCACAGCGTTATAATTTTAAGTTTGTCCAGTTCTGTCTTTTTTGGGCACACCACAGCAGTCTGCCTTCACTGTTGTTTACTTCTGTACTGTGTAATCAAGTCTCATGCTTTGTTACAATTTGTCTCTGAACTGAGTTTCAAACAGCAAGTGACACAAATACCATATAAACTGCTGTGATTTGTTGACATTTTCCATTATTTTATGTTATTGTCTTTGTTGACAGGTATGTTTGCAATTTTAAAATGTCGAAATGTTCATACTGTACAACGTAATGTTACTGCTTTACAGATGGTATCATGGTATTACAGCCCTGATTATGTTTACGGAGGGACTTAATTGAGGCAGCTACACATTAAGAAGTAATTATAATCGCAATTAATTTATGACATCAGTTACCACAGACCCCCTCCAGTTGAAATAGACTGGAATTGCGAAGATGGACTGAGGATGGAAATATGCCTTACCTTTTTGACCGACCCTCATATATATTTTTATCTGACTTTGAGTTCAACTCATTCCAACAGAGAAACCACCCATGAAGTGCAAATCTCTTTTGCTAATTTCCTCAATTCCCATCAACATGCACCTAAAAACATGCACTGCGTTCCTTCTCTAGAACTTGGTAATCTTTCGACCTTCTCAGCTCTCAAGCTGTTTTCCTCATGTAGCATGTCCTCCTGCACCCTTTCCAACCTGGCCCATGTTCAAAACACTCCACAGAAACAGCACACTCAAACACTGTCAAACACAGATCCCCTCTACTTGGCACGGTGCTGTTCTCCTCTTTTAATAACATTCTAACGTTCAAATCTGCGGACAACCACATTTTCCTGGCTGTGTTCTTCAAGCTGGGCATTTACGATGCCTCCACTGGCAGATTTTGGCCAACTGCCCGCGATCAGGTTTCCTGTAACATTTCCCTGTCTGTCCCGCAATCAGTTCTGCAGGGGTCCCTTGGAGCTCATTTGAGTGTTCTGTTACGCTGCCTTGCACCAGTTCTCGTGTTTAACATGGATGTGTGTCTGCTGGCATAAAAATATATATTTCTAAGTATGTCTAAGTATCTGCAGCATCCCTTGTCCAGAGCCTCACAGTTTCCCTGAGAATATCGTGGTATATGATCATCATGATATTCTCTTAAGGAGTGTACAATGCACGTACTGTTCTTGTCTCCTAGAGCAATATGCAGTGGATCCAGTCTTGCTAATTTTCAAGGTGGGGCATCAGTAGTCCACGCACTGTTTATAAACTGCTATGCCTAGCTTTTGATTCAAACATCGTGACTCTTCTCTCATGTTAACCGCTTTAAAATCCCTACAGCACCATGATTCCCACAATCCCAGAGCAAATCAGTTCCTTATCCTATCCTAAAACCTGTTAACTGTCTTGTGTTCTTTTGGCTTAAAAATTACAGTAGGACCCCCGTATCCGCAGGAGGTAGGTTTCAAGCCCCCTAGCGGATGCCTGAAACCACAGATAGTAGCAAAAACGGTAAACTGTACATACTGTACATACCTATGATAAAGTTATGCTATAAATTTTGCACAATAACACATTATCATAAGCAAAATAAGGGTTACTTGAACACAAGCGCTGCGATACCGCAACAGTCAATCTGATAACCTAGACGCTACTAAGTGACTAACAGGCAGGTAGCAAATACAGCGTGGATATGCTAGACAAAGAGATGATTCACGTCCTGGGCGGGACCGCACGAGATTTCATCACACTACTCAGAACGGCGCGCAGTTTAAATTATGAATGTTTACTGTATTTCTGGAATTTTCTATTTTTTTTTTTTTTGGACCGACGTGAAACTATGGTAATTGAAACAGTGGATACGGTGGTCCTACTGTACAGCAAAACGATTGATCTAGGTTTGCTGTTACTGATGTACAGATTTGAAAAAAATTTTTATACGTAGTATAGGACACACAAAGTTCCCTGATTTCCCTTAGAATATTACATGTTGTTTTTGTTCAAGTTTTAAGATTTTCATGTTATCATTTGAACCAACTAAGAGATGAATCTTGTTATATAAGAAACATTTCTGAGTGAGAGAATACATTGCTTCCTGTCAAAATTTTTGGCATACATATCAGAAGTTTCTTTTTTCCCTGTGGGATGCTCGGTATTTGACTGGACAGAGATGTGTGATTAATATGGATGGACCTCTGGTTGCAAGGCATTGGTTTACAGGAAAATCCTCCAATTTCCTGCAGCGACTGAGCTTATAATGAGGAGTGTAATATCAGAGTATAAAGACCAGCTGACTACCATTTACAGCCTCAAGTCAGAATGGTAGACATATGGAAGGTTTTGGACCACTCCTATTGCTCTGGCAATGACTTACATACAGTTTGGTTATCATGCATTAAAAAGTAATTTTAATATTATTATTTTAATAATATTGTTTTCTTATTTCATGCTATTTTAATATTAAAGGGGGTGCGGTGGTGCAGCAGGTTTGGCCGGGGACTGCTCTGTGGTGGGTCTGGGGTTCGAGTCCCGCTTGGGGTGCCTTGCGGTGGACTGGCGTCCTGTCCAGGGTGTGTCCCCTCCCCCTCTGGCCTTATGTCCTGTGTTGCAGGGTTAGGCTCCAGCTCGTCGTGACCCTTCTCGGGACAAGCGGCTGTCATCTGTTTCTGCGTGTATGTATTTTAATATTAGGACTGTTTACAATGACAAAGTTCTGTAAGGTGTTGTGAAACCTTAATTTCTTAGTTAATTTGTCATTAATTTAATTTTTTTATTTATTTTTATAGAGCGCTCTTCTCACACAGTGACACAGAGCGCTTTAACACAGGCATAAAGCAAGAAAAATTGATACAAACAAAGAAGACAGTCAACTAATGGCTACCATAATGAAGAACTTATTACAGAGCTGTAAGTATACCTACTGGCCACCGGGGAAAGGAACAAAAACTCCCAACTGAAGGTTGAGGGAGAAAAAAACCTCTGGGGGTCCACGGGCCAGTGGTTGCCCACCCCTCCTTGGCATTCTAGAAAGTAACAATTGTAAGCCAGTATAACAAGACATAATGATTATGTTGCTAAATGGCATCTTGGATCCCCAGCTTAGTAAGGAACATCTCGTACGTCATGGCAGTTGGACATCATCCTCTCTCAGCATGGGATTCGTCTGTCACCGCTGGCCGGCCTCCTCAGGTCTTATGTAGCGAGTTAGTGCTCAACAAGAAAAAAGAATGGAGTTAGTAATTTGTTACTTAAGTTAATTTATTATGCATTTTTAAAAAGGTGGTAAAAAACAACATTATATTTTGTAAAATATATTACACACTGAAGGGGGTGCGGTGGCGCAGTGGGTTGGACCACGGTCCTGCTTTCCGGTGGGTCTGGGGTTCGAGTCCCGCTTGGGGTGCCTTGCGACGGACTGGCGTTCCGTCCTGGGTGTGTCCCCTCCCCCTCCGGCCTTACACCCTGTGTTGCCGGGTAGGCTCCGCGACCCCGTATGGGACGAGCGGTTCTGAAAATGTGTGTGTGTGTATTACACACTGCATTTGATTGCTTTCCAAGAGCAGATCCTTTCATGATAGTTATCTGTGTTAGTCTTTAAAATGAAATTGCTATCTAATACACCATGTCACTCATATTAAGGCACTCCAAGTGTATATGGCAAATACCTAAAGTTAGTGAGTCCCAAAAGAGTGATGAAAGTGGAAGATGGTTAAATATGGTTGACATATGCTTAATGTTTTGTTCATAAAAAACCTGAATTGCACTTATAATGTCTTGGATTGTACTTATTGATCTTGCTGTACTTATTATTTGTTTAGTTTGTCATAAGCTCTCCAAGCCTAATTCCATTATTGTGTTCCATCCATCCGATTTCAGTAACCGCTTGTCCTGAGTAGGGTCACTATGATCTGCAGCCCATCCCAGAAACATTGAGTGGACACCAGTCCGTTGCAGGATAGCCACACAGGAACACACTGTCACCCACCCATTCACACACTTCAAGCTATTTAAAGTCAACCATTCCCCTGAACTGTTGGTCTTTGGACTGTGTGAGGAAACCAGAGCACCAAACAGAAACCCACACGGAAACAGGGAGAATACAAGCAATACAACCAAACTCCACACAGATTAAGGGGGGATGGAATTATCGTTGCATTTCATGTCCTTATTGACTTGACTTGTTTTGTATTTCTGTATTTACTGTTTGCACCAATTAGGTAGCGCAAAATATTCTGTCTGTTTGCCCAATGGACAATTAGCCTTGTGTCTTTGATACACTTGTATTTACAATTGTATATGTAGTTGTCTATTAAAATTTTTAATCACTTTATCCAATACTGCTTAGATCACACTGGCTTTCATAAGAAGTCGGGGGACTGAAAATCAAGTGGGAAAAGACGAAAGGATGCTGGACTGAAACCGGATCCCTCAATGGCAAGTGTCAGCAGGGTGTGAAAGAGCATCTGTGTTTGTACTAAAGAAAGGAAGAGCTGCAACTCTGAGGCAGAGCCACGGGGCTGCATCAGGATATACCAAAGCAACTGGAATGCTGGATAACCAATGCAGAGGAAATTGGATGCTGGGACAACTCCAGCTGTGCCCCCACGCCCTCACCTCAACCATCATCAGCAACACCACTTCTGCAACAGTTGAAAAACTTTCTAATGTTGGCATGACAGTTCAGACTTTAAAGGGTGTGCCTAAATTTGCACCTCCAATGAAGCAGTGTCTCCTTCCTTTTCCATATTTTAAAGAATTTTTTTGGGCTGGGCCATGTAGATGGCTACGAAAGTCTTGGTATGCCATAGGTAGTTCAGAATTGATTTATTTATTGAATTACTTTTTACTTTTTCTTACCGCTTCCCCTATAACACTCTTATGTTTATGCAGAGTCCTGTTAAAGACGTGTGAACTTGGAGGAATGTGTGAAGTCAGCCAGACTCGGCAACTGGGCAAACTTGTGTGTTTTTCCAGGCTTCCTTGTCAGTGCTGATATTTTGATGATAGTGCGGAAACTGAAATCAGTTAGAATTAGAAAAAAATGCTCACCAAACTATTTATTTAAATTGAATTGCTCTGTTAGCGTCTTCTGTTCGAGAGAATATTAAGGATAAATCCTGTCTACTTGAAATCAAGTCGTAACAACCACTCGCATTATTTTCTTGACAAGATAAGGCACAGAACTGGTTTGCCATTGCCTTCTTCAGGACACATCTTTGCGTTGTGAAGATAGGGAGAACAACTGCATGGAGAATGACTCCATGCATTCTAAGCTGAGCAGTTCAGGAACTAAGAGGCACTGGAATTATCCACTGTACAACTGTTCCACTGAAACAAAGGAGAACAATAATTAAATTTGTATTTACATAATTTTATTTTCAATAAAAATCTAATTATGTTGGTATATCCCAAATGCAATGTATCCCTAATGCATATATCCTTTATGCATTCCCTGTAAAATGACAAAAAGCACCCCTGCACTACTGTAAACTGTTTATTTAGCAAGACTAGAAGAGTAATGCTTGAAAAATGAATCTCTACATCTCTCAGTCTGATAAATCAGAATATTACCTCTCAGCAACAGACATGACTCTTACAAGACCATGTTAGCTTAAATATTACAGATTAGAGGAAAGTATATGCTTGCCTGATCATTTGAAGGTGAAATGGAAATTTTCAAAGGTGATTAGGTTACAAATAATGAGAATTCTACCATGTTACAAATCAACACCTCTGTCTGTGCCATCAGTACAATTAATGTGAGGCACAGTAGCATTTTTCACTCTTCCACCCACAGTCCCCATGAAGTCCACACCAAATGGAGCATGATGCTTTTGTTTTGCTCCCTGTAATAAGGAGAACGGGTCACTGTAGGGCACTCGGTGCCTCAGACTGCGAACTGGTGTCAGTACCAGGCCAGTCACAGAATCACAACGGCCAACAATCTGATTTTTCAACTCTACAGCAAAGGTCCTCTGGTTGCTTCATTGAAGCTGATTCACAAAAACCAGACAAGCTTGTTATTCTCCGCACTCAGGTTTAGCCCATGTTCCAAATTTTGCCATGTGCTTAGAGTTAATTTTGAATTAATCAGTTACTTAAGTGTAAAACTATTTTAACAAGTGTCAGTTGTTGCCAGTTTGCATTTCAAAATGATGAATACATAGTGGAGCTGACCAGGTGTTGCTCATGAGCATGTTAAACACATGGAGAAAAATCTAGTTTAACTGCAGAAAGAACCTATCTGGACAGTTCCTCCACACTGGGGCCTCAGAGCGAAGGGCCTTGTGCAGTACCGGTGACCCTCCCGGTGCCCAGCTGCTGTCCGTCCACTCTGAGTGCCTCTGTGCAGTGAGGAGGGGGTCCAGTTGCAGAGAACTGAATCAGTGCTCTGTTTAGTGCATGCCCTCGGAACCATTGGAACACTGCTGCTGCGTATTTGCCAGGGGCGGGCCAGGGAGAGCTTTATTTGACAGAGGAATTTCACAGCTCATGATGGCGCTAACAGTCTCCAGTGTCGGTCAGGTGCAGAAGTTGTGATGGGGCATGATGCTACAGGGCCAAGGGGATTAGGGATGGGGGGCATGGAGAGGCCCACAGGAGGGAAGTCATGGACATGAAATCACCATTGATCAACCTTTCAAGAACACAAATACAAACAGGTGTTGTACATGACAATCAATTTTAGCAGAAAATGTGGGGAAAAGCTCTGGCAAGGTATTGTAATCTAAACAAATTTTGCAAAACACATAGAGCAAAACTCACCCTTCTGTATCTGTGTGACATCGTTCTAGTACTTTAGACATGTATTATGGGGATGTAACGTACACTTCATGAACAGTAATCACACCCACAAGAGAAGTTAACAACTCGAAAGTAAGATTTTTTTATTTGCTATGGAAACTTCATTGAAAGGGCAAGTTGGTGGATAAGGTTGTTGTGGGGGCAAATCTCACTCAAGTTCCCTCTATGAAAAGTTTTCGTATTCTCTGATTTAGTATGAATTTCCATGGAGAGGTCCAAGACACACTGTTTAGGTAAGCTGGTGACTTCAAATGGTCCTTTAACTTCCGAACTTCAAGTAGACTAATAGATTTCATAAGATCCCTATCAAACATATTGTCTGCTGGGGGACAGACAAGGTCGCTGTGATATGGAGCAGAAGGATTCAAAAAGAAACCCAGAGGAACTTGGGTGGTGAAAAGCAATGACCTTAGAAACATTCAACTTGAGTGTTTCTTGGAACAAAGATGCACTAATTGTTTGGGCAGGTTGGTCATTTAATTTAGGGTTTAAAGAATTTTTGAAACTTTTCCTTTTTATTGTTATGAACATCACTCCTTCCCCAGAACTCGTTCCAGGTGTGTCATTACCCAGTTTAGAGTATGGTGGAAACATATGAGTGTGGTGAAAATATGTATATTCTCACAAGCCTTATTCGATGACATTTCTTTAAATATGTTACACTGGGTGATCAAATAATTGACAAACTACCTCCTTGCTTAGCTTTCTTCGCAGTTATAATGACTCCATTTTGGACAGTGACATCAACACTGGAAGCAGTTGGTGAGTGTCTGCTCAGTTTCCCATGCCTGGGACATGTGTCTCTTGGCAGAGCTAACTGGAAATCTTTTTACCAAAATTGGTTTGCATTGTAATTGCCAAAGTTAATGGTTCCAGTCATGCTGGAGGCAAGTCTAGTGTATGTATGTTGTGCATCCTTGCTTACTGGAAACTGTGGTTTGGGCCAGATGCACTTTAGCTAAGGGGGGTGCAGTGGAGCAGTGGCGCAGTGGTTTTGACCGGGTCCTGCTCTCTGGTGGGTCTGGGGTTTGAGTTCTGCTTGGGGTGCCTTGCGAGGGACTGGTGTCCTGTCCTGGCTGTGTCCCATCCCCCTCCAGCCTTGTGCCCTGTATTGCTGGGTTAGGCTCTGGTTCTCCACAACCCTGCTTGGAACAAGTGATTTCAGACAGTGATCATGCGTGTCCAGTATTCCGTCATGCCTCAGTGTTCAAGTCCCACTCACAGATTCACGTTTCACTTTTCACCTTTGCGCAAATACACTGTGTCTCTTTGTCCCACATTCATTGTTTCACCTTCACCCAGTACTTTAAAGTTTCCACAGTGCACTTCTAATATCACTGTGCACGTGGGGTCGTTTTACTTTTCGTCCATGTTCGGTCGTAACAGCAATGCGCGTCTGTGTCGGACTCTTGTCTGGACGCTACAGGGGTATTATAAGGCACATTACTGCAATACAGGTCTATAGACAGCAAGACATGGATTTTTGCCAGAAATTTGTAACTGTTGACACTGACACCTAAACTGAATCATTTAAGATGCTGTCTAAGAAATAAGACTGAAAGCAACTTTTTATAAATGCAAGGCTTCAGTCACAATTCAGGGAAATAACACAACAGTTACAGATTTTCTTCCATGTTTCCCAGATCCCTGTTGTATCCATCCAGAAACCCATAAGAGAGAAGAACCCAATGCCTGGAAACAGCCTGAAGAACTGAAGTAGAGGTCGCAGAAGAGGAGGAGCTTCCTGAGATAGTGTCACTAGGCAGCATTGGCTACCATGTCGTCAGAGCAGGAGAATGCTTTTCTTCGCGCTACTGGGATATGTTTGTTCTAGCTTTGCCAGCATCAGTTATCATTTTGAATCCAAGAAATTCATTCAGAGGTCCCCAGTGAGAAGACAAACACAGATGTGTCTGTCTTTAATCCCTAAGAAGTTATAGATAAATCAGTTCACCAGGAAGCAAGAAAAAAAAAAATCTTAGACAAGCTCTCAACTTTCAAAACAAATATTTATTGGACAACATCATAAGTTTTATTTTTGCTTCACATTAAATATTAAATATTCACTCGCATTTGTATCACCTGCTATAACGGCTGTTTTTCAATTCAAGGCCACCTGATAATGGTCGCACAAACATGAAGCACCTTTCGCCCCTGACATATCGTGACCTAAAATATGCATTTGAAGATACCAATCAACACTTTGCAGTGCAGAACTATATCGTTTAACTGTCAATTTGCTGCTGCTGGTGTACGGAATCATGTATAATTTGTATATGTTCAAAGTATTCTGCATTCAACAAAAGGGATTTTGTTTGTGGAGGCCCGACCACCATTAAAAGATGAAATATATATTATTAAATTACCTGATCATTTGAAAGAGTAAAAACCATGCAAAGTATGCTTGCTTCCCATCTGCCTTCAAAACTGCTCTCATTTCACCCCTGGTGAAGAAACCCTCCCTGGATTCCAACTCAGTCCAAAACAACAGACCAGTCTTCCCCCTCTCCTTCCTATCTAAAACTCTAGAATGGGTGGCGTGTGATCAACTATCTGAATTTGTCACCTGGAACCATCTCCTCGACGGTTATCAGTCTGGATTCGGAGTTGGTCACTCCATGGAGACGGTGCTCCTTACAGTGTTTGATGCTCTCCGGTCAGCTAGAGCCGTCTCCCTCTCCTCAGTCCTCATTCTCCTTCACCTGTCCACAGCATTTGATACTGTCAAGCACCGGATTCTACTCTCCTCTCTTCATCAGCTTGGGCTCAAAGGAACAACACTAAGATGGTTTGAGTCCTACCTATCTGACAGATCCTACCAAGTGGTCTGGAGGAACTACTGTTCTTCTCCTCTGCCTCTCTCAACCAGTATCCCGCAGGGCTTGGTACTGGGTCCTCTGCTCTTCTCGATCTACACCTCCTCCCTCGGCCCTGTCATCACCTTCCATGGATTCAAATACCACTGCTACGCTGATGATACCTAGCTTTTCCTCTCCTTTCCACCTGGAGCATCAGACATTTCTGCACGCATTACTGCCTGCCTGTCAGACATCTCTGCATGGATGTCTGATCACCACCTCCAACTCAACCTCTCCAAAACAAATTCTTCACCTCCCAGCTGGCCTGTCTTCCTGTCACGATCTCTCGAGCAAACTGGACAACCAAATAATTTTGCATACCTCCTCAACTAAGAATCTGGGAGTGTTGATTGACTCAAGTCTTTCTCTCAGCACATCAAAGCCACAACCCAGACCTGCAGATACATCCTGCATAATATTCATAGGATCCGTCCTTACTTCACAACTGACTCTGTCCAAAAACTTGTCCAGGTCATGGTGACATCATCTCTGGACTACTGTAACTCTCTCTTGCCTGACCTGCTACTGCTATCAAACCTCTACAGCTGATACAGAACTCTGCTGCCCGAGTTGTGTTTGACTTGCCAAAGCGTTCCCATGTATCTTCTGTACTCGTTTCTCTGCACTGGCTCCCTATAGTTGCACGGGTCAAATTTAAGACCCTGGTTATTGCCTAGAAATGCATCAAAGGAACTGCTGCCAGCTATTTACAAGACTTGATCAACCGCTACACCCCAACCAGACCATTATGCTCTTCTACATCTACCCGCTCGGTGGTCCTGCGCACAAAATGTAAAGAACGGAGGTTCTCTGTTCTGGTTCCATTGTGGTGGAACGACCTCCCCTTCTCACTCAGAACTGTTGAAACTCTGTCCACATTGAAAAGGGGTCTGAAAACTTACCTCTTCCAGACTCATGATTTCTTAAGCTCATGTAAGGTGTAAATGTTCATGCACCATAACTTTAAGATCATGCCCAGATAAGCCTTTACACAGCTACTCCTGTAATGTACGTAAATGTTTGTGTATCTCAAGAAAAAAAATTGGAGGAAGGTGATCAGGAATCGTCGATATTCTCAGTTATGCAACTACTCATGTGATGAACATTGGTGCATATACTGGAAAGAAACAAACTGTACTTAAGAATCACACGTCTGCAACTGTCTGTCTTTCTCCTAATGTAATGCACACATTGTATTTTCTGTGAGATGTACGTTGCTTTGGAGAAAAGGGTCTGCTTAACGAATAAATGTAAATGTAAATGTAAGTACAAATTGGGGCAAATTTCAGGCTGTAGACACATAGCTAAAAACTATTATATTACTTTTTGAGGCCCCTGCCCTGCATCAGTCCTTTCTTCTCTTTTTTGTGTTGCCATTCACTGCAAACTGATGAAGATGCTTTGGTGAACCAATATAATAATTTCTAAGAAACTTTGCTTAGGAAATACCCTCCCTTCCAATTCCGTTTCACGTCCATTTGTGGACATCTGCAGAATAGAACTGGAACATCTGCCTTGTTAGTCTTCAGTACTGTACACTGCCTTGGTAGAGAACAAATCTGGGTGAAATTATTCTGCTCATTCGCTCATCGCCTGCCCTGTCCTCTAACGAACTTTACACAATTTGCATAATCTATTCTTTTGCAGTATTTTCCTACTCAGTACCGGGACTCTTTGGCTAAAAAAGGCTGGTAATAATTTCTTGTGACAAACACAAGGGGACTTTGTTTCAAAGTGATCTGTACTGATTAAAACAATGCTGCTGTGTCACACTGCCTCATATTCCTTCGTTGAGCTATAATATGCGACTTCTATAATCTCCATTTCATGCAGGGTTGCAATAATTTGCTGCCAACTGAGCAAACGGGTACATTTTTATTTTGTTTCTTCCTCTTCTGTCCACAAAATCTTTCCATTGCAAAGTTAGCCAAATCTAAAAATTAAAAATGTAGCAAATTTACAAAAACATTCCAAACTAGGAATGACCCAGAAGTTGCCTGATTAAAAAGAATTTAAAAGGCAGGTCTAGAAGAGTGACCTGCATTGATAGGAACTGAACTAGGACTTCCCATGTACCAGGAAACGATTTTATGAAGCATCAATATATGCATCAGTATATGTGCAGGAGAGGGGGCGCAGTCCTGCTCTCCAGTGGGTCTGGGGTTCGAGTCCCGCTTGGGGTGCCTTGCGACGAACTGGCGTCCCGTCCTGGGCGTGTCCCGTCCTGGGTGTGTCCCCTCCTCCTCCGGCCTTACGCCCTGTGTTGCTGGGTAGGCTCCGGTTCCCCCGTGACCCTGTATGGGACAAGCGGTTCTGAAAATGTGTGTATATGTGCAGGTTTTTTCCATTTTTTGTTTTTAAATCAAGTGGTCATCTGCGTATAGTGATGCACTGTCTGGATACTGGACATGGGAGAAAACAGCCAAACTTGCAGAATGTCAATGAGCAAATGATATAAAACCATTCTGCAGAATCACTACAGTCACTAGAGGTACAGCAGGTGAAGGAGAGAACAAAGGTGCATAACGTGCTCAAAACAGTCTATGCACATAAAGTCTGCCCTTAACCAACGGTATAGCATACATAAACAGAACATGCCCTTGCAAACAAACATGATTCCGTCCAAACTTTGAGGAACACTCCTACTACACTGCCAATAGCCAAGTTTCATTTGCAACTCTCTAAAAAGCCCGAGTCTCCTTTCCTTGTAAAGAGCCGGCGCTGAAAGCCGCAAGCCACTCTCCAGCACTGGGCCACTTGAGACTACATGTTTATCTGAACAGATTGGAATCTCAGATGAGTTACAGAAAAATGGAGCATCCCTTCTGCATTATTATAATGTAATTAGAAGACTCAGCAGCTACCATTATGGGCTGAAATGGCCACATTTTCAGCTCTTGTGCCACCCATGAAAATGCCTGCGGCAGAGGGGAGAGAGAGCATCAAGCCCTGATCACACAGTACAGTGCTCTTTTTATACTTTACAGGCCTCTCTGTCGTCCCAAACCTGCAGCGAAAATAACACTGGGGAAAATAAACAACTGGGTGTAGCTACTGCGCAAACAAGCAAAGGCAGCGATTCTGCATGAAACCCCCGCTGTAAATTTACAGTAGAGCAGAGAGACACCGCTGTCTGGCTGTCAAATGCTGCCATTATTCACTGTACAGGCAAAAATGTACACCATTCTTTGGCTCGGGTGCCTCCCTAAAAACCAAGATTTACCTACTGGATATCCGGGTTTTTAGGTTCTGGCAGTACAAATCTGCGATTAGCTTGTTTTTCTTGCATTTTGTTACAAGTCTTAATTAAAGTGTATTCTGGGACAATTTCATTCTTCATGATTTTTTTCGCCTTTTCAGGAAATATTTCACATAGAGGAGAGGCACAGGTTAAGGAAAAGACAGAATGTGCTGGTCTTCCGAGATGCTGCAATGAAACACTGAGCTTCAGTATCATTATTTTCTGCAACAGCTTTGGCCTCTTACGGCTAGTAGAAAGTGTAACTAAACATTGTTTTGACATAAATGTTCACTGCGGAAACATGGTTCGTGGTCCAGTGTGGCTGGATTTCACTCTCTGGTGCAATCCCACATCAAAAAGCATGTGTAATTCGATGGTTTTCTCCACTGAGAGATGGGGGAGGAAGGTTTTTCTTCATGAAAATACACTAACCACCACAAACTACACGAGACGATGGATACTGAATCTAGCCAACATGTTCTGTCCAAACTACAACAAAAATGAAATACCTACAGTAAGCATTGTTCAAATCAACAATGAAAAGAACAGAATTATTTTTCTATTATTCTACAATTATAATTTGGAAATATTTTGACAATGGCGAGTTTGCCATTTGCTCCATTTTATTATTTACTCCACAGAAAAAAAGTAACTGCATAACAATTTTATTCTCTCTTTGTCTGTTAAATTCTTTCCATGGAAAACAACACATTTTATGAACTTTGGTGATTTTTACCACACTCATGTCTCTCCACCATACCATACCAAAAAAAAGGCATAGTGTACTGCACATTTATTTTTGCATATTTCCTAATAACACAAAAAGAATACTGTCTAAACCTGTCTAAAATCTCAAAATGAGGCAACTGCTAAACAATTGTAATTGCATTGCAATCCTGATCTATTTTCCCTTTTCAAAAATTGTATGTTTGCTCTTTGACAGAATATCTCAATTGCTACGTTGACATCCTAGATCATCCTACTAATGACAATGATGAAACGGCAGAAAAATGTTGGCAAAAAATGTTATAACTATACATATACTCAATGATTGTAATACGTATGTAAGTGTATCCCTCATTGCGAGGGGTAGGTGGTTGTTTAGAGATAGAAGGGGCAGAGGTGCTATGCACTCATATGCGTACCTTTGGGGAATGCTTTCAATGGTGTGCACACTGAAAGGCGCGCCTTGTGCTGTGCCAACAGCGGTTATCGCGAATGGGCATGATGGGGCACCCTTTGGGGTGTGGTGTGCCAGCCACAGCTCTAATCACTACCTCCACTGGGGAGTGTTTGATCTGGGTTGGCTGTGTTCTAAAAGGGGCTATTTCTGGAGAGCAAGGATAAAGTGCACATTGGGACCAGTGTGAATGACCATAATTAAACAGCTATTGGTGACGGCATGCCCGACTGAGCTGTAATTTCAGGAGGAAAAAGAAGTGCATCTAAAATATATGGGAGGGACATGAGACCAAGTGTTTCAGCACAAGGGGCCATCTGAGGAAGATGCTAATGGATGGCAGCAGAAATTATTTGGGACCTGTCTCAAATTTCCAGGCCTTTGTATCTTAGAAAGGGCTGAAGCTGTTCATCATTAGATTCTGCTATTTATCTGTTTACAGATGATAAGGTAAAAGACACTAATGCATTAATTGGTGTTGTAAAGAGTCATAAAATCTCTACTATCCTTTCTAAAAACAAATAAGAATGATCATTAACAATTTTTAAAGTATTTGGCCACCAAAAAAATAACTCTTTATCATAAATATTTCATCTGCAATGACAGTGGGCCTTATGGGCTTTAAGATGGTAAGGGTGCAAGGTCAATAGCAAAAAGAAAACCTATACTGTTACAGTCTTAAGTACATACCAAGTAAAAGGTTCATTGTAAAGAAAGTGAGTGATATGTATGTAGGTATTAATTCATGTATTTCAGAAAGGGTACCACAGTCTCCATGACATTTAAATGCAGTGGTTCCCTGAGATATGCCCATTAAAGTTATGACAATTTGACTTTACAGAGAGTTTAGTATCCTTACTTTGACTGAAAAGGCATTTGTTCACATTAACGTGGACTGAATTTGAAATTTCATATGCCTTCTAACAGCTGAGCAATCCAAATTTGTACATATACATTTATTCCTTTAACAGACACTTTTCTCCAAAGAAACTAAAAAAGATCAGGTAGTATTTTGCTGATATCCTCGTTTCAGGTTACTACATACACTGCATTAAACACCCTATAATAATTCACACATTTATACGACACAGCAATGTAGTACACATATTTACATGCATGCATACATACATACATACACATTTCACATCAAAAGTCAACACACTCTTATTGAAATTTCAGACTTTGGAGAAATAAAGTCTGAAATCAAGCCAAATCAAGCCTTTTTTTCACCTTTTAACAAACAGTATTTAAGTGAAAAATAAAAGGATTACTTTTTAGAGAAAATGAAAATAAAAAACTTTCAATGCCTTAGTTGCATAAGTGGCACACCCTTTACAACAGGTGTTGTAACTCTTTTCTGATTGAAGCACTTAGAATGCGAAGTACTTAGAAAGGTAATTTGAAGTCAGCTGACATCAATCAAAATTATTCAGATTTTCCTGAAATAAAAATCAGCTGCTCCTGAAGGACTTCCCTAAGGTTTTTTTTTTTTTTTTTTTTAAATTAGGCTTATGTTGTTGAAAGAAATACTAAATTATATTTGAAGGAATGCAATATATTGTGGAATACTGCCATGGCCATCATTATGAAGTAGAGGAAGTAGGACTACCTGGACTTTTCAAAGTTCAATATATCCTCAAAAGTTGATGATCTGGGAAAGAGCCTTCTTGATTGGTGTTCTACCAAAAACACCAATGGAAACTTTGAAGGAGCTGCATGCATTTATGGCAATAAGTGGCCATTCCCTGCATATTATGACCATTTCTCTAATGTCCTATAGTCTGAGAAGTAGGATAGGGTGGCAATACAAAAGCCATTGTTCATGGCGAAAGAACATCCAAGTCTGTTTTAAGGTTGTTGAAAGATATATTCATTCTCTCAAAACTTTATGTCTTATGGGCTCATGAAGCTAAGATTAAATTTTTTGTTTAAAGTCTAAAGTATAGTGTATGTTTGGTACAAAGCCAACACGGCTCATCACCCAGAAAACACAGTGCCTACAGCAAAGCATAGTGGTGGCAGCATCTTGTTAGGGGGCTGCTTTTCTTTGGTTTGGACTGTGGTTCTGGTTGAGATCGAGAAAATGGTCAGCTACAAATACCCAGACATTCTGATGTACAACCTCTTGTTTTCTCCCAGACAGTTGAAATGAAACAAGAATTTCAGGTTTTTCACAAGAATGATCAAAAACACAGTTAACTCAAGCAGGGAATGGATTAGGAATAGGATTACGAATGTCCTGGAATGGCCCAGACCAAACTTAAAATGCACTGCAAAGAAGAATGGAGCGAAATTGCAAAATCATGGTTCCGTAAGTAAATATCCAAACAGACTTGCAGCTGTAATCAAGGCGAAAAGTGTGTATATTTATACAACTGAGACATTGAAGTTTTTTCATTTTTATTATAATTTAATTTGTTTATTTTTCACTGAAATATTGCTTGTCTCAAGATCTTATGGTGGCTCTAATGGTGAAAAAGTCTGGCAAGAGTTTTCATTTTAGTCGTTATGTCAGCAAAATCAAATTTCAATATGGGTGTCTAGACTTTTGATATCCACATACACTGCAGTCAATTTAGTCACCAGCTTGCCTGAAAAATGTTTCTTTGGGCTGTGGAATGAAACTTATGTGAACACTGGGAGATGCTGTTGAGGGGGTCATTCACAAAGGGCACTTGTATGTATATTTTGTACTTTTTGTGGTTTTACAGTTTCTTCTTTATAAATAATTTATTTTTTTAAAACGTATCATGTTTTATTAATTTTGTGTAAGTGCAAGTTTTTTGTAGCATAAGGCTGATGTGATGACAGGTTTGAATGTGGTTTTTTAGCTCTCTTTTGGTGTCAGCAGCAGTGTAATAAAACACACACAGATTCACACACTACTGGCAATTTAGTGTCACCACTCCACCTGAAACATGTCTTTAGGGCACAGGGGAAATCAGGACACCTGGAGAAAACCCACTATTTGTTAAGTGCAGAGTCTGTAATAGCTATGAAAGAAGTGAACAAGTGTTGCAAACAGCCATAGAATATTATACAGTAAGTTATGAAGCAAAAGTGCCCTGTTGTTACAACAACTGTTAACCTTTGAATTAACTGTGACCATTTTAATTGGATGTGGTGATATTTCAGCAGTGAGTATCAGTTTAGGGGCTCAGAAACACAAATTTTACCATTCAAACTAAATTAAATTACAGCTTTGAGTAATAAAAATCTGCCTTAAAGGTTTTTCAGGAATACGTTACCTTCATAAGGCAGGAGAAAACTGTACAGCCATCAGAATTATAGATTTCTTCACAAATGAACAACTTTGACACGGTCTGTTTCAATTTATTCTTCATAGAGCACTTATAGCAATACACACACACACATTTTCAGAACCGCTTGTCCCATACGGGGTCGCGGGGAACGGGAGCCTACCCGGCAACACAGGGCGTAAGGCCGGAGGGGGAGGGGACACACCCAGGACGGGACGCCAGTCCATTGCAAGGCACCCCAAGCGGGACTCAAACCTCAGACCCACCAGAAAGCAGGACCGTGGTCCAACCCACTGCGCCACCGCAGCCCCCATGAGTGTTAAACAATAGATTTAAATGGGGCAATTACAGAAACAGCAATAATGTGTTGCAAAGTTGGACAAATAAGACAACTAGCAGCTGAGGAGAGGAAAACGAAAAAACTCCTGGTCATGAACATGGAGTGAGAAAACCAGTGTGGGTCCAAGTGCCGACAGCTGCCCATCCCTCCCGGATATTCTAATGTAAGTAAGACATGTGTAGACTTATCTATGACTAAATGACCAGTGCAACAGGTAGCACTGGGATAGAGTCAATGGATACAGAAATCATTGTGGATACAGAAATCACTGAGAAAACCGACGTGACTGATCCAGTGAGGTAGTGAGTGATTGTCGTATTCTGGCATCAGACGGGCAGGGACTTTGGCACATTGGTTCAACTACCAGCTTCCTACTCAGATGTTCAGATTTGCACCAGGATAAATAAATTAATTTTGAGTAATTCATGTAGTATTTTCCTCTCATGTTTTGTTATACAATAGAAATGTTTTATTTTTCTTAAGATCAGTACAAATCTACTTATGTTGCAGTTCTGAGAGCTTGCCATTATACATATATAACAATATTTGTATTTTGTATGTCCCATCCTATTGTTTGTACGTCCCGTTGACTTCAGTAGTAATTTGAAATGTGAAGCAGCTAAAATTAGCTGACATGCCAGAGCATGTGAATTAGTTTATTCATGAGAACCCGAACTCCACCCTGGCCTTTGACCTAAAGTGCCTCACCTGGCAACTCCTAGCAAGTATTGACACAGCTTGTGAAAAAGTCCGCAGGGCCCCATTTGACCTCTCCCCGAGACCAAAGTGGAAGTTCTCTATCATTTCAGAAGACACCTTTAGAAATGTACTATATGCTGTATGATATGGAAATGCAACCAAAGCCAGTGGTAAAAAATGCATGATATGTTGAAAGTAACGGTACCAAATAGTGCAACATTAAGCATCAAATCTTTGAAAAAAAAAAAAAAAACCATAATTCAAAGTCATCCAAACAAACCAGGAAACTTAAGGAGGCTTGGTGCTTTGACCTTAGTAAAGGTCAGTAAGGAGCCTGTCCTGTTGTGTTCACCCTTCACACCAACTGAAAGTACTTCCATTAACAATTTTGAATTTAAGGGGTTAAACTAATGTTGACAGTGACTGGCCAACATGAAAGAAAAACGTTTGATTCATGACTGGGAAGCAACCTGGGGGATAAGGCTGAGTAAGCTGCATTGCAACTGAAAGAACTCCCTAGGGCCTAAATACGTATGAATTCCACAGGGCTTTTTATCAGTGGATTTGCAGATTTTAAAAATTTATTCACCTTAAATGTTTGACCCATCTTTGATCAGATATTCAAATATAATAGAAAGGTATCCTGAAATGGTTCAGCGTGTCGAGTGCTTTTAATACAGCTGAGTATTACAAATAAATGCACGTTATTGAGTTTAAGTGAACTGGTTAACAAAACAAAATTTTTGTATAAAAAAATGTGAGGGGGAAATCTGCATTGTGGAATGTTCAAATATCAATTAACTATAAAGACAGCATTGTGTTAAAGATTGGGACTATGTTTTTTATATTTCTATTCACAGTTGGCGGTTCCTGTAGTGATACTATATATAAATACTACTACTATATGAATTTATATGAATATATAGGTGGGGGGGCGCGGTGGGTTGGACCGGGTCCTGCTCTCCGGTGGGTTTGGGGTTCGAGTCACGCTTGGGGTGCCTTGCGACGGACTGGCATCCCGTCCTGGGTGTGTCCCTTACGCCCTGAGTTGGCGGGTTAGGCTCTGGTTCCCCGCGACCCCGTATGGGACAAACGGTTCTGAAAATGTGTGTGTGTGTATATACTTCTGCATCCTCCTAGAAAATGTGCAGAAATTGTGTGGGATCAAGAAGCAATGTGAAAATAATGTAGAAGTAATGTAGTGTCAGTGTGGGACCACAGTGAAAACAGTGTGAAATGTTGTACATATCCAGCGTACAGTATGAGAAGTGTGTGTGTGTGTGTATGTTCAGTGTATCTCGGCGTACAGGTAAGGGCTGTGCGTGCGTGAGACTTGGTTTATGTAAAGGTGTGAGTGCTGTGTTTAAACACAGGGAGAGAGCTATGTGTATGTACAGTGTGAGAGCACGGTGTGTGTGTGTGTGTGTGTGTGTGTGTGTGTGTGTGTGTGACTCAGTACATGTACAGTCAGTCAGTGTGCTGTGGTGCGTCCTGCCCCTAGAGGCGGTGTGTTGCCGCTGTAACCCGACACCTGGCGCTGCGCAGCCCGTGTCCCAGTCATCCTCTCCAGAACTATTTAAAAGGGAAAAGGGGATGATGATGAGCCCTTCGCTTCGAACACCAGCCTTCTCTCTTTTGCAACCCAGCCCCCCGCAACCAAATCTTCCTACAATCACACAAGTCCCAAAAATCCGGATTGGCATAAATGAATAAATCAGAGCGGGAGAACAGCAGCAGCAGCAGCAGAGCGCTCGCGGACACTTCCTGCCAAAATTCCCGTGCAGAATATAGGGATTTATGCTGGGCTCCCTCCGCGAGTCGAGTGTACCGTAGAAGTTGCTTCTGGACCGCCGTGTCAGACGCAGCCAATGCGTAAGGAGGCCGTCGGTGCTGCTCGTCCCCCAGCCGAGGAGTCACGCTGCGATTAAAGGATCAGCCTGGTTTTTGACTGCCGCCGGGACAAATGAATACAAATGAATTTAGGGATCCGAAGGAGAGATTGCAGAACCTCTCAAGTCGCCTCAAAGTAAGTACATCATCATGATCATGTGTCTGTCTGGGGCTGATGCTGCGCAGTGGCGAGCGGGGCGCGAGCTCTCGCCTCCCTTCCCACTGCCGTTCGTTCGGGGGACACAGTCACTAGTGTGCGCGCGGTGGGACCTGGTCCGGTGTCGCGCGCGGGCTGGTCCGCTTTCGTGCCCGGGCTGTGCTGCTTTCTAAAATGAATCCTCCCGTCGCTCGCACCGCTTGGCTCGTGCCGCGGCTCGTGGCTCTGTCTGTGTGTCTCCGTCTCTTCTTCTTGCTGGTGATCTACAACATCTTTGTGCCGCGTTAACTTGACCTCAGCTGCAGCTGCAGCTCTGTTCCTCTTCGGAGACAGCTGAGGGCGGTAGAGAGAGCGACTTCGCGTCCCTGCCGCTCCCCCCGCCTTTCTTGGCAAGCTGGGACAATCATTTCAAGGGTTGAATGTTTAGCGCCAGGAATATCTCTGTGCCGGGGAATACACGATGATCGCTGCGTTTCGGGGTCCCGGCGCCAGTAGGGTGTGCGATCGCATCCCCTTCGCCAAGTTGTAACCCCTTTCACATGGAGCTCCGCGCGACCACATCCGCAGCCGCTCTCAGCACGCAGAGGCGAAACAGGGACTCCTCGCTCACTGCCTGTTTCTAAGACGTTGCCAGAAGTTGCAGAAGCAGGCAGGG
Source organism: Scleropages formosus (assembly GCF_900964775.1). Lineage (NCBI taxonomy): Eukaryota > Metazoa > Chordata > Actinopteri > Osteoglossiformes > Osteoglossidae > Scleropages > Scleropages formosus. The sequence goes on along the minus strand of NC_041811.1, from coordinate 23,657,921 downwards.
GGATCCCGACTGGAACGGTCAATGGAAGGAAAGCGCGCAGCTTGGCTGAGGAGGAGCTGCTGTAAAAAAGCACAGGAAAGAATGAAGTAAGACGAGCAATGGAGGCGCGCAATGCCCCGCACTCCAAACTCAAAGCAGCTGGAGTCGGGGGGTGAGTAACGACCCTCTCTCTGCGTTCCTTCTGTGTTAATGGCCGGAGGGTGACTGTCAGTGGCTGCCTGGGACATCGGCGAAGTGCTCTGATTTCACATCCGTGGTCCAATGGAGTGTCTCTGCACACGTGTCCACCGCCAACATGAGTCGTGGATCATCTTTTCGCAGGGAATCACCATGATCATCAGGGCTGTGCCCTCTGCTGCGATCCGTGATGTTTCGCACGCACGTTTGGAGTTTATTTCGTTTCTAAGACAATTCAATTATACTGTGCGTAGTTGGAAATCGACGACAGCATCGAATGAATGAATGAATGAATGAATGAATGAAAAGTGCGTTCATCGCAGTTTGCGCGCTGCCATGTGTTTCCTGTGATGTGTCTCGATTCGGTGCCAACAGCTGTCAAAGTTCACGCTAGTGCTGGGGTTATGTCTAAATAATATGAAAGCTACTGACGTATGTAGTTCATGACACATACTCTCCCAACCACATAACACCTGAACATAAATGAAACGATTCTCATGTTAATTTTGAAACACTCAGTTGCCGAGCAGTTACGTAAATATATCCATTTTCTATTTAAAATGACTGACTCTTTTCATATAGAAATGCCGTACGATGTATATTACATACATAGGAGAGTTGCAACTTGTGAGATGGGGTAAACTTTTACTTGGTGGAATTATGAGATGTTGAGGCTGCTTTGAGCATTGGGGAACACGTCCCCCCCCCCCACACACACACCTCTGGATGTATACATAAAATAAATATATAGGTGTATACTGTAGGTACAGTCATTAGTTTCGCTGTTTCTTTAGCAGATCTTATTCTTGCTAGTTTTTCTTGCCCACAGCCCGATGTAAAGCAAAGATCGCACCTTGGTGATGGGGGCTGGATTGTTGAAAGACCACCAACAAGGGCAAAATAGGCTGTGTTTCATTCATTTTATGTCCTGACAGTCGGTTTGGGTTCTGTACAGCAGCTTGAACTGAAATGAATGGAGACAAAAAGCAAACATGTACAGATGTGCCTTATAAACACGAGCAACATTGGAATAATCAAAAGCAGAACGGCTGCATGATGTGAGCCGACAGTGTTATTTTTAGATGGCTGTATTAAAACGAGCATCCAGAGACGCAGCGCTGCATGATTTTCCACGCAGAGCACTTAAAAAAGTTCAATGAAGGCTCCTCGAGCGTGTGAAGGAGGAGTTTCTTTCTTCGTTCGTGCGCTGCGAGGAACACGAGTGTTACAGGGACACGATGCCAGTTGTTTGGGCTGCGCGGAGGTTCCTGTGCCCGTCGCTTACTCATCCTTTGAATCGTTTACGTGGGGCTGGGGGGAGTGATGGGTGGGTGGGTGAGTGGAGGGAGGAGGAGGTGGAACGACCGCCTGTCAAACAGCGCTCTGCTGGATCCTGCCTCCACGTCTCGCTGGTCGCGCACGCACTTCCCCACTCCGGCCACTAGATGTCGCCACCACTTACCGCTCTCCGCCAGATGTTTGCGTGGGTTTGGCGGCTCTCCTCTGCTGGAATGAACCGCTGCTCTCGAGAATGTGTAAGAGGAGAGCGAGTAACACACGCCGCACTTCCACGACCCATTATCTCCTCCGAATGTCCTCAGTCGTGTTGAGAAAGCATTGAGAGGGAACTTGGAGGGATTGAACTTTCTTCCGTCCCTTTCTCGTAAACGAAAAGGTCTGCTGGTGTTCTGAGGTGATGGAGAAGCCTAAAGGTGTCTTGGGCGATCGCTGGGGACGTGTGGTGGGGGCTGTCCCGGAATCCGGCGTTAGAAAAGGGGAGTCCTTTCAGCAGGCCCCACCCCAGACTGTGTCCCTGGTGCTTAAGAAGGACCAGAATTTTCTGCTGAGCTCGCTGGCCTGAGAGCAGAGAGGGGCCAGGCCACATGCGCTACGTGGGAGTCCCCGGAATTCCTCCCCCTCCCCCGCTTTAAGCAGGAGGTGGGAAAGAAGGGCTGAGAAACAGCCTGTTGCAATAAGTAGAGGTGCTCTTTCATTTTCTGCGAAGGTCCCTTTCGCCGTTCAGTGACAGCATGCCACCTGACACACCACACGATTCTGGAGCTGCCCTTCGGGTTGCGCTCTGGTTGCCGGAGCCGCTAAGGGTCACAGGACCTCCGAAAGCACAGCCGTCCATTTCCTTTACATCCAGGGTGCTAGCAAGTGATGGGCATGAGCGAATTGGATGAGTAAGCAAGGGAAGGACGATGAGATGGTATTTCCCTCTAATACTGTTCAAATTAGTCAAGCATGTGAGTTGCATCTCGATTTCTGGGTCGCAACCAAACAGCTGGGTGCACTAGCTGAGGCTGGATGGCCTGTGCCGTTGCCAAGGAGGTTGGCCAGTTTGTGTTGGTGGGAGGGTTCTTCGGGGGATATCAGTCAGATGCCCAGTCTGCTCAGAAAGTCTGGGAAGTGTTTCCGCCGGTCTTGTCTCCTGCCAGCTGGGTACCCGCGAGCTTTGTGGCGCCGCTCCCGAGCAGTGGTAAGAAAACATCACCGGAGCGTCATGGTGGAAGAGCAGCCAGGACATATGGGCACAAGGTTTCTAAGAAAACCACGAGCCAGTACCGGTAAACCCTGGCAATGGACAGCTGTAAGAAAATTACATTTAAGCAGTCAGGAAGTAGCTGTCATCACATTTTTAGCTGCTGCAGCACAAATTAACCAGCATTAAAACAAACCAGATAGGCATCAGCAGAAGAATAAGGAAAAACGGAGAACGGCACAGCAGTGCCAACCCTCCCTGCCCCTGCTCTTTGTGTCCAACCCCCTCACCATGCTGAAGAGGTCTGTGACAGGCCCTGTGCTTTTGTTAGTGTTTTTGTGGTCGGGTGATGTGTGGGTTTCTCCTTTTTCAGGCCGCTGGAGAGTCCAAAAGCACACATAGAAGCCCATGGGGCTGGGGAACATGCAGAGGTGGTGGGTGGTTAAGGCTGCAACAGCTGTAGGTGCGGTTGTCAAAACACCAGGTTATTTTTCCAGGGACAAAGAAATTTTATTCTTTTGTGAATTTTGTGTTGGAGCACCTGTGTAGATATTTCAAACAACTATTACTTTTAAAAATCTATAAATATTTTTTTTTAGTTCGGAAGGACTTTTGAAGTTAACTGACCTTTTCATGTTGTCATCAGCCGTTTATTCTTGAAGAAATAACATACTGTTGCGTTGCGTTTTCTGTTCACAAAATGATTCTTGAAATATTTCACACCAAATTAATTAACATAAACATCCATCCATCCATTTTCATTAACCGCTTGTCCTGGTGAGGGTCGCGGAGGTCAGGAACCTATTTCTGAAAACTGTGGGTAAGGTTGGAAGGAGCACCTTGGATGGGGCAACAGTCCATCACAGGGTAGGCACACACACACACTTACTCATTTACACACTACAGGCGATTTAGCATCACCACTTGTCCTGAACCCTAATGTATATGATGCCCTAATATAAATACAACAGATCAGAACTTATTTATTTTGATAGATTAATCAACATTAGGTTTGTAGTTCCACCTTGTATTGAGCAAATTTGTCTTGTATCTCTGTTCCTTTTTCTAAAAGAAAATTTTGTACTGTGTCAAATTGTAGTAGTTATAAAACGAGAAACTTGAGCAAAGAGATGCAGCTTTAAACCCTGTAAGGGAACTGTTGTTGTTACTCAGAACATAGTCCAACTGTATTCCAATGACATGACTATACTGCCCAGCTGTATAATTTCGCAATTGTCTCTCACCACAACCTATAATAGCCACAGGGTCATTGTTTGAATAGAAAGAAATCATCACCTGGCTTTTGCTCCCATGAATTGCTTAATAACTGAAAACTCGCCCAGTCAGCAAATGATTCACAAAAGGCGAGTCATTTCATATATATACAACAGCCTTAATGAATCAGCTTTTGGGATTCAGTGAAACCACAGGACTGCATGTGATTCCCGTCACCACAGAGGGTGCCCCTGCAATGATGTGGGACGTCTTTGAGTCTGTGTCATGGCCCTGACCCTTGCTTCTCACACCGCATGCCAGCTGTTTTGTAGATCTCCTTCTCTGGCCTCTACGCAACATTAACTTGCATGGAAAACACAGACAGCTTCCTGTTCCAGTTGTCAGTGACCCACTAGTCGGAATACGTTCACACAGTGCAGACCAACCGTGTCACGTGTTGCAATGGTGTACCCGCAGACAACATTCTGTGGCTTACCGCCTTCATATCAGTCATTTAAGCTCATGCAAATCTTGACACACCAGCTAAAAATATCCTTCTTGCCAGTATTACATGACTAGAGTTTAAAATGATCTAACAGTGTTTCCTTTTCTTTTCTACAGGAGAGCCTTAATTCTCTGTACTGTTCTATATTGTACTTGTTACCTGGGGCTTGCACAAGTACACTCTGAAGGTAAGACGTTCATCGTTTTCGGAATTTATTGTGGATGTGTTCATTTGTCCCTGCTTGCAAAGACAATGTAATAGCATGGATTGTGAGTGACTTCCCCCCCGTCCAGAAAAAGGCATGTGAATGCATTGTTAGGGTACAGTGTTATAGCGGTGTAGATAGGGTTAGCCGCAAGAGTTCTATTTAGAACTGCAAAGTGACTCAAAACTAGAAGAAATAACTTTGGTGAATTGATGCTGGTATCACAGAATTAATAAATTTTATTTTTTGGGCAGTTCCCAGCACACACTGTTCTATAGAGACTTTTTACCATATGGATAGTCTTGACTCAGACATTCAAGACAACTACTCTGGATATTAAGGGAATGTCTACAGAGTGTGAGGATTAAACATTTATTATAACAAATGTGAAGTGTTACTTAAATTGTACAATCGTCAGAAAACGAACAAAAGACATGATACATTATCACATGCTGTTAAGTGTGACAAAGTAGAGTTAATAAGGACAGTTCTGCGTCCGGTGGCCATCCAACAGAAATGTATCTACAAAATGGTATTTGCATGTTCTCATTGTTACTCAACATTAGGGTTGAGGTTAGGGTTAGGGTTATTGTTACCCTAACACTACAGTGAACAGTTGGCTTCACTGCGACCCCGCTGGTGGCAAGCGGTTGTTGACAATGGATGGAGTTGTAGGCACTGGATAAATATGACAGCATATGCCAAACATGAACAAACTGCACCAGCAATGAGGAACGGTGGTCACAGGTCCATAGCTCACTGACAGGGATTGACAGACACGTCGCATGATAGCTGCCGAATGTCACAAAAGTACAGCCTTAAAAATTACCACAGAATTGAATCAGCACCTCTGTGACCAAGTCGCAAAAAAAACTCTTCTTCATGAGCTTCACAAAGCTGGAATTTACGGCAGAGCTGCCATTTTGAAAACACTCGCATCCAAGGCCAGTACGCGAGGACGCACAACCTGGTTTAAGGAGCACAAACGTGGTACCCTGAGCAGTGGGGGGAAAAAGTAATACAGTCAGATGAGCAATCTTTCACCCTATTTCCAACATCTGGATGGGTTTACGTTCAAGGAAATCCAAAGGATGCAATGGGGGATCCATAATAGTATGGACAGCCATCTTGTGGGAGGTCCAATATTTGCTCTGCATGGTCATACAGCCAAGGAATATGAGGCCATTTTACAGCACCAGGTTCACTCTGTGGTCTGAAAACTGTTCTCTCCTGCTGTTCCTGTATTACAGGATGATAATGCCCCCAAACACACTGCTAAGCAAATTCAACACTTTCCCCAATCGCCTGATCTGAACGCCACTGAACCTTAATGGGGAGTTCCGGAGCACAGAGCTCACAGTAGATTTCCACCTCCTTCATCCCTGAAAGAACTGAAGACTTTTCTCCTTGGAGAATGGTGAAATATCCCGCTATGCACCGTTCAGGACTTGTGCTGTATGACAGCATTCCAGGAAGCACTGAACTGTTCCGAAAGCAATGGGTGGCCCTACACCTCATTAGATCAGTGACATTATATTAGTAATTGTTTCTGTAATTTTTGTCGACCCTCTTTAAACTGTAGGGTTTGCTTTTTTTTTGATAAAGTTATCGGAAAACACTTACCTGTACACACATACACTTCAACAGTTTTAAACTGCTATAAAAATATGGAGAAACATCAGCGGCCGTGAGCTCTGTTTATTTTCCCAGAGGCACTCGGAGAGACGAGCTGGTGAAGTTTACCAAAGAGCCATATGCATCAGCAGTCAGAAATCCGTGCGTAAATTGCAGGATTCATGCTGGATTGTGGCGCTCGGCGTTTTCCCCTGTATGTGACCGGAGTCACAGCCACAGCTGAGTAAAAGCCTTGCTGAAAGACATTTCTGTTTTGTATCTTCTCAGGCCAACTCACCCTGTCCAGACTCTGTCAGCTGTTTCACAGCCAGCGCCTTCAGGCTGCTTCTCTAGACACCGGCTAATGATGGAAACAATAGTCTGGCTGAGCTGTTCTTTAAAAAGATGTGCTCAGCAGAGAACAAGCTGTTACCTGCCCTTCGGCCTGGACGGTCTGATCAGGGAGTCAATTCTGTGGCCAGAATCTGGTGCCATATCTGGCACCTGAGCGCTAAATATGGTGTATTTACGTACGTTTATTCATTTAGCGGACACTTTTCTCCAAAGCAACATACATCTCACGGGTAGTCCTGTGGAATTCCTTCAAGGGCAGCATTTAGAACTTCGTGACATTGTATGTTAATGTTTTTTTTCTTTTTTTTTACCCAAACACAGTGTCTTTTTTGTTGTCCGCTTGTTTGCTGGAATTCACTGTAGACTGGCTAATTCCGATTTAGATGCAGCTTCCCCCGGTATTTCACTTGGACGTACCTGCCTGATCGGTGCCAATTTTTGCACTTTTTTGATTTTAAAAAGTGCCCTGATTACTCCTTGCGGTACTGAGAATTGTTTAAAAAAAAAAAAAAAAAATGACTCATGGATTTTCTGAGTAGAAACAGCATCTGCCGCACATAGATACTGACCTGTCAAATGTTTGATTACATTTGTGTTAAACAATCCCTTTCAGTATTGAATTCTAGAGCAATTGGGCTTTGAAAGCATAGCTACCAAATATTTTAGAATGGAAGCAGTAATTTCCTTAGTTCTCGCCACATCTTGGCAGTTTCCAGTCTTCATTTTGCGAAAGAGTTTGTCAGTTTCCCTGATTCACTATTTTGTCACACAAAGCCTTCCAGGAGAGCCAGCATGTCCTCACTGCTGTCAACTGTCAAACCGCTGGCGAGTGAAGCTGCTGTTGAAGAATCTTATGCAGCAGACACAAAAAATTACTTCAGCTGGAAAACATCAAGCTTCTGACGATGCCAGCTGTATTTTGCTGTTGCAGGACTCACTAGATGATATGGTTCAGACTCGGACTACAAAAGAGCCTCTTTGCTGGCTGAGCCACTTGGGGACCCCCAGAATTTCGTTCTCGCGTAATTTTAGCTGCAAAGGGGCCCCATTGCTCCCAAATAACTCTCGTCTGAGCTGTCAAACTTCAGCCGTAGCTGATAGCTTTCTGGAATTTTCCGTGATCTTAGCTTCACTATGGAGGCCTCATTAACAGTTTTTTGTCTGAACTCATTTGAGTTCGTTTTGCCCATGTGCATGAAACGTGCCCTTTGACACTAAAACTGCCCCGATCACTTGTTGAGGATTAACCATTTTAGCCGATATTACTCACCCTGGTACAAGTAGCTCCATTGCTGATCCTGAGGTTTTGAATTCCTTGTTCTAAAGTCCATGAGATCAGTTGCCACGACGGTCCTGCTGAATTCTCAATACGGTTCTATGACCTGGTGCCCAGCTGGCCCCCTTCTTAATCCAGTGACTTCATGTTCCTCAGGGTTTATTCACTAAAGGAGATACTTTGTCTCGTCCTATAGGACTTTTATGGGCTTAACTGAATAGTGAAATGTTTAACACTTGCTGTATTTGTAGATAGCCATTTTTATTCTAGTCCAAGTATTGTTTTGAGAATGTATGTGCTTGATTGTAACTACTGACTGAAGAAATAATTATACAGTTGGACCATGGTTATTCCAAAATAAATGCAAACTTGCCCATTCAACCTCTCATCAGAGACACATAAAATAAGTAGTTTCTCAGTGTCTTCTTTTAAAAGGCATGGAACACTGAGCCCTTGACAACTGACTTCACAGTGTCAAGCCATCATCAAATGAGCACTGTTACGGTTAATAAACTAATGAGCGGCTGAATCTACAGAGGGCATCCAAAGATAGTGGCAAATTGTCTGTGTCACGCGCATTGTTTACTGACTTGGAAGGATCTGTACTTTCCACAGATCTAATCTCTGCTTCCTCCAGGTTTTCACGTTAAAATTTGGCAACAGTTGGTCCTGTTTAAAAGGAGTTGGAGGGGGTTTGCTGGCTTAAGATATTTTCCTTCCTCCTGGGAGCCCCGTCAACTACTGTTCCAGAGTGTTTGCCACCAAAGCTTTGACGCATGTGTGTTATATAATTGCTGCGTGGAGACCGGTGGCCTGGGTTGAAGGCTAATGTATGGAACAGGCCCAGTGGAAATCTCAACCTCACTGTTCATAGTTGAGCCATATGCTTTTGTTTAGTCTCCCTGGCACACCAATCAGCAAGTTCCAACCTGGGCATGAAAGTGGTGGGGGCCAGATTTATTTTGAAGTTCACAAAATAATACAACAGGGAGAATTCATTCCCTAGGTCGAGCTTCTGGTCTCAATGAAAAAGGTAAAGTTTTTCCATCATAATTATATGGTTCCAATTTGGTATGAGCTTCCTGAAGTTTACGACAAATGTACTTTTGAAAGTACATTTCTAGCGAAAGCATTGTAATTCCAACTGTACTTTGAAGATAGATAAAACATGTTCTCTCTCTCAGGGTTACAAAGGCAAAGGTTCCAATGCAGGAAATGACGTTTCCTTAGCCTGGAGAATACGTATTTTTCATAAATTTGTTCACATTTCACTACCCTCATCTGTTTAATACACCTTATTAAGCACATTCTGCGAAAGTTTACATTAGCAGTGAGCAGAACAGCTCTGAGATGTTCTTAATGCTCAAATGATGCTCTTCCCTCATGAGCCTTTCAGCTTTAGGAGGAATATGTTCTGTCATCCCTCACTCTCCTGTTGGATAGCCATACTCATCCAGTGGGCCTGCCATCTGAAACCAGACACGGGAACTTAGTGAGCAAGAGTAGAATTGCTTAAATAAATAGTAAGGACAGCCAGAATTGGCGAGACACTTAGGATACTCCATTCTGTCGACTCTAGGGGAAAATTTACCTGGCAAGCTTGATAAGTTCCCCTGTGAGGCCCCTATTATTGAACAATATGTCATACAGTGTATTCAGCGTATTCTGTTTTCAGGTAGACAACCACTGACTGTGTTTGCAGTGTGGAACTTCTATCTGACCTACATACGGAGAACATACCCCAGGGAGGTGGTGGATAATTTAAACCTGGGTTAATCTTGACAGTTTATAAGAAAGGAGCAATGCCTCTGTCTGGTTCCAATCTCTTGTTCTGGATGACATAATGCTTTTTATTAGCTTTAACACGACTTCCAGCAGAAAAGAAATTCCTCGAGGGTAGAATACAGTTATCTGCTAACCTGGATTTTGCTGTGAAATGAAAAGTTGGTCATATAAAATTTCAGTAATGCTGTCATCATTAAGAAGCTTAATTTTATAAAACAGCTATAAAACATCAAGGGCTATTAAGTTTTTTAAATGTTAAGGATGACTCCTTATTTGGTAAAAACTCAGGTACAGTCAGACAGTACTCATAATAATAAAAACTGTGGTAGCTCATTCTTGTTTTATGCTCAGACTGTAAAAGGTCCAACATCTCAGTTTCTAGCCTGAGTCTGAACTGTGCATTGTGACCTGGAGTTCTTTGCTGATGGGATATAACTGGTATATTTCCATGAGGGAGGGGAAAGCTTAAGTCAGCCAGGGTATCATAGCTGATAGTTACATAAGCATTTTCTCAGTAATTCAAAGGAAATTATTGTGAACAGACTAGTATACCCCGAATAGGAACCTACTTTGTTCTGGTCAAAAAACAGAAGACAATTTAATAAAGCAGGAATACAGGGATGAGGAGCAACCCTTTAAAGTGCAATGCAAAAAAAGTATGCAATTAGCTTATGTGTTGTTTTGATGTCTTACATTTGTGTCCCCCCCTGGCAGATGTGGATGTCCTCCAAAGGTTGGGCCTTGCAGGAAAGAAGGCAGTGGCTCCATCCCCAGGCTCTCGCTCAGTCCCGCCGGGGGTCATCCCGTTCAAGTCAGGAGTCATTCTCACTCAGCGGGCACGTATTGAGGCACGGGTGGATGCTGTGGTACCACCTGCCTTTGGCACAGACCTTGCCTTGGTCCTGAGCCTGTGCTCCCATCGCATCAACAGTGCCTTCCTCTTTGCCATTGTGTCCAAGAAGAAGAAGCTGCAGCTGGGGGTGCAGTTTGTCCCTGGGAAGATTGTGGTCTACGTGGGGCAGAAAAAGTCTGTATATTTTGATTATGACATTCATGATGGCCAGTGGCACAACCTGGCTATGGACATCCGAGGCCAAAAGGTCACTTTATTTACTTCTTGTGGGAAGCAACGTGTACATGCAGATATGCATTTTAAAAAAGAAGAGACTCTGGACACCGAGGGCTCCTTCCTCTTGGGCAAAATGAACCAAAATTCAGTCCAATTTGAAGGTGCTATCTGTCAGTTCGACATTTACCCCTCTGCTAAGGCAGCTCACAATTATTGTAAGTACATTAAGAAACAGTGCAGAGAGGCAGATACCTACCGGCCCAATCTGCCACCACTCATTCCTCTGTTGCCTAGAGATCCAAATGTTACTGTCACCTTCAACAACCCTCTTTTGTTGACTGAAGTTACCAAAAAGGTCTTCACCCCAAGCCTGTCTCTGAATGTTGCTGGAACCAGTGTAAGGTATGTGGTCCCAACAACTAGATTGCCTACATTAAGCTCCATTTCATACCGTGGCAAGAAGAAAGCCCAACCCAGTGTGACGACCCCATCCCCCCGCACCACAGCAGCCCCTAGTGTTGTTCACCCTGGACTACAACACCCGATATATGCCCGAACACAGACTGTTACCGTTCCCCTCAGGACAAGTGCCACTTTCTCCAAAACTTCTGCTCAAAAACATCTTAAGCCAACCCCCAGCAACGGGTCCCCAAAAACCACGTCTGGAAAAGATGCCAAAAGTAAACTTAAAAGCTCAACTGTGACCACTGCTGCTGTCACAAAGAGACAGCCGCTCACACCAGCCAAAAAGAAAGCTGAGCCAAAAGGAACCACCCTGCGTTATACCAAACACACCTCCTTCATGCCAGTCACACCAGCAGCCACTGACAGCTACCAAACCTATGACTTGGAACCAACGCAATACTCCCTCTTAGTTGGACCCCCAGGACTGAAAGGAGAGCCAGGACCAATGGTAAGGTCCTTTCAGTCAGAAGTGGACATGTGTTTTGGATGTAAGCGTATGAATGTATGTGTATGAGTGTTTTTGTTTTCCTTTCATGAAAATATTTGAGTCAGGTATGAGTGGCCAAAAGCCCCAATGCAATTTCAGCAGGAGGCAAACATAGGTGCTGAGCTCAGTGAAGCAGTTTGTGTCGGCAATGGTCCATATGCGAGTGGCTCTCATCCTTCCTTTGTTCCTCTTGTACTACTGGAGGATGCACCTTCATGTCCCTGCCTTACAAAGTGAGGGAAGACATTACAGAGGTCCTCGGAGGGGTGGGAGAAAGGGGCAGCTATCATCAGAGCATGCAAGAAGTTCACACCATGGGCAATAAAGAGGATCTCACTGTGTGGTCCTGTCCAGCAGACCAGGGCTCTGATGGAAAGAAGTATGGCTGTGATCCCAGGATCAGTACAGCAGAAAACTGCTTCTTGCTGTTAGGGACAGAGTGAGTAGTGGGACTTGCAATGGACTAGTGTAATGTCAGGTGTATACCCTGATTATTCTAGGGCACTGTACTTCTGGGATAGGTTTAAGGCCGATCTGACCCTGACTTGGACAAGTGAATTATGAAAGTGAGCGAATGAGTGAGTGACTTTTGGACTTTGTTTAGGAGCTTCATAGAGATCATAAATCACTCAAAGAGGTAAAAGATTTACTTTCTATTTTTCTCAAAAATAACCAATTCAAAGAGCACCATTTTAGATTTCAGGACTCGTCTATCCCACTGCACCTTTGTAAATTTCTTCTTTTAATTATGTAATTTTTTTTTTTCTCTCACCAATTTACAGTGCTGTGTTCTTTTAGCAATGTGGAGAACCTCCATTAGCGTTGACTGTGAAAGGGCAAAGCGTAACGTCAGAGCCATGGTCGTCATTAGAAGTGTTTACTGAGTGTGAGATTTTTCTTGTTTTTCACAGGCAGGTTAGAAAAAGAACAGTGGACAGGATTCCTCTCTAGGAGCACAGGGAAGAACAATGGTGCGCTTCCAAAGCTGTGCTAAAGGTTAGGGCAGGGGAAATAAAGCACGACTGGTTAACATTCTCTTCCTCACTGCTGACGCAGGCTTCGGGAGAGTGTGAGGACCGGGTCCTTTGCACATTTCTTTGATGGGTCCGGTAGCCGCTGGAACATCTCGAAAATCTCTCTTTCACAGGCCATAAGGAGCATTGACATAGTTTAAGCAGGAAACGAGACATGATAACGACAGTAAACATTTTTTAAGGTTATCTCTTCATGTACGCTATTAATACCGCTTGCGACTGCCCTCCGACCACCGCTCATTTTTTGTCTGTCTTTGTCTGCATGTGCGCTTATGTGTGTGCCTGCGTATGTGCACGTGTGCGTCCTGCTGTAAATTACTTGAAGCACTTTCACCACTTCCAGCATTCCGAGTTTGATTAGACCATCTGCTGGTTTGTGTTGCCATGTAGTTCATCTCTCAAATAGCTCCAGTCTCTGTAATTAAAGCGCAATTACAGCCTTCAGTCTTTCAGGATGGCAAAGTGACTTGAGGTTGGATGTAAGGACACAACCGGCCTGTCATTACCTAGTCTTAAATTGCTGGCACACACGATACGGCACTTCTTTCTACGAGTGCAACTGTTACAGTCGTTTCACAGTAAAAGTCTATTCGCAGCACTACGTATGAAATTAGCACAGACGACAAACTGTTCGTCTGCAAATAAAACATGAAATGCCTTTGTAGCCTACATATTTCGGCTTATCGTAAAGTAGAGGAAGTGAAGAGTTTGACATCAGAATCTCCAATAAAATGAAAACACGGTTTGCATTTGATGAAAATAGGAATGGTACAACAAGAAGAATGACTCTTGATTATTTATTTCTTCTGCAAATAGCCTTTCTTTTCAGATGTTTGTAAAGCTTTTCTTCGACGCTACCTTTTCTATTGCGTTTGAACATCTGAAAATTCTGTCTAAATGTAATGTTACATAGGTCAGATTGCAGGATGCTGGATCATTAAATACCTCTTGCTTGGAATAATTTAATACGATCTTGGGGGTGTGTGAATTCTATTTGATGAATCGTGAGGTTGAACAGATTATATGCACTGACTTTGTCCAAAGAAAGGACATTTTCTGCTTGATTGTGTGACATTTTCAGTTGGTCCAGTTCAAACTAACCCTGCATATTGCAGGCCCCAGATTTATAAATGAAGCAGAATCAGACCTTTAAAGACGGTGCTGTATTTGATAGCAGAGGATTCTGAGTGCTGAGAAGAGTGGCACAACTCCTGCTGCAGCTAGTGCCAATGTGGGAAGGATGCTGAATAGGTGGCATATAGTAGATGACAATGACAATGTGATGCTACAATGAGCATCTGGCCTGATATGATGCCAGACACAATTTTCTCTGTTCATCATTGCACAGTGTAACATTAAGGTTTAAAACAGCTTATGCAAAGACTGTTTGTGTGGTTTTGATCTCCCATACCTGAGGCTACGGAGACCATGTTTTTCCTCCTGTTTCTGAATTCAGCAAATTCAAATTTGAATTGAACTTCAGTCAGGACACACTGCAGCAGGACGAAGAATGGGTGTATTAAGTTGCGTGAGGCTGACACAAGTTCAGCAGTAAATAGCTACAGTTCGTGTGTTTTGTTGTGTTTGAGAATGAAAACGTTCCCCCTGTGTTTCTGAGAGTTACACTTCAGTGTTAATGAAATCACAGATTTTTTTTTTTTTTTTTATGGCCAGGCTAACAAGCTTCACTTAGGCAAGGGCCTAACTCACACTTGAGTGTCTCTCATGAGTAAATTCGCTTCACCAGGGAGGTCACCGTTTACTTGCAGAGGCTCTGCTGTTGTTTGACGTGTTGGTTTCCTGTCTTATCAACTGAGGACCTCATCAGAAACAAACAGACACTTTTCAGCCACCCAGCCAAGGGAGGGGGGCTTTACATAAACAAACAGGCCGAGAACTCCCCAGCTCTGTCTTGGAGCATCATGGCCCCAGTGCCTTCCTCAAAGGGAGTCTTTCTTCTCGGGTGGTGTATGTGGGGGGTGGGGGGGATGCGCCACGTAGAATCTGGGGGGAGGCCCAGAGGGAGGTCTGCAAAGGCCTCAGGCCCGTCACCACTTCCGTCTCGCCATTAAGCTTGGGTAAACACACGCGCGCACACAGGCCATGCAGGTCTCACATTAGCATGTCACACTCAACTTGACTGCAGCCAGTGTTCCACATTTAACTTCAGATAGAAGGGTTGCTGACTGAGTGCCTTGTTCGAACATCCAGTTGGCCACATCTCTGAAGAAGCCATTTAATTCAATTTGCTGAGGCCTGAAATAAAAATGTACTTAGAGATAGCTGTCATTTGACTTATGTGTTATATGGATCAATGGTGTATTGTGACAGCCCAACACATTTTTCATCCCTCATCTCATTCAAACGCTTGTGCTTTTCTGCTCGGTGCCATAACTGGATTTTCCAGAAAACTGACAGCTCCAGGAGCAGTCCGTATATTCCACATACAAAGTATAACTCTGTGGAAATATTTGCGAGGCAGAATAATGGTATTAGCTTGCTATTTTGGATTATTTGATAATCTTCACACAGTTAGAATAGTTAATACTGGAAATACATTTTTAGCAGTTAGCAAATTTCTCAATTTACAGTACATCTGTTCATTTTATTAAAGATGAAAAATGTATTCATTTGGCCTGGTTTTTTTTTTTAACAAGCCTTCACGTGGTTTTGGCACAATGTCTTTGACGAGGAGCCAGAATGTAAATTGTTGAGAGTCCGTGCTCCCAGAGAGCAATAAGGAAGTGTCCTCACCATAACAGTCAAGGCTAAGGGATGCAAACAGAGGTCTGGGTGCACTTAGGGAACAAACCCAAAAGCTGGAGGACACCTGGTTCTTCTCTCAGTGAATGACAAAGATCGGCATAGGTGAACAGGGACAGGGATGGATAACAGGGGTGACAGGAACTGCACTAACAAGCAAACTGAATAACATGTCAGGTTTGTCCAAATGCCATGTTGACATTCCCTCACTGCTCAGCCTTCACACAAATGTCAGTTCATATTTATGTTTAAATAAAGCCCACTGGCCAGGCAGTGATACATTCATGCTGAAAAATTGAAGTGATTATTGTTAATTTTTTAAGAAGTATTTTTCTTTATTTTATTCTTTCTTATGATTTCCAATTTTTTCATATTCCGGTGTCTGTAGTTTTGTCAGTTTACAGTAAAGGCCTTTCTTACATATTCTTTACCATTCAGTTCTCTTACAAGAGAAAAGAGAGAGAAAAAAGCACTAACAATCATATTGTTCAGTATTACAATCTGAAGGTGCCAGAAGTCAGCAGTTTTGTGACACTGCTGGTTGGATATGACTCAGCTGGCTTGATACTGGAGTCCTTGTCAGTCCCTGTGTGCAAATGCTTTTCCAGCAACAACCAAGTGATGTGATTTAAGGACACTCCACTACGGGGAAAATGTACCTCCTTGTGTGCGTCGATCACTGACAGTGCGCTAAACTCACCTGACCTTCTAAACTGGGATGTATTGGTCCACCCCATAGATCCTAACAAAATTTATGAACAATATTCACATCATCTGAAACCGCTTGTCTCGTACGGGGTTGCAGGAAGCTGGAGCCTAACCCCATAACACAGGGCGTAAGGCCGGAGGGGGAGGGGACACACCCAGGACGGGACGCCAGTCCGTCGCAAGGCACCCCAAGCGGGACTCGAACCCCAGACCCACTGGAGAGCAGGACCCATCCAACCCACTGCGCCACCACACCCCCCTCTATGAAGAATATGATCTTTCTTAATTTTTTCATTATTACATTCTTTGCAAACAGTTGCTAGTTTAGTGATTCATACAGTTGGAAATTTGATGAAAGATATTAAAGCAAGTTAAAAAGTGTGTTGTCTCAACCACATTATACCTAGGGTCTCTCCAACTCTCCAACCACTGATGGAGCATGATGCTGACAGTTGAGGCTATGTTATAATAATCAGACTTTAGGAAAAAATCTGTGACTCCGAAAGCCATAAGTAGATTGTACTTAAATAAAAGCAAAAATTATATAAAAATGTAAACAACCAATGTTTTCTTTGAACTGCAAAAAAAAAGAATGGTGGTAACTTGCTGCCTCAGATTACATCCACGGTCCCCACCAGCTCTTCCTCCCATGCTGTCCAACATGAGACGTGTTCATTACGTTTGCAACCGCTTTACTGTTAAGTGTAAAAAGCAGGTCTGTGTCTTCTTAGACTCTGGTGCTGATCTGAAATAAAGTGTGCTTATTACATGTTTAGAGAAACAGACCTGGAAGCTCGGGGGCAGCCGTCTGGTAAACACAAAGGAGCTGCACCTCACTTGAGGCATTCTAGTGTTATGGGAACAAGGTGAGGTGATGGAGCAGGTAAACATGTATTCTGAAGTTTGCCGGTTCCCGGAGATGCCCTGCTGTAGTAGCGAGTAAGCTAGATCTTTACAATGTGTAGTCTCTGCTTTGCTGACCTCATGAACTTCTTACATCACTTGCAGCCAGGCTAAGAGCAGGCCTTAAATCGACTTGTGTCCAAAGTATTTTTGCAAGGGGTTATTTCAGGGGATGTCTTACAAAGATTTGCAGCTGTTTGCATGTGTGAGTGCATGTTTGTGTGAGCTTGCTATGTGTATTGTCCGTAGAGTGCAGTGCCAGCTAAAACTCAGTTCCCCTTCCACCCGAACATGCTAGACTCTGTAAACAACTACAGTACTTATTTTCATATGAAGGTGGACTTCAGACAGTGCAGCCCAGTACAGTTGTACATTGGATGTCACTAGACAGGTGGAAGATGTAGTTCTCACAGTTTGTGTTCTGTTCTCCCACCCACACCCTATCCTCCCAGGGACCGTCAGGACCACCTGGAAAGCCAGGCGTACCAGGCAAGAGGGGTCCACGGGTGAGTCTGAGTGTTGAATACCTTCTTTTCCGCTGCAGAAAAAGTGCAATGTTCTGATCTGTGCAAACTGGTCACTTACACACCTTCCAGTCTTAAAAATGATCTCGACCCAGTAACATCATGCAGAAATAACAGTTTCAGTGGTGCTGATTTAGATTGTGTAAACAAGATCCCTGGATTATAAGGCATTACACCCCCAGTGCTTGTTTTCTTTTGGTTTAGTTCATACTCAATTCATTGTGGGCTATGCCTATAGCTGAGAATCAAACACAAGAAAAGAATACTCATAGAATCATAAATTGTTTCTGTATTCTCACAAGTATTTTCCAGTAAATTATACAACATTGTTACCACACAACTGTGTTCAACTGATTTTTAGCCATTTTGCATAATATCAGCTCTGAGTTGTGGAAAAGTATCAGTGAGGCAACATTTCTCATTTTCAGCCAAAATAAAAATACAGATTTAAAAACAAAACGTTTTGTTTTTTATCTGATGCTCAGCAGGTTAAATGCTAAAAATGATTTTTTTTTATTTCAAACTTTTCCACTTTTTATCATGAGGTGTGCTTTGTGGTAAATAACCCATATGGAAATGGCCAATCTGACTATAAAGTGGCTGTAAAAGTACAAAGGGATTATTTTTCTTTAGCAGTATGTAAACAATGCCTGGCTTGTTTATTGCTTAAAGATTTTGCCCGTTGAGTGCTTTCATTCCTTTGTGGGACATCAGATGAACAGAATTAATATTTGGTGACGGTGTGGTTGTTTTGTTCTCTCAGGATTTTTTATAGCCCATAAACTATTAAAGCCCTTAGTAATTGCTTCCTTTTTTCTTCCACTCTGCCTTAATTTCTGCACTGCAGCTATTGAGCTTTGATTCTTATTTGGACATGTGTAACATGACCTTATTTTACAATGCAGTGCATTCCCAGCATCCCTGTCCCACTGGAATATTACTTAGTTTAATAAATGTAGGGATTGGTTTTCTCCCCATTCTCACTGTGACAGCCTCGTACTGTCCAACAGTTTGGACACCGGCATTCCTTTGGTAGATCTTTTTGAGGCTATGAGAACCAAAGCCAATAGTTATTTCATTGAGCTCTAAAAAATATAGCTTAATAAATATGTAAGCCATGTCTATGTCGTTTTTATGAAAAACAGTACAACTTTCTTAACTTACCGTGTGAAAAAGTAGATTTACAGTATCTTGTATTCTGTATTTGTTGGCATTGAGAAGCTATTGTTTTTTCTTTCTTTTGGTTTGGCGCCATCTAATGCGTAATGAATTCCAGTTGGAATGAAGTCATTAGAACTGAACATTGGTGATTTGCAAGTGTTTTGCATTGAAAATAGCAAATCGCTTCCATAAATCATCAATCTATTAATCCACAGTAAATGTGGCTGCTATGTGTGCATAGATCAGAAGCTGAAAGAGTAATAGTTCCTTAAATGGGAACAAGATTCTTAGGAAAAGGATGTGGCTGAGTTGCTAGCATTGATATATGACTCAAATGAGGTGTTGGAAATTCAACTTTTGTCAACAGGAAAATGATTATTCCTCACAAAATATAACTGAGCTGCAAACAGAAAAGGTTCTTTTAAGTGGTGCCATTTGAGTGTACTTGTTTGTTTATAGCTCACCCTGTTTAAAGATTCCTGTCTAGATGTGTATGGCTGTCTTTGTGGGTATTTGTGTGTATGCCTGTGTTTCTGTGTACATTTTCAGTTGTTTGTGTAAGTTCATGGGCACGCACACGTGTGTGTGTGTGTGTGTGTGTGTGTGTGTGTGTGCGCACATGTGCAGTTGGTCAGCCCACTCTGGAAGGTCCACTAGGGTGGGCTGAGAGAAATCCCTTTAAATGGAGAATGAGATCTTTGTACAGAAAGGATTAGAGATATCTAAAGCCCTGTGGTCAGCTGCAGACCATCCAGTCCTAAGTACTGCAACAGCACTGGATCGCTTTCACTGACAAGAGCAGCAGTCTCTTCATCAGTGTTTGGTGCATGGAAGAAGATTCTTGCTACATTCTAGATTCATGCTACATTCTTCCTCCATGGCTGACTTTATGCATTAGCCATGATGCAAAATGAAGCTGGTGTGGTAGTGATCAATTTAAGGGCGTGCAGTAGGCAACGGGAAAGCAAGAGCACATGTGGGGGACAGCAGGGGTTGGAGGAAGTGTGACGAACAAACTGAGCCATCGTTGACATGATTTAAATTCAGCACAACACATGGGCAGACCACTGGTGGGTGTTCAAAAACCCCTAAAAAGACAGTCTTCCACGAGATCATACACAACTCGTCATCCTGCAACAGCTCCAACACCCACAGCGATGTTAACAGTAAGCTGGGCAGACAGCTGCTACAGAGAAGTAAATAAAAAACAACCGTTTCACCTCCCTAGGGCATCACGTTGCCGTTCACCTAATAAACGAATATGTTTGCTTAAACTCACATCATCAAATGGATAGTCAGGAATTCAGTGTTTTTGTTTTAACACCTTTCCTTTCTGAGGATAGAGGATACATTTGGTGATGTATTCAACAGAGGCCTCTTTTCAAGTTGCATGTTCACTTGTCTTTTTGCTGTTTTCAACTGCAGTGGGTCTCAGACCAAATGTGCTGTAGAATGTACTGTACAAAGAGCTTCACCAGAAGTCTGTTATGGCATTATATTTACTTATGTCTGTTTCTTGGGAAGGGGGTGCGGTGGCGCAGTGGGTTGGACCGGGTCCTGCTCTCCGGTGGGTCTGCGCTTCGAGTCCCGCTTGGGGTGCCTTGCGGCGGACTGGAGTCCCGTCCTGGGTGTGTCCCCTCCCTCTCTGGCCTTATGCCCTGTGTTGCCGGGTAGGCTCCGGTTCCCCGCGACCCTGTATCGGACAAGCGGTTCTGAAAATGTGTGTGTGTGTGTGTTTCTTGGAGGGGGTCCTGCTCTCCAGTGGGTCTGGGGTTCAAGTCTCACTTGGGGTGCCTTGCGACAGACTGGGGTCCCGTCCTGGATGTGTCCCCTCCCCCTCCAGCCCTGTGCCCTGTGTTGTCAGGTTAGGCTCCAGCTCCCTGCGACCCCGTATGGGACAAGCGGTTTCAGACAGTCTGTGTGTGTGTGTTTCTTGTGTAATGTATGCTGCATAGTGGTTTGTAACAAATTGACTCTACTCAGTTTCTGCATTAAAATCTCTCCTTCTGTTGATGTAATGCACTTTTTGTATTTTTCTCTGACATGTATGCCACTCTGGAGGAAAGTATCTGCTAAATGAATAAATGTAAATGTGAAATGCTTCCAGTGATCTGAAAATGACCACGCAGGACCATAATTAATTTCTACTCACTACATGTGCAAATCCAAATTTTAACTTTACGGGCGCAGCTTCACCGATCAGGGACAAGTTTTCTGCAATACAAATGTCCCACTTCAAAAGCAGTCGGATTTAAAAAAAAAATCCATAATAGTTGATATCAAATGCAATTAAGATCATTATCAAAAACATCTGTGAGCCTTTGCACGGCATAGAAAAAATGCTGATGTGAGCCAAGCAACTGGTACACTTATGCAATTGTTTTCACAGAAGATGCAACATTGTTGTTCAATATAAGGGAATATGTTCTATTGGAAACTGATTCTAATTCTTGGCATCTTTGTGTCTGGAGGCGAAGGGGATTCATGAACCCGACCCTCAACTCCATTTATCTGGTACCTTCAAAAGTCTGACGTGTTTGTTCATCTGATTTCTTTACCAGAGCAGCACTAGGAGAACTGCACAGTAATTTTATTAGTCATGGAAATGTGTGTTGTGACTCGAAAGAATGGGATTTCTGTACTCTCGGATTTTACCCACAGCTCAAGCTTGCAAAACCCGGTTTCCCAAAGGGTTCATCGTTCAACCAGACCAGACACAACCTTTAACCCTTATGAGCCACTGCATGTGGGTGTGAGTTGTAGTTTAGCAACCATCGTCAACACAAGATGTGGAACAAAATGCAGCTGAAGTCTATGAACTCACCTCCACCTTAAGGCTTAGTGGGGGTGCCAGTTAAGTGAAATTGCTGATGAATTCTACATACTTATGATCACGCTTGCTTTTGACAACCTGGCAAGGAGGTGCCAAGTCAGTTCAGATGACCAAGTACCTATGTGTCTGACTTGCTGACCCTGATTTCAACAGCTCTGGGCTACAAAACGGCTTCTCATCTATGTTCTCCAAGAGTGGGGTCTAAAGTCTTGGTCAAAGGAGTCTTTGTCAGGGGTGTGAAGTTTCCTCTCCCCTTCACATTGCAGCTGAAACTCACTGCTGCAGAGTGTTCAGCTCTAATAATTAATAAAAACTAATGTAGAAGTATTTTTTTATAATTATGAATAAATTTTTGCAGATTTGCAAAAATTCCACATTCTTATTTGGTCACACATATAATGAACTATGGAAAATTCAGAGTCACAAGTTCATCTGAAACACATGTTTTTGGACCTTGAGAGCATGTGGAGCAAACCCAGGAGAATATACTGAGAACACCCAAACTCTGCGCAGACTGGGCCAATTTCAATCCCACATCCAAATCAATAGCCCTGGACCTATGACATATCAGCGATACTCCTTGTGATTCCATTCTCCCATAAAATCTATATATCCTTCAATAAAATAAACAGCAGTATAAATTAATGAAAACATCCACAATAATAATGGTAAAAAATCTTGTTTATTGTTTAAGAAACAGAGCATTTTGGATTTTTTATTTGGATTTCTGGAGGGACCCTTATGCTGACCATTAAGCAAAACAGTTAAGAGTTTCATTGAACATCCTTCAATATAAATGTGAGAAGAAACGTCGAAACGTCTTTGAGTGATTGCATCAACTATAGAGATACATGTAAAATTTGAATATTTTTCCTATTTTTGCATTTTTGACATGGCTAAATGCAATTTGTGAACAGAACTTTGTGAATACAATTCTTATGGTATCCTATTCTATTAGTGCTAAAGGTACAGAGCATTGAACATAGATTCCTGGTAGACAGTTTGTGTTTGTCAAACAGGTCAATGTTCCTTGTCAGAGGCTGACTAGCCAGCTATGCAGTATGTAGTTATTACAGCAGATGTTATGCTATGAAATCTATTTTCCAAGTCCTAAAATACCGCAAAGGGGAAATTACAGTCCGCTGGATTCTGGGTGCCCTGTAATTTAGGAGAGTTGTGAATTCTAATACAAGCACCAACTCTTGACTGCTGCTTTCTTGTCATTAATGTCTTCAGAACAGGAAGATGTTTGGTACTGGCTTATTGAAACCAACTTTTACAAGGACACTCTAAGTACTTAAAGAGAAAGGAGAAGAAACAGACATTCAACCATAGCTATCATTCTTGGACCTTTTGTTTGGCAAGAGAGGGGATTGTGTTGAATGTTACTGCTTGCATCAGCATCATGATAAGCAAGGTACATGACCTGTGCATGAGAGTGCAGAGATGAGTAACATGTAATTTTTATGTATAAATGTTGAATAGACTCTGCCAGAGTGTGGTCTCCCTGGTTGCTGTTTTGGTCATCTGGAATGTGCAGTGACCTTCCGTGGTCAGGGCTGTTGGCCAGTAGCACAGAGACTGTGGCTTTCAAGCTTGGTCCCTTCCCAGCCAGTAACGCTGAGCCCTGCATTGGCCAGCTTCAAACTGTTTCCTAGCTTGGTGGGAATTTGGTTTCTGTCTCCACTTACTGAAGACACGTGCTGCCTGTACTGTGTACTGACAGATAGCCCAAAGCCTCTGGAACTTCTTTCTCGGTGTACTTGTCTACTCAACGAGCCTCCTATCATCTCATTTCTGTTTCTTTTCAGTTTTCCCCCACATTTATGTGTATCCCAAGTAACAGTCCTGTTCCTGTGCATTAACTTTCAAAAAAGTGGTAGTAAAAACATTAGACAGTAGTATGTATATCCTGACCCTCACTGATTGACCTCCATTAAGCAGTTTACTGTAAGTCAAATCTAGGGTCAGCATGAGGTGCCATATGCAAGAATACAATTTCCTTACTCTGTTATTGTGTCATGTCCCTGGCTCCTTGGTGGAAGTGCCCCCTGACCTGAGGGAAAGTGAAAGCAAGACAGGCAGGGGTAATGACTTAGAGACACATGTTAAGTGGGTGTTATAGCGACAAAACAACCAGTAATGAGCATTTAGATGGAGAGCTGAAGCTCTTGAGAAAGTCTATGTCAGCAAAGGAAATATCACGACGTAACAATACATGTAGACTCTTCTGAAGATCAGCTCTCAAAATGGTGCAGGACAAGACTCATAAAAACTCCTTAACAAAAGCATAATAGCAGCAAAATATTTTGAAGCATGAAATTCAAAGAGGACTAAAGGCGTGTGAAAGAAGAGTTAAGTATTTGCAAGATGTTCTGTGTGTCAGAATGCATGAAAAATGACCACAAATGGCATTCTCTTGACTTTACAATTAGTAGCCAGAGCACCAAGTGTTCATATGAAATACTTAATCCTCCTCAGAACTTTAGCTTAGGTGATCTCAATTGGAATTATTGTCTTGGGTAACTCATTTTATCTCTGCTTCTGGGTTTGGTATAACTTTTTTGAGTCAATGGAGTTTACTTTGTTAAAACCATCAGCATTCTTGTTGAATATTTCTCTACTGCAATATGGATCCCATAGTCCTCACATAAACGCTTGTAGCTGAGATTACCTTGCAGCTCATACACAAGTTGCATGAGCAAATAAGAAATATTCATTATCTTGGCTGAGGAAGGCAAAGGTTTTAGTACATTGGGAGGTGGAGAAAATTACATCCA
Source organism: Scleropages formosus (assembly GCF_900964775.1). Taxonomy (NCBI): domain Eukaryota; kingdom Metazoa; phylum Chordata; class Actinopteri; order Osteoglossiformes; family Osteoglossidae; genus Scleropages; species Scleropages formosus. The sequence goes on along the minus strand of NC_041811.1, from coordinate 23,633,578 downwards.
CATGTCATAACTCAAACAAAGTTTCCATGCGGCAGACTCAGACACTGATAGCTACAGCAGGCTGGGTGTCATGATGACACGGGAAACGATGTAGTCCAGACTTCTATATAAGAAGTAACGTGGAGTTACACTGCCAGCATTGAGAGGCAAATATTTCACCCTATGTGGGAGACTGGGTAGTATTGAGGAATGGGAGGGCTACTTTTAGACCACAATGACAAATCCAGGAGCACTCTATAAAAATCAAGCTTCAAGGAATAAAATGACAGTGCTAGTTCTTTTGAGCTGAAGTGTTAAAAGCACAATGATATGATTCTGTAAGGTTTTGCTCTTTTGCTGTCACTTTTGATGAAGTTTTGTTGATGCACTACTACAAGTAGCTTTTTGGAAGACTATTGCTTCATGGATTAATTTTGCATATCAGTGTTTCTCTGAAGAATCAGAATTACACAGAAAAATCTCTTGTGTCTCAGCAATATTATTAGAGACCAGTTTCCTGCTCTCCAGTCTTTTAGTGTTCAACTATGCAAATATTTCCCCTTGTCCTCAAGGAGGTTTTTCTTTGGTTTATTTCGGCTGAAATCACCTTATGTATATTATATCATTTAACCATAGTTTCCATGCATTCTCAAGTGTTCCTTATATCATTCTTGCTTGTTATGTTCCAGGGTCCTCCCGGTCCACATGGAAATCCAGGCCCCCCAGGTCCACCTGGCCTTAAGGTATGAATAGATGGAGTATGTTCCGTGATGCAGAATAATGCAGTGCTGAGCTCTGCGTGCGCTAGCCCAGTGTATATTTACTTATGAGGACTGAAAATAAATCACTGAACTCAAAGATTTCCTCTCAATGCCACTGTAAACAGATTTAGGGATTTTTCTGCAAAAAAGTAACCCCAGCAAATTAAGATAACTGCCTCAAGTAATGCTGTGATTTATGAATATCTCAGAAATCCTCATATCTGGCTTTTAACGATGTATAAGAAACACAACTATCAAAAATCTAAAGTCTCCTGCATCAGCTATTCCAGAGAACCTTCTGCTATCCTCTGCTGTATAATCCCTTATTATTGCACTAGATATTTACTTTTAATCTCAGCTTTCCTTTAGCTAAGACAAGTGATTTAAAGCTGTATTTTCAGTCATAAAGCCTTACAAAAAGAATTACTTGTAGGATATCTTACTGAAGTTAGTAAGCATTTTAGTAAACTTTCGATGAAGTTTGCCAAGATAAAAATAAAGCAAATAGAAATAAAGGCACTCATTTTTTTCTTTCCATTTCATTTTTTTTTGGCATTTTTGGACATAACAGAAAAAATGAAATAACTTCCTTCCACATGCTAGAAGAGTATTAAAATGATTGCATCATGAATTGCTTGAGTAACAAAGTACTCAGTTACAATTCATTTTATTTAATAATTTTTCATTTTATTTAATAATGAAGAAATATGACAATTAAAAAAACTTTTACATACGTAGGTCATCACTGATCAGGTGATTATACACTGAAAATACAAAGGGGCAGCACATTATTTGAAAGCGGTAAAGGAAAAATCATTTTTCTTCTCTGTGATGGTAGTCTTTGCTCATCCGCACGGTATGTTGTGGAAAATTCTGAGTGGACAAAAAGTGAGTTGAATAATGGTTGGGTATTAACAGTAATTTAAAAAACCTGAATAACCTCCAGTAAGAAAAGAAAAAAAAACCACCAAAAGAACTAATAGAACGTCTTCTGTGTGGTTATCCAGTCAGGCAGGTCTGAAGAAGAAGTCGGCCCACAACACAGCTATGGAGCCTGGAACATTTCACACAGTCAGACAGGAACAATTAGGTGTTATGAATTTACTAGCTATCAATTGTATTTAAACCTGAGAAATATGCTGTTCCATCCTAATAATTTCCCTTGTCTGTAATGGCATATATGGAAGGCAAACTCGGACAGACTTGCTCACAAAGATCCTATTTTGCCTACAGCCCACACTCCTTCACTTTGGACAGAGCTTTCCCACTGCAAGTTGCCGAGCACAAGTACATTAAAATGTATACAGCAGTAGATACAGATCAACAAGGCAGATTCATACCACAAACTGTCAGGCCACTCATTGAACTTCTTTATGCTTCTTAACCTACACTGTGCAAGATCTGAGTTATCTTCATATTTTCTTGTATAATCTCTCACGGCTAAAGAGAGACTGCAGATAACAGTTTCCATCTAAACCTGCTTAGCCTTGTTAAACAGCAAAGAAATTTTCTTTGCTCTTGGCTCCATATTTCCGCCATTCTTTCCTGCGCCATGTTCTGCATTTATAGTCCTAGCTTTTTTGTATCTAACCCAAACAGAAAAGGATCCTTTTCATGTAATGCTTTGTGCAGACAGTTAACGGAACACTGCCGAAGTGGAAAAACACCTGGGCTTTGACATTCCATTTCATGTCTGCAGAACATGTAATGAATCACAGTCTAAGCAAGGAGGTTGTAATGAAAAATATAAGAGGATATACGAGAAAGGGCCACTCTTGAACATAAACAATACCATGGCACGATTTCAGACCCATCTTCAGTCACTCAGATGCCAAAACCACACTATGAGCTTTTTCTAAGTTTACCCACAGAGCAAATGTGTGCGGGATTTTTTGGAACTGCACCCTAGAAGTTGGAAACTGGCCATAATGGCAAAGAAATCTCTCCATAACTGTTAGAGCAAAGACACTGATGTAGTCATTAGTTGAAAAGGATGGCATGCACACAAGTAGAAGGTATTGTTTGAAGACAATGAATGGACAGTAACAGAGTGGTTCAAGTGTTAAAAAAGAACATTTCAGCAAAGCAAAAATGAGCCCAGCTGCATGCAATTACGCTCTCCTTTGCTACAGTCATGTATAAATCATTTTAAAATCATGTTTTCCTGGTTCACTACAAAATCTCATACTCCTGACATCTTTTTCCTGCTCAGGCTAAAATTGGCTCCTACTCCTGAATTTAACATTTGGGTACCTTCTCCCCATCGCTCTCCTACCTGCCAGATCAGCACCCTGTTTATTTCATCTTCACACTCTGTGAAACCTGGCACTTCACATGCCATTTACATCATGGCAGTGGAGCTTCATTAAGCCACAAGCAGGTCTGAATGCTGAGATTCGCTAGGAAATGTTTTTTGTTTCACATTTCACATGCTCAAAAATCAGATGGGAAGAATGGAGCCAGTAGGGGCCTTGGGTTCATACTCTTTTGTGGACATTTGAAACCCCAGCTGTAAAAATACAATTGCGTCTGCTCGCCACAACCCCCATTGCCCCTGACAGAGCGTTCATATTGCCCCAAATCCTTCCTGATGCTTCAGCGTGTCACACTTTCCTCAGGCCCAGTGTATCCTCCTGTACTTAGCATATTTTGTAGCAAGCCTTTCAACATTCACTTACACTTTCAGATTAACATTCAAGGATCTGTTTTTTTATGTTGTACCACTTCCTTGAAAGAAAGATGCAAGGTGCACAGCACCTTAGATTATTGTTGTTATGAAACTAATGATACATTCAAAATTTTAGTCTTGTTTTCAGACTTGTTCCAAATTGCCTTCATTTTTAGTAAAGTGTTGACACCACTACAAACAGCACTGTATGTTCCATTGTTGTGACACAGGATGAGGTAGTATTTTATTTACTGTGCTGTGCTGTCCTATTCTATGCAGTAAATCCGGTTACATCTGGAAATGGTCAAGCATTCACACTGTGCATGGATTCTTAATAACACACATACAGTATTTACAAATGTCTTCACAACTAAGCTGTCATGAAAGTCAGTGAGTACATTAATACAATTGATTAGTAGATTATTAATTAAAATGTATATAACGAATATAATGTATAAAACGTATATAAATATAAATCAAATATAAAACGAATATAAATATAATACGAATATAAAATGTATATAATGAACGTAGCAGAAATGTTATATATAAACCAATAAAATGAGTTTATTAGGCTGAACCTTTCCACTGAAAATGTAACACTAAAATTCTATAGTCACTTCAAGATAAAAAGGTCCAGATCTTTGTCAAAGCTATTTTTTTACTAGTCCTCAAAGCTTCCAAACAACAATTAAAGTTCCAAACAGCTGTTAAAACAGGTAATGTTTAAACTCTTTAGTGGGGAAAATAACAAAATTTGCACTGAGCTAAATTACTATTTCACCAGATTCAATTTACAGTATATCTTTTCCATCAATGAATTTCATAATTCCACTTATTTGTCCTTTTTCAATAAGTTTCATGTGAACAGAGCTTTTAATTTCCTTTTGTTAAAAGCAGGTGTTAAAACTTTTCATGAGGCAGATTAATGAGGACCTGTTTGGTTTATTGATGTTCAGACCCTTTCTAAAATTGTTTCGTTCACTGGGACCAAAGCGATGCAGAAGTTGTAAACCACAGGAGTGCTCGAGGGAGAAAACAGCTTTGCTCTGAGTTTAATTTCCTACATACAGCTTTGAAGTGCAAAACACCTTATTGTTTGCTCCAACAATGAAACGTCATGTTTCTTGAAGGAAATATAACTGTCTCATGCTGCTGTACAACTGCAAAGGTTCACTGAAGGCATCTCATGTGTCAATAAGTTCAATATACACAGATCACAGAAGAGTATTAACATTTTTAATGTTATTGGAGGTTTTCTGTAACATCACACACTGACCATAGTTCACACCAGTCTTGTGTGTGTATGCAGCAGAGCAGAGGGGAGGGCTACAACCTTAAGGATGTACGAATTTTGGAGGAAGTTATCTTTAAGATTTTGACATAGGCTGAGTTGTCCTTGAGTCAGTGATGCTAGTGAAAAAGGTACTTTTTGAGACTGGATCAAGTAACCTGGCTCTGCTGTCTTTCAGGGAAGGAAAGGTGACCCTGGACTCTCACCTGGCAGTGCACCCAGTGGAGAAAAAGTGAGTGCCATGACCTCACCATTTTCTGGCTGATCCTTGTAGATCTACGTCCTCAGCTCTATGCTATTGTGTTTTATACTGAAGAGAGTTTAAAAGAAATAAATTGAAACCAAACCCAAGAATACCACTCATTCCACAAAGCACAGCTCTTATGAGTGCATCAGATATTCTAATGAGATAAATACAATTTCATAAAAGAATCAAGATTCTCCCTTTCCACCAGCTAATTAAAAGCCCTTTCGCTGATGTCCAGTCAGCTTCACTGCTGGCCCTTGAGAATATTTTTCATTTTAAACACTTCTACTTTGCCTGAAGGATGTATGGAATCTTGGGTTTCAGTCTTCATACCAGTAATTTTGTTGTGACAGAAGTTAAGCAGCAAGCAAATTCAAAGTAACTATTTTGAATAAAAGTATATATTTGTGGTGAAGACTGTCCCCATTTAAATATTGCCTTTTCCTGCCAAAGCAGCAAAACAGGTCATTTTCTTTTTAACAAAAGGCAAATTAAAAAACAGAAAGATACATTTTTTTCTAAATTGCTCTGTGACAATGCTAGCAAGAGAACAATGCTAGAGAGTAACATATAAATCAAACAAATTTCCTCTACTTTCTACCTAAACACATCATGAATTTCACAAAAATCTCACATCAAGGTAAAAATCATTTTTTTTTACCTTTATGGGTCATTGTACCTACAGCAACATAAATTTACGCAGCTGGATGTTTCAAGTAAAGAGTCTTAGAGCTATTACAGCCGTTGCTCATTTGCAGTTTGAAGAACTGCTTCTTTACCATGGCGGAGTGAAAAATACATGGATGCAATCAGATTTATGTAAATGTCTGTGTTTTGTACCTGCATGTCAGAACTAAGCATGTGTTCAGTTACACAATAGAAATGGATTTAAAACAAATCGTGTATGGTCGGTTAACTAAGCATCCTTTTCTAAATGCTTGTTGTTTCAGGGAGACCCTGGAATTTTGGGCCCTTCTGGATTAAGTGGCCAACCTGGTCGAAAGGTAGGCAAAAGAAACACCCCGTTGCACATCCTTCCACAAAGGCCTTGCACAGAATCATTAGCAGGGAGATGTAAAATGGGCAAAAAGCATACATGACCACAAAGTGCGCTTTGGATGAAAATGGGCAGCTGGTAGCATTGTGGTCATTAAGGTTGCAGGTTTTAATCCTACATCTAGCTATAGTACCCTTGAGCATAGTACTTACCCTAAATTGCTCCAGTAATTATCCGGTGTATAAATGGCTAAATGATTTTAAATACTTTGTAAGCTGTTTTGGAGGAAAGTGTCAGCTAAATAAATATAAAATGTGCCAGCTCAAGTGTATTTATGTGAAGGAATGTTCCTTTACCCACTAAAAAGTATATATTTTAAATGTACAGAAAAGATTCAGCCATTTAAAAGTATATATTTTATTATTACTGTATATTATTGCTGCTGATCATGACACTGTTTGTTTTGGTAATTCAAGAGTTGAGGAGTGCCGAATAGTTTGAGTTTACACTCATATGAACCTCCCTTGTACTGAAGGGGGATAGTTTGGCAGATTACAGAGAGATTCTTGTTTGTCCTTGGAGGGCAGGCTGACATAGTCAAGATGCAGCCTCTTTTGTATCCAGATACCTTGACCGGGCAGTAGTCTAGGTTTATACAATATATAATATATGTGTTTATCACAAAAAAAGCCAGCAGGGATGCTTTCCTATATATGCGAGAGGAGCCACAGGATGAATTACTTGTTCATAAATTTTTATGTAACATTGGTCTTATTCCCTCAACATATAGTTGTCCGGAAGACACTGTGAAATCTTTAGAACTCCTTTGCTGCCAAACAAGCTTTCTGCAGTTCTACTTTCATATCTCTACTTTCTAGGTCACACTCATACTTTCTTAGCATAAATGAGTCCCAGTTAGTGTTGTTGGTGGGAACTGGAAGTGCTGGGTACTGCCAGGGATTGGGAGGGCTGGTTGGTTCTTATTTATTATGGCAATATGTGGTTTTGTAACTTAGTCAGAAGGGGACTTCCTGTGCAGTGAAGGTAACCTGTTGTCTTCTGGAGATTTTCAAAAAGTACAAAATCTTAAAGTCTTTCATTCTTTTTAAAATCAGGAAATCTTACTTAGTTTTGTGTAGTGCAATCAACTGTTGTAAATAATGTATAGTGTATAAAAAAAAAATGCAGCTATACTATACATTTCTGCCTATGTGTCTGTTATTAAAATACATCTTAAAATGAATATGTTAAAATTAAAAATTTCAGCTAAAACATATTAAATGGTAAGTTACCTGGCAGGCTTGAAGAAAACATGGTTTTTATTAAGCATCTGTGGTACAATGGAAAGTATAAAAACGATGGAAAAATAATGGGGAGACCATTTCATCTTTTGGAAACAGAAAACTGTTATTCCATAAATAATGTTTGGCACACAGAGAAAATCAGAAAATTAAGTGTAAAGGTCTGCAGTCATGAAAACTTCTCTAATTGATACAATTTATCTTTGTAGTTAAGTATGATCTCTTTGAACCTTTGCGTTTAGGTACTGTATTTGTATAAACATGCTTGTGATGTAATTGAAGTAGGAGGTAGCACCTCAGGACCTCCAGGTTACAGTCTTGCATTGACATCCTTGCATTGTGACTCTGGTTCTGATGTGGTGCTGTTTTGACAAGCTGTTTCACTGTTCCAGCAGCAATTTGCAATCACGTTGGTTGAGGCCCTGGATGTTGTTCATGTATTCATCTAGAAGACAGAAGCTGATGTAGACCTTTCATGGTGCCTTGTTTTAACATGGACTTCCCCAAGGCACTCACTATCTAACGTTAACTACTTGTGCAGCCTCTCCTGGAGGCCCATAGCTTATGGTGATATACCTTTGAACTTTATGCTAGTACATCACCAGGTAACACAGAAAACATTTCCTAAATGTTTAAACATTCCACCCTTCCCTTCATCCCCAGAGTTAATTGGATGGGAGATGGAGGTCAAGCAACAGACATTCCTTGTATCAGCTTAAAGATCAACAAAAAGAAATAATAATAATAATAATAAGAAGAAGAAGAAGAAGAAGAAGAAGAAGAATAAATGCCTGTTATTATTTGGTCCCTGCTGATTGAGCCCCATTACTGCAAGCAGGAAAAGTCAGTCATGCCCAACCAGTGAGGAAGGACATGTTTTATAGAACACAGAGACCTAGAAAATGGCAACCCTCCACTACTATAGCATGTCCCCCTTTGCTGTGTGGCCCAGTAGTATTGCCCCACTGAGCAGGAATGCATTTATGATGCTTGCCTGCAGCCCCCCCATATGTGCACACCCCACACCCTCTTTTGTGCCCAGTGGGCCTCCACTACTCACCGTGCCAAAGCGCTGCTGTGGCCCACAAAGAATGGCAATTAAATTAGATGCAACACTGATCAATTCTTCAACTCTAAGCAGCCCCTTAATATGTCACTGTTTTTTGCACAACCACTGGCCACTGATCCCATGACCCTTCCACCTGCTCCCAGGCCACAGGCTCTCATGTCACTTGCCAGATAAGGCTGGATAAATGGCAAGGAGCCCGAACAAGCCACAATTCAAGTGAGGAAATGTGTACACAATGTAGTAAAACAAGGTCATCCTCTAGTCACCAGCTGGGATAGGAAAATAAACAGGAGAAAGGGGTGGTGTGGGGAGTGGAGGAAGAGCTGGCATTAGCCCATGGTGTTATTCTGGAGAGCATTACTGCCCCTGGAGCTTTCAGTAGACCGTTGGTGGACTGTGTTTCCCCCAATGCCTGACTCCACATAGCAGGTGGCATCTCTAAAAAGAAATAATAACTTAAAAGGCGTTTTGGGTAATATTTTTCACTCCACAATCACACTAGTTCAGTGTGCCTTGCCACGTTTTACTTCGATCATGCAAACATCTCTCCTTTTGTCTTCTTATCAACAGTCGTTATGTGCTTGACCGGTGCTTCTGGGACAGACTCTGCATCACCACAACCCTGATCAGGACAAGCAGTTATTGAAAATGGATGGATGATGTGTGATACCTAAGAAAGCTTTGGGGATTATTTTAATGGTCATTATTTGGTGTATAGCAGGAATAATTAACATTAAACACATTTTGTTAAAATACTTGCCTAATGGGTACAAACACAACCACCAACATTCCATTCATTGACTTGTTTTCCATTATGCTCTGTTAGCAACTTCCTTCACACACCTTGCTTAGATTAAGAGTACCGCACCATAAGCATGTTTCTCCAAACCAGGAAAAATCAGTCACCCGAGTCATGTGAAATTACTCGTTTCGTGAGTCACTGAGCAGTCTAAGCTGGTCTGGAAGTTTATATGCAAAAGAAAACATGCATCAGATGGCATTCAGAAAGGTTTTATGTGATCATATTATTGAATTCAGGACCTCTGAATACTTTAATTGCATGTGCTGAACAAGTTTGGTTTGGCATGCATATGCTGGTAATGCTATGGGATTATAAGGAACCAGAATACAGGTGGTCTTCGGCATACAACAAGGTTCCATTCTGCCGACCACTTCGTCAGTCCACTTCATCATGAGTCCCCATTATACGAACCATAAAGATATATAAAAATTAATATGCATGAAATTTCTATTATATAATATGGCTTTGTTATATTTTGACTAATTATATACATTATTTGTAATTCATTTTCATTACTAATGTAGAATAGTATTAATATAATATTAATGCTGTATGATATAATTATAAGTATAATTTCATTCTGACTTATTATTTTCACTTTATTGTCTTATCAAGGTAAAGCATCATTACTACTATATCCGTCTGAGGACAAAGAAAATGCCACCTGTGTAAATTCTACTGCACCAACTTTAGTCATATTGAAAAGTCATTTGAGTGTTTCTTTCAAAAAGCTCCTTAACCAAAGAAGCATGTGTTATAAAACAGGAAACATACTGCGTTGGTCCTGAGCTGTAAAATGGCACATTTTCTTCAGGCTGTCAAATGATCTGTGTCAGTTTCATTTGACTTTTCCATGGAAAAGTTAAAGTTGCCGGCTTCACCTTCCAGTCTTGAACATCACACTTCCCTTAATACGGGCACTGTGAGAGGGGCAAATGGAAAAAAATGCACAAATTCTGGGTTTTTTGCCAGTTACAGTGAACTCCATACTTTCCCTGAGCAAGCACCAAGTTGTAGATGAGAAATTCATGATGTCATTCTCCCTGAGGGCTGACACACGAGAACACACTGTATTGTTTTATTTTATTCTTGGTAATCAGTCTGAATGTTGGTCTGAAGAACAGCTAAAATACTTTCGGAGGAAAAAAGACAGTTGTGTTTTACAATATATTTCATTCTTGAAATTTAAGGCCGCTAATTTTGAAAAAACTTTCACTGTTCATCGCTTCAGATGTGCCTTCAAATTAATATGAACCCAGCATTGCCTTTGGGTGGTGATGCCAGGGTCAAACTTGATCCAAGGCAGCCAGTGAAGGGTCATGTACTGGAAAGTGAGTACAGTTTAGCTTATGAGTTTTGCAAAGGGTTTTCAGGAATGCTTTGCCATCCTAAGGGGTGAGGGAAAGTTAATACATACCTGTGTATATATATATATATATATATATGTGTAGATATATATAGGCAGATTGTTTTAATTCATGTCTGTCCCAGGTACCGAAATCATAGCTTGAAACAGAAGTAACTGCAGAGGTGCATGGGAGTTTCTTTAAAGATCTCTTGGTGTGCTTTCACTTCATAAAAACTGCAAAATCGTCGGAAAAACCGAATCCGTCCCGGAAGAGTAGCGAACACAACACGGCTGGGAATGCACTTCTGTGTTGCCGGAGGGTTCCTACTTAGAGACAAACAGATTGCATTCAGAGTGCAAGGCGGGCATCTGGGTTAAGAAAGGGGAGTTCAGGGGTACAAGGCTGGCTTGCAAATATCCTGTACCATAATCTCACACTCTCACATACTGTAGGCAGTGCCTATCTGCCAACCCAGCATTTCGCCCACATAGTGAAACCCTGTCAAGCTTGTCTGTTAGCAGTCACTTGATGCCTTGTTTGGCTAGTACTGGTCATTTTCCTCTTTTTGGTCATCATAGCAGTAGCAAAATCATTCATCTGCTGTTCATTTTTCCTACACATGCTTGGTTTTGGAGTTGGTCTCAGATCTTGTGAGACTTATTGCTATGGTAGTGTCTTGATTATGACTCTAGTATTAAACTGGGTAGGGGACATGGTGGAGGGCGTGGTGATGCAGTAGGTTCGACCGGGTCCTGCTCTCCAGTGGGTCTGAGGTTCGAGTCCCAGTTGGGGTGCCTTGCGACAGACTGGCGTCCCGTCCTGGGTGTGTCCCCTCCCCCTCCAGCCTTATGCCCTGTGTTGCTGGGTTAGGCTCCGGCTCCCCGCGACCCTGTATGGGACAAGCGGTTCAGGCAATGTGTGTGTGTATGTGTGGGGACATGGTGATGCTGCACAGTATGTCAGCTACTCGGTGGGAGTGGAGTTCAAATCCAGCTCAGCGTGTGTAGAGGTTTTATGTTCATCCCATTAGTACCCTGACAATGTGCACAGAAGAAGGCAAGAACATATCACTTCCATTCTGTCTCTTGCCATGGAAACCTTGCTAGTGGTTGGCTTTGACTTGATAACATATCGATCGTCGTTATATTGAGTAATAACCCATTATGGAATATTTCTTGCAGGAGCAATCTTTATGCTGAAGTTCTAGAACATAAGCAAGATACTATATTGATTGCACCTGAGTATGATTACAGTATATAATTACTCACTATCATTATCCACTTATCCAAGTTAGGGTCATGGTGGTCCAGGAAGCACAGCGTGCTAGGCTAGTTTGGGTAAACCCTGAATGGGATGTCAGTCCTTCACAAGTTACAGTGCGTAATTATTAGAAATCAGTTTGTTTCTTAAATTTTGAATTTTACATACCCATTGGGGTTATCTCACTATTGTGATACTGTGTCTTAGTTTCACTCATATTCACCAGGTACAGTATTGCTGCAAACATCATAGAATATCAGAAACTTATCGAAGCAGTGATATCCTTAAGCAAAGTAACGCATCAGTAGCCAAAACCTCTAGAAGTTAAAATGGAAAGTCTTCATTTTGTGCATTTTTGGCTTTTGGTGGTTTTGAGCCAACTTCTGTTCCTGGCTATGGACTGGCATTGTAATAAGAAAAAAACATCTCCATAACTAAGTCAGTTAAGTGGAAAATTGCTTTTACAGAGCTTTCTGGATTCCACTCTGTTATCTGTTTTTTTCTTCTTTTTGCTTGAGGGGGGAGTTTAAGTTTCTGAATATGTGTATCTCCCAGTTATTTCCTAAGGAGCACACACACACACACATTTTCAGAACCGCTTGTCCCATACGGGGTCGTGGGGAACCGGAGCCTACCCGGTAACACAGGGCGTAAGGCCGGAGGGGGAGGGGACACACCCAGGACGGGACACCAGTCCGTCGCAAGGCACCCCAAGCAGGACTCGAACCCCACACCCACTGGAGAGCAGGACTGTGGTCCAACCCACTGCGCCACCGCACCCCTCTCCTAAGGAGCATAAATGCATTCATTTATCAATGCAATAGAGACCAAAGATACTGTATGTGAATGGAAAATGAAGTTTTAAGTGAACAGTGCACATTGTTTTGGTTGTGCATGGTTTCGGTCTTATACTGTAGGTCTCTCTCTATCCAAGCCAAGTGTAACCTCTCTGTGCTGGTATCCAGATTAGATTTCAGACACTACAATCACTACAAGATGGGGAAGTGGGACAACCATCTGGGGTGGCCTGAATACATAAGTATAGGGGGTGAAACATGATCTATTTTGAAACAGGGAGGCTGCAGACTTACCCTAGGGCAAAGATTCTCCTTCTTCAGAAAATAATTTGCTGTGATAAATGGTGTACACTGGCTTTTGTTTTCCATAGTGACAACACCTCTAGCACTAATAAATCAAGAATTTAAACTCTTGGTTTAAACAGTATGAATGGCCACAACACATTTTGTAGCTGTTTTTAAATTTCCGTTAGCTAGTGGGGGGAAAAAACAAAAAACCGTCATTTGGTTAGCTGCACAAGAGTGTGGGAATGTCGATTGAACAGAGAGCATTCCCTGAAATTGTTGCTTATCCCCGGGGTATGATGACATACTGTGCACAACTGACCCACACTTTGTGTTACTCAGCAGTGCGGTTTTGGAAAATGACGATGGGTTTCCTCGCAAGGAACAGAGTGTGTTTTCAAATGTAGCCTGTAACATGCTCCTACCCATTGATTCTGATTTTCCATCCTTTGTTCTGCTTCTTTTCCCTGCATCAGCAAAATCGAAATGTTATGTGATACCACAGTCGAATTCATGCGAGCACCCAATCTGGATGCAATGAGACTCCAGTTTAAATGGATATCATTTATGTTCCCAAAATACAATATGCCTTTTGCAATCAGTGAAAAGCAAGCAGCTGTTTTGCAATTTACATTCCCAATGGACATGTTTCCCTGTGATAATAGTTTGTCTGTGCATTTGGGACTAGTTTTTTATTCATATGCTACACATTATTAATCAGTCAAAACAAACTCTTGAGTTGTGATTTGCTATAAAGCAAACTTCAATAGATGAAAGCACATAAATTCCCTATTGCATTGCAGCGTGTAGTAAAAATTTCAGCTCAATGTGGCTTCCGTTTACATTTCTTTTCACAGGGACAAAAGGGCCATCCTGGTCCACCAGGTCATCCAGGAGAACCGGTGAGTAACTGTTGTGTGTCATTAGGTGGCTTAAGTGGGTTTTGTAAAACAAAAGAGCTGCCTATCAACATCCCATAATATGTCAACATTGAGACCTGATCTCTGGGCAAAATGGTGCTGCAGGAACTCTTAGAATGTTGACACCACAGTTTTCGGTAAACAGGGATTTGAGTGTACAGAACACGTGGCCTGTCACGTGGGCTACGCAGTGAGATACAAAAGGTATAGTGTTTCTTCAGCTGGTGTGTGCAAGAAGGACAGGACTGTTTCAAGCACAGTGTCAACAGATGAATCTTGAGTTAGTTTTTGAAAGGGCTCCTTAGATTGTTTACATTTTATATAGGTTAATGGTATATTTTTGATTTCTCGTGCATGTTTAAAATTTATTAATTTCTCAAAAAGGACAGCTCTCATGAATTTCCCTGCTGGACTTGGTTTTGAACTTCAACTCGGCATATGTTTTTCAGACATATACTGGTATATGTCCTAGGCAGCTAGTTGCTTTCCAAGACGAGTAATAAAGTAGTAGTACAGCATTGCCGGAAGAGGTCTTGGACTGACCCCATGGGAAAATCCAGAAGCCACATTTGCACTGTCCAGCCCCCCCATTTATTTTTAGCTCCAATATCCGCATGACAGAAGATGGTGCTCATCCCTCTTGGCTATAAATGGAAAAGGGTGAGTCAGAACATGGAACGTTTACTTTGGGTTCCGCTGTAAGACTTTTCCTCTCCAACTCTGAGGAAACTGGCGTCACATAATCATGCTAAATCGCTCCCAAAATTTCCAGTTGCTGCTACGCAAGTCTTATATACACATACACACAGTTTATATACATACGTATAGTATATAATACACACACACACACACACACATATATATGACCAGTAGATGTGCAAGCAGCAAAGAGTCCCAAACAATTAGTTTGCAGAGATGTGATGTTGACAAATTCCACTAATACATTTTGGACATCCATGCCTGGATGTGACTGCAGTGGGAAGCATGGGCCAAATAGTTGTGGTTAATCTGTTTTATAGTGTCAGCACAATTCAGGGCCCAACTGATTCCCTCTGCAAAGAGCAAGCACCTATGACCCCCCCATCATCTTCGTATAAAGCAAAGGTAGCCTAACCAACCTGGCATCAACAAGCCTTTTTTCAATGCCGGGGCCAAAATCTCTTTTTGTGCATTTTGTTAAAAGAAAATGAAGGGATGTCCCATGAATGGGAGCCTGTGTTCAAGTTGCAATCACGTCAAAGAGCGTTACACATGAACACCTCAGCACGTAAATCACCTTGGTAGGGCGGGATCCAAATGAAAATTGACCATATGGTACAAATATAACGAGACATCTGTAAAGCCAGCAAGAAAATAATACCTTATTTCAGGCCGGGCAGTGCCGTCCAAAAACAATATTGAACAAACGAAGGGCTTTTATGGGCTGTTAGGGGAGAGACGCGTGGATGTCGAGGAGCGCCACGTGCTGGGAGCCAGCTCAATGTTTATCTTTCTGTCCATATAGTAGGAGAGCCCCTGTCAGGAGCTACACACAGAGCAGGGGGTTTGCTAATATCGATAACTTCTCTCTCACGTTTTCCTTCTTTCCTCAGGGGGTTCGAGGGCCGGACGGAAGCCCGGGTGCCAAAGGTTATCCTGGCAGGCAGGTGCAGTAAAAACTCTGGCTCAAACTGGCTATGTACACAAAGCAGACATTTCATTTAGGACTTGGAGATACAATGCTAAATTTGAGGCTGGCGGCGTTGTTTTACGAAGTGTGTGCGCGCGCGTGCACACGAGAACGATAGAGAGAGAAAATACCCCCAAAAGGATGGTAAACTCCACAAAATAGACCTCGTGGGAGTGTTCTCATTAAGAAAGTATATTTAATGTTTAGTCAGCGTTAAAAAAAACACAAGTGCAAATACTGTTCAGTTGCAGTCAGCTTTCGTATGTTTTTGAGTTTTGTTGTGGTTATGAATCGTTTATTGTATTAAACTGAGAATCGGTGAATCGAGCGTGCATAAATGTGTGTGTGGGTAAATAGATGTGTGTGTGATTGCTTTGTGAGCGCTTTCTGCGAGTGGGCTTCGGGACTGAGCTGGGGTTTCCTAGTGTTTTTCTGAAGTCACATACTATACCCATGCTGATGCTAAGGAGGATGATGACATGTTGTCAGAAGCTTTAAATATCAGTCTTAAAAACAGAAAGAGAAGTGTTTCATTTTGGACAGTAATGGGACCCAGGGGGTTCTATCTAGTCTGTGCTTGGCCTTTACGCAGGTCTGCTCCACATATAAACTTTTCGTAAAGGCAGGCGTAAAAAAGAAGCATTTTTACATCCCACACAGAACTGAAATATGAAAACAAATCTAGGAGTCCCCAAAGGTTGCTGCTCTCAGGTTACTCAGACACGTACTGCTTTCTGATAATTGCCTCTACCTGCTTTGAGAGGTCAGTCCATAAATTATAGCCAAGGCTGCTGCTGCTAATGTCATTGGGGATAGAGAAGGGGTTCAAAGCTTTTTTGACTCCCAACCCCACCCCCCCCAGAACCCTTACGTCCCCCAAACGCTGCCAACCGCCCGGCAGAACATTAGTTACAGACTTCACTGCAATATAGGGAATGCTTTATTTCCCCTTTGCAAATACAAAACCCGACAGCTGGAGAATCATTTACAGCTGCCGTTTCAGACAAGCTGCACACTGGCTCTGGCCTTGGGTAGTCCTCTGGCCCAGTGGCACAGTGTGTTTGCATCGTCTTTCACTGCAGCCAGCTCCTGCTCTCACACTCCAGGCTCCATGCCTTACAAGTGCACTCGAGGAGGAGATGTACGTTTGTGTTTGTGTGTCTTATGGACATGCTGTCCACAGGTTCTCAGCAGATGGGTAAAAACACTAATGGATTAGGCTTTAGCACCCCCTGCCATTTGAGAGCTGTGGATGTCAGCATCAGCTACTTGGAGCTTGGGTCTGAAAGGGGATCTCATAGGCGGGGATGGCTGCTGTTGACATAGTGCAGCTTTCCTCAAGAAGCAAGACAGGGAGAGCGTTTCTCTTTCCCGTGGCTTCAGTCCCGATATGCTCATTCTGTCGTTTCCCTCTATATGTACATGTATTTTATATTAGATTGACTCTGTGTGTGTGTGTGTGTGTGTGTGTGTGTGTGTGTGTGTGTGTGTGTGAGAGTTGGCTGGGAAATATGGGGATTTATGCATAATTTGGTAGATTGGAACTGGAAAGCAGGATCTGGTGAAACAACTCAAATGAAGCTGATGAAATGTTGATAGTGGTACTTTTTACTAAAATGTAAAAAAAAATATCCATGTGTTTCATAAGAGTGAATGAAAACATTTTGCTTGCATGCAATAGAAGAATTAGCTGGTGGAAATGAGGTTGTACTGCAGGTTAAAATTCATTCAGATATGGAATACTTTCTCGCACTAAAATCCTTTTTCACTGCTATACATACTGTATAATGTATAAACCGCACAAGTAACCTACCAGTTATTTATATTAGTAGCTACCAGCAGCTTCTTTAAAGGTAATATTCACAGATGTCATGTTAGCTTTTGTTTTAGTAATGAAACATTATTACTTGTGTACATTCTTTTGGGCAATTTTTATAGAAATGTGTGATGTGTTACTGTCCAACTACTGTTTGTTTTTCTGTGTTTTAGGGTTTACCTGGACCCATAGGAAATGTGGGGCCAAAAGGCTCGAGGGTAAGTCAGAATTTATCAATATCAATCCTAAGACACTGAGCACCCAAGCCTCCCCCCCCCCCCCCATCTGCTCAATGTAATGTGTCAAGACAACTCAGTCCCATTATTTGTATATATGAAATATTTCACTGAGTTTTAATGTGCCAGTACCTCTAATAAATCCATAAGCTTGACTGCAATTTAACAGGAGCAATTTCATGATCCAACAGGACAAAGTTTCATGATTTCTGTACACATAACAAGCTTATTATCACTTTGTCTGTGCTGACAGCTATGAGTTTCCAGCAAAGCAGCAGGCTGTTAAATTATCTACTCATTGGACTTCACTGTACCTCAGGAGTCAGCACACTTGGTTATTCTATCAGTGATTCATATATACAAAAAACAGTAAACATCAGTACAAAACTGATGCTACAATATATGATGAACATGAAATATAGCAAGGTATTGCTTCAATGTTTGGTTTGCATAGACCTTGTTTCCTGTTTCCATAGCAAAAATCACAAGCAAAAAAATTCTTCCCGCTTCATCTAAAAATAACTAATGCTAAATTGCAAAATGTTTATGGCTTTTAGTCACGTATGTATTTAATTGAATATAAGCCAAATGTATGAACAGAAAGCCCACATTAATCACAGCAATTTAAAAAAACTTAGATACATGAACATCATCCTAGATTATTGGTACATGGATGTCATCTTACCCTAAGTCAGATGTGACATTCTATTTTTTGTTTTTTTGCTGGTCAGTGAGGAATGTGTTTTTCCTTGGTTGGGTGAAAAACTGCTGTGTTGACAGTTTCAATAATGCTTTCCATGCAGTGTTACCCCAAAGAGGTGGCTTTAACCCTGCCTGTGAGTTATGGGGACTGGGTAAAACAGGAGTCTCTTTGAATCTCTGACGTGTATCTTGGAAAAAATCAGGTTTATGCTAAAAAAGCAATTCTGGCTGAAAGGATTTCCTGAAGACTCCAGTATTTTGCCGATTAATCTCTGCATTTTGATTGAGTGAAAATGGTGTCCAGTTTGGTGGGTAGTTTATTTCTCTTCAGTCATGTGAGTTGTCAGTCAAGGACAGCTTACTGACTTTGACAACAGTAGTTAATCACAACTATCACTGAATCCTTTGCCCATTGTATTTACATGACTTAGTGTTTTTTGTTTTATATTACTCCACTACTGTATTACATGACTATTCCCCTGGCCCTTATCTTGGGGCATTTCCGTTTCATATCCAAGCTGACAGACTCTTGTCTCACAGCCACTGACCTTCTTGACTTCTAGGACCTGTCAAATTTAGCATTCCTGGTTTTAGCTTAAGTTAGTTTCCCATTTAAAGTACTTTGTTGTCACATTTTGCCAGCTATGTTTAACCCCCTTCTTGTCCCTGACCTGAGCAGCACGTGCAGATACATCAGTGATCCCTGGCGTGAGGGTATGTGCCCTTGGACTACATCGTGGAAGCCAGCACCATGCAGTCCATGGGCATATACACTTGCCTCAAGGCTTAGTTCTTCATGGAGAGCCCTGCCCCTCACTTCATGGACCCCACTCCTTCCGCCCCGCTCCCCTGCATCGGACCACAAAAAAGGACAGAAGCCTTGACCCCTCCCCCAGTCTCTCCCACAAACAGAAGTTCTCATGCCTGTCTTCTTCCCATCCTATTTCTCTGCAGGGTTTCATAGGAATCCCAGGGCTTTTCGGCCTTCCTGGGCCTGACGGCGAAAGAGTGAGTTATCCTGACATATTCTTCTGCCTAGGTAACACTGCGTATCAGTAATGTGTGTGACAATTACCTTGACCCATAGCATCAGATATAACAGCCTGTTTTGCATCACAACACATCAAGCTCCTAATTGGTGATTAGCTGGCTCTAAAACAGAGGCAGGCCTTTACATAGATTCTGACTCATCTTCCATCAGACACTAGCAGGCTACATTATCTTGCTATCCTTAATAGAGTCAGCTGTGCCCTTCACCCTTTACCTCTGGCTGCAGAAAAGGTGTGTAGATTGGCGTGAGAATAAATCAAGCTATTTGAATGCTGAATCCATGCATTAACTTGTCTAGACCAAGCTAGAGCTAGGAGTTGTACTCGCTTTCTATGTCTGTATCAAAACAGTCTACTCATATAAGCTGGTCTCTTTATCCACTTCTAGAATGATTCTGGAGTTCATGGTGAAGATGACACTGGGAAGAATTAATTTACGTACTGATGGTTTCTGAATAATGGGTGACTTTTCTTTCCTTCTTTCCCTCCTTCTGTTCTCCTCTGCATATCCCCCCATTTTTGGCTCATGTTCTAGGGCGCACCTGGAGTTCCAGGGAAGAGGGGCAAGATGGGTAGGCCGGTAAAGTTTTCTCTCAACATACTTTATAGATAACAGTCCTGTAAGATTGTCTTTTTAAAAAACTGAGTTGTTTGTTGATGTCTAACATGGCCCTCTTGCGGATCAGAGACCAAATAAGAAATAAGGCTCAGTAAACAAAAGAACACATCTCTGATTCTTCTTGAGTTATGTTTGACCGTATTTTGATTTCCTATTGCACACTAAAGGGGGTTATCTGGTTTTACTGGGCATTGTGGGATGTTGTGCTTTGAAATTAAGGTCACAAAGATCAGGTGGAGTCTTGAAAAAGACCTGTTACTCTCATAGAATCAGCATCATATCAGCAATGAAGCATAGATTTGACTGCAAAATGTAGAGCGATATCTAAATTTTTCAGATAGTTTTGTACAGGCATGAATTTAAGTATGTATTTCTTTTTGTGCCTCTGTTCTTTAAAAAGCCCTGACATGGCCCCAAAAGCTGCAAGGAATTTACTGTATGAGCTGCTGATGTATGATTCAGGTGCTGGATGCCCTCCAGTGCTTTTCTTTCCAACTTTTTTTTTCTTCCTCCCTCTGGGGTAGCACAGCGAGTAGCGCTGTTGTCTCACAGCATCGGGATGGTGTGAAAGGACGTGGATTTGATCCCTGCTCAGTCTGTGTGGCGTTTGCATGTTCTGTGTCTGCGTGGGTTTCCTCCCACAGTCCAAAAATATGCTGTTCAGGTTCACCCATAGTGTGTGAGTGACAGAGAAAGTGTGTTCCACTGATGAATGGATGAGTGACCCAGTGTAAGTAGTGTATCGAGCAGCGTAAGTCACCGCGGTGAATAAGGTGTGTGGGCTGATAACACTACACAGAGTTAATTGGAAGTCGCTTTGGAGTAAAGCGTCTGCTAAATAAATAAATAAATGTGAGCTAGGAAGGATGGCTTGCCTTGTTTACTAAACGTCCTAGATCAACACACTGTCTTCGGCAGAGATATTTTTATAGCCAGCAAAGCTCAGGATGCCCTGTTGTGGAGAGGCAGGAAAGAAAAGGCAGCAGTCGGATGCATAAACATTGTCCACCTTCTTCCATCTGATCTGGAGAATGAACCAGTTACGGCAAATGTTTTTTCTCACACAGATCCTGCCCACAAAGAAGGGAAATATATTTGAAATATTGGAAAATTCCCCAAAAATCTCAGTATGAACTAAACATACTTTGCAGTATGTTTTATTTTGCATGGGTTACTTTTACATTGGAGGGCACAGTGGTGCAGTGGGTTGGACCGGGTCCTGCTCTCCGGTGGGTCTGGGGTTCGAGTCCCGCTTGGGGTGCTTTGCGGCGGACTGGCGTCCCGTCCTGGGTGTGTCCCCTCCCCCTTCGGCCTTACGCCCTGTGTTACCGGGTAGGCTCCGGTTCCCCCGTGACCCCGTATGGGACAAGCGGTTCTGAAAATGTGTGTGTGTGTGTGTACTTTTACATTGGAGGGCACAGTGGTGCAGTGGGTTGGACCGGGTCCTGCTCTCCGGTGGGTCTGGGGTTCGAGTCCCACTTGGGGTGCCTTGTGACGGACTGGCATCCTGTCCTGGGTGTGTCCCCCTCCAGCCTTATGCCCTCAGTTGCCGGGTAGACTCCAGTTCCCCACGACCTCGTATGGGACAAGCGGGTCAGAAAGTGCGTGTGTGTGTGTACGTACATTTATTCATTTAGCAGACGCTTTTACATTTCTCTCCAGAAATGTTGTCCACATTCATGTATTTTTGGTCATTTTCAGTGAAGTAATAATGTGTTTTAGGAAACATATTTTATGTATTACTTTTCCAAATGCGCTTCATACGCCACAAAAGGTCTTTGTTAAAATAGCTTATTAGTGCGTTTCTTTACAATTGCATCATTCTAAATCTGCTCTAGTGTTTTTTTTTTTTACATTGTGGCTCTAGTTTGCGTCAGCTACTGAATTTGAATTTGAACGTGAATATAAACCATCTTGCTCTTACTTGTATTTGTATTTTGCCTCAGTAAAGCACTCCTGTTGTTTCCATGCATCATTGCATTCGCTGCTTACTTTACAAGCAACTGTAGTCTAGACCATCAAAGAGTGTGTCAGTGTCCCTGTAGCTCAGAACTGGAAATTAGAGTAGAAATTCTAAAAAGACAGGTTATCATCTAGACCGTGGAAAAGAAGCATAAATTACCTCACACGTGGTATAACAAGAATGTCTTGTTCCAAGTGTCCTTCAGAGACAACCTGCATCATTTCTGATGCAGTTGGGCCAAATGACAATTCACTTATTCACAGGGTTGTTTTTTCTCCTGTTTCTTCATATTGGACAGCAGCTAATTTTAGTGTGAAAGAAGGGATATCGGGGGTGCGATGGTGCAGTGGGTTGGACCGGATCCTGTTCTCCAGTGGGTCTGGCTTTCGAGTCCCGCTTGGGGTGCCTTGCGACGGACTGGCGTCCCGTCCTGGGTGTGTCCCCTCCCCTTCCGGCCTTACGCCCTGTGTTGCCGGGTAGGCTCCAGTTCCCCGCGACCCTGTATGGGACAAGCAGTTCAGAAGGGTTATATATGGTGCAGCAGGCTGGGAGAGGTATTCACTCCCATTTCTGGATGGGTTCTCTGCTTTGTAAGGGTGCCAGAGCCTCCTGTGTATTCCTGGAAGACGGGTAGCCAGCTGCTGGCACAGCACTAACTCTGTCTGCAACACGTAGGCCCCCAGCCTATGTTCACCTTTCACATAATACACTATGGCCCCATCTGCTAAGTGGACATCATTCTAGTTTTTATTTTAATGAATGGATAAAGCTGATCTTGGTGCTTGTATCAAGATTGCTAGCCAGAGTCATAATTTTATATCCCTTTTATCACATTTTTAAGTAGACTTTTATACTAACAGCAAAAATCAATCAGTGTATGTAGTTACGGTCAGCAGCAGTGCAGCGTTTCAGCTGCCTCATTGCAAGCGGAAGGTCTCTGGTTTAAATCCCCTCTTGCTGTAACACCCTTGAGGAAAGTACTTACCCTCACTTGCTTTTATTAAAATACCCTGCTGCATAAATTGGTGCACAAGCCTATGACCAAAAGCTGCCGTGGACAAAGGTACCTGCTAAATAAAGGTGCACAGTAGAGTTTATGATGTATTGTTCTCACAGCAACAATTATTTTGAAATTATCTCATTGGTGCAATATGCTGAATACAGCCAGACCACATCTTACCACGAGCCCACTAAACAAGACATGATACATAACATAACAAAAAACTGCCCATGACCTATGAGCTGCTGGGCATACTAGTGCCATAGGCAGTTAATAGTCCATCACAAGATGGCTATCCGCTGCACTAAATTCCAGTTTTTCTAATAACAATTTTGTTAGCAATTTGTCGCAAACAGCTGCTTACTCTGTAAATGATCACAAAACGCTGCTTTTGCCAGTACCCTGTATAAGAGTGCATTTTGAATGCACTATTAATGTAATCAGCTGATTGTTTTGGAGATGTAGTTATTTCAACAAACTAAAATAGCCGCATGATAGTCCTTTCACATATAGTTAATTCTTTGTCTTTCTGCTTGCCTGGTGTTCCACTTTCTAAACTGACCTGATTGTTCCCAGACTGCTGTAAACGGCAACAAAACCTTGCTCAACGGATGTTATTCACCATTAGAACTATACCTGATGAAGACAAACTAGTAATTAAATCCTAAATTGGGCCTGATAGGGGCCGCTAGAATGTGCACTTTTAACCCTGCACGTTAGTATAAAACGGCTAGATATAATAAACAGTTAATAGTTCAATTCATGATAATTTATCACTTCCATAACTATATTATCAATATCTTTCAAATTTATATTGTTCTTAATTGTTCTTCACATAGGTAAAGAATAGAAACCCAGTTTATGAGGACTAGTTATGCGGAGACCTACTGTGTTATTGTAAAAAATAAAGTTTAACTGAATTGCTCTGAGTGCATAGAACTTACGGTCATTGTAACCACAGTACTTTGTTGTAATGCTTCTGTAATGACTGTAATACTGCAGTCTAACACTAACACAGGCACGGGATAAAACGAGACTTTGCCGCTGTTTAGTGTTGTGTGTATACAGTGTGGCCTTAGTGCAAACTTGTTCGTTTGTGATGTTTTCGGTGTGGGCTGTCGTTAGTGCGGAGCATTGTTTTAGCACAGTGTGATATTTTGCGATCACTGTAAGTCCCTTCCATCATGTTTTGCTTTCCCTGTCATACTTTACATTAGAAGTGGTCGCAGTGGGGATAACTGGATGTCATGGGCATATCACATTCATATGTGATCATTTAGCTGATGCTTTTCAATGTGAGGGGGGCGTGGTGGCCCAGCCGGTTTGGCCTGTGTCTGCTCTCTGGTGGGTCTGGGGTTTGAGTCCCGCTTGGGGTGCCTTGCGACGGACTGGCGTCCCATCCTGGGTGTCCCCCCCCTCAACTTTCCACCCTGCGTTGCCAGGTTAGGCTCCGGCTCGCTGCAACCCTGCTTGGGATGAGTGGCTTCAGTCAATGTGTGTGTGTGTGTATGTGTGTGTGTGTGTGTGTGCGTGCGTGCGTGTGGGTTTTCAACGTGAAATGTTATGCAATTATTTACACTTTTATAAAGCTGCATAATTTTTATTAAGGCAGTTGAGGGCAAGCATCTTGCTCAAGGGTAGTACAGTAAGAGGTGGGTTTCAGCCCTGCAACCTCTGAGTTCAAAGGTAGAAGCTTGAGCTGCCACTATCTGCTGCTCTTCTGCAGTTCTATAAGTCTCTGGACTAAGACCACATTGTTATCATTCTACAATAAATGGAGACATTTTAAAAGACATTTTAAGCAGTTCTTACTAACTGACATTTAGTCCCCCTAAGTAGTTCCATAAATCTGAGTATCTTTGATCAAGCATAAGTATATTGGTATTTTCTGTGATTACATCTTGTAAAAAAAAAAAATGAAGAAAACAAACATTCTGCAATCTTTTCTGACATGTCAGAATCACTTTTTTCTTTTGATGTTTTCTATACAGTAGAGTTTAAACCCTGGTTGAATATTGTAGCCTGCCTCTGGAAGACTACCATAACGGGTATTTTTGTAATGGTTTTTCTTGAAAAACAGAGTAAGACAAAGAGTTTGGAGTGTTATATAATATTCTGAGCCTTATATTTCTTTTTGGAAGTATTGTTTTAAGCTTAGTGGGGGGTGCCCTGGCGCAGTGGGTTGGACCGGGTCCTCCGCTTTGGTGGGTCTGGGGTTCGAGTCCTGCTTGGGGTGGCGGACTGGCGTCCCATCCTGGGTGTGTCCCCTCCCCCTCTGGCCTTACGCCCTGAGTTGCCGGGTTAGGCTCCGGTTCTCCGTGACCCCGCATGGGACAAGCGGTTCAGAAAGTGTGTGTGTGTGTGTGTGTGTGTGTGTGTGTGTGTGTGTGTGTGTGTTTTAAGCTTGAATATGTTACTGGCAGAACATTTTTCCTACCTGGAAAACTCATCTACTTTTTCTTAGTAACACTGCACAGTGAATGGCTTTTGTTTCTGAACTACTTCCTTTACATTAACCCGCCTTTCTGCAAATATAGTAGTTCTCTGACACTTCCGTTTTCACAAAGCGAAATAAGACAAATGGATGCGCACTCTGCAGTGTGAATGAGTTTCTTCCATCCATTGCTGAGGTTCATCGCCTTTCACAGGCTGTCCTCTGATGCTCGCGTTTAATCAGCTGTCAGAGTTATCGCCGAGCCTCCTCTCCTCTCCCCCCTCCAAGGCCTGTCTTGGGCTTAGAGGTCCCAGATCACTGGACAGGTCAGAGTGAGGATAATCCACTCGCAGCCACCCAACTCCAAGAGGTTCACGGCTTCAGTCTACCACAGAGTTCACCAGAGAGGGCAGGAGGGGAAAATAATAGAAGAGTAAAAGCCGGAAATCCGTGAGAAACTGAGCCAGGTTTTTCTTCAACTTGTAATAAGACCTTTAGTGTCAGAGAAAGAGGGAAGCTGTGGAAATTGCTGAGAGAAAGCCTCTGGACCAGGAGCTCAGTGTAGTTGACTCTTAATCACTTTGAAAAGGCTGAGTGTTTTTTTTTTTTTTTCAAACTGTGTCTGCATAGTTTACCCTTTCTGTTTGTCCAAAGGGGACAATATATAGATGTACCTCTATGCTTTCCTCACTGTGTGCATCCATGTAATGCAACAATAAAATTAACTAAGAATTTAGAGAGCACTATCCTTTCATTATAAAAAGTTCTTCTTTTACTGGGACTGAGAACCCATATCTATCTTTTTTTTTTTTTTCTTTAACAAAGTCAGAAGCCAGAATTTACTTGGGTGTGAGAGTGAATGTGAGAGTTTTCAAAAGATGACAATGATTTATGGTGGAGACTGGCCTCTAGACAGCAGTCTTAAATAAGAATTGTGACAAAACATGTAGGGCTGGGCTCAGAAATATCTGAATTTGGTTTGGGAAATTTTGAATGACAGAATCACATTCATTCAGTTAAGAGGTAGACATTTTTGTTTGTTTTACTGAGATGTACGTCGCTTTGGAGAAAAGTGTCTGCTAAATGAATAAATGTAAATGTAAATGTCTTATGGTAAATAATTAACTGGTACAGAAGTCAAGTCTATCCTGCTGATTTGTCAACTGGAAAGAGAAAAACAGGAGTGAAAATTAATGATGCTTGTCCTGCCTTCATACAGTTTTGGAGTCTATGGCCATGTCTGTTTCTCATAAACAATATTCATGCTAGGAAGCCTGTAATAAATTAACATATTAAGGGAACTATATTCTTCACATTGCTTAAATAGGGCTACAGTGGTACATTTAGCTTCTAAAATATTAGCAGATTCTGCACACTTTGACTATGTTGCATGTGAATACGTTACTTCAAAATTTTGCTTTACTATTAGTCTACCCCAAAACAATACCCATTCAGCATATTTCAGGTGAACTACATATATAGAATTGTATGTGGAATAGTATTTACTCAGTTTTAATCTTGCCTTGAGTTTCTTTTAATTGGACCAATCTGTGACAGAGAAACTGGTTGGGATTGTAACAAAAGGAAGCATTGGTAGATTGGTATATCCTAGTCAGGCCCAAGACAACAGAAAAAACATCAAAATTTTTCTTCACCACTCTCTGCAGGTCATATTTCAAGACCAGGTTTTAAAAGAACTATCACTTGAAACCCCCTTATTTCTTATGCCTGCTGGGCACAGAAACATTTCAGTGATAAGCAATATGCAGAAGAATCTTAACACAACAACTTCAGTTCAAACCTTAAAGCCAGTCTCTTACTTCACAACAGTTCCTTTTTCTGAATCTAACCTGTGAGGGATGGCTTGGCTCTGAAAGGCTTTCAATGTATAGAAAACACATGCAGTAGCAACAAAGGCTCCAATGGAAAATGGAGGCGAGGGA
Source organism: Scleropages formosus (assembly GCF_900964775.1). Lineage (NCBI taxonomy): Eukaryota > Metazoa > Chordata > Actinopteri > Osteoglossiformes > Osteoglossidae > Scleropages > Scleropages formosus. Next base: position 23,606,418 of record NC_041811.1, on the reverse strand, counting down.
ACTGTGGTTGGAACACCCACTGCAGGCATGAGTACTGAGGTACTCATTTGGACAGCAGTACCAGGAAGACCTCTTTTACCTTTTGAATGAGACCCAAGCCATTGTAATATAGAGAAAATTGCAGTCTTTTTAAAAAATGATTTCAGCCTCCATCTAGGTTGAGTATTCACTGCAGATGATGTGTACACCCATTTCTTCCAATCCCTCCGTGATTTTCACCAGCCTGAGAGTTACCCTCTATTTGCATAAGTTCTGTGGTTCTGTGTTTGCACAGGGCTACCCGCATTGACCGTTTTTCCACATTTCTGCCAGTGTCAGATTGCAGTAACCATAGCAACAGATTTTTTGGACACATTTTCCCATTAAATGTCTCAGTTGTTTGTGAAACCAAAGTCCTAATATTTAACATGGTTAATTTTGCTGTTCAAATTATCTTTTTGCTGTCGTCTTGATATGTGATTTTCCAACGGACATGTTGGAAATGGAGCCCTACTTTTATTTCTCTTTTTAATGTGGCTTTTGAACAGCTGAAACTACACATAGAAGCCCATTCTTCATTAAAATCAATCTGAAAGATGATGGCACAGAAGGCACATGAAGGCTTGGTTCCATTCCCTGACACTAACCTGGAGCACTCCATTTCTCCTTTCAAATCACAGTTCTTTTGGCTCATTTGAAACACTAGAGAGGTCTGTGGCCTTTTCAGGACCCATACATGTTATAAGGTGAAGTGAGAAAACATCCTTATATTTTGAATGTTAGGCAGATGTTGTCACCTTGTACTGAAGTCACGGAATGGCGAAAGAAACTGCATAGTGCAGATTTAGGCTTTTATATAATGTAAAGGAAAACCAGAGCAAAAAGGACTCTGTCAGCATATCCCTGCCACTGGTTGTGGCTCTTGCCAAATTGCTACGAAAGACTCGGCCATGGAATTTCCTGCTGGTCTGACAGGAATGAAGGTTTTGCTTGTTTCGGGGAAGATGTCTTCTCTCTCGCTTGTTTCCTACAGGCCTGTAACAAAGCTGAGCTTTATATGCAAGCAGAACAAGAAATATACACATGTCTAGATGATACTGTATACGTGCAGGGACAAACAAATGCTAACTCACACGTACAAAACTAAGAAACAGACAACAAAATGTTTTGAAAGTAGAACAAGAGAGCATGGCAACCCAACCTCCAAGTTCATCTTACCCTTGTGCATCACATTTTTTTTCCTGTTGTTATACAGAACTTTTCTCCTTGCTGAGTACTAGCATTTTTTTTCCAATAACAAGCTGAAGTACTGTATACTCTTTGACGCTGAACCTCAGGAGATACAAGTTTTACGTGTTTCGGCTGATTACGTTAACTAGAATATGAAGCCACAACTTTTAATTTTTTACGAGTTTTTTGTTTGTTAAATCATCGGCTGGCATCATTTAACGAAAATGAAATCTACTGGACAGCTCTACATTTGTCAACTAGATCACTCAGTCTGCACCAAGAACGATAAGGCGTGTTGGCAGAATACTGGAGGCTGGTTTTGGGAGAGATGAGCGGTGTTGAAAAGCCATTCGTCTCATAGCTGGACAGGACCGCGCACAGGGCTGCCAGTCATTCAGCAATCAATGTTCCTCCATCAAGGACCCTTTGTGTGCAAGGTCGTGTCCGGTGTGTTTATTCTGTGTAGGTTTAGTGCATTTTAGTGAGCTGTGCTAGCCTTCCCATTTGTAGCAGTGTTATTGGCATAGTTCCTGCAAACCAGTAGTATGCCTGTTTGCACCAGTGTTTAGCTACGTTGTACATATTTACAAATGCTTTGCAATCTTCTTTAACAGTCATAATTCTTGCTGTCTCAGCAGTGTTATACAGACCGAGCAACAAATGGTTGCTTGGTGACCTCGTGGATGTTCTATAGGTATAGAAAGATTATACACCTTCCAAGCGACAGCAGCTGTTCATAGTTGGTGCAAGTACATCACGAAAACCGGGTGTATTTTGCATTTTAATGACTGTGGACTGAATAAATGGTATTAGGAATCTTGATGAAATCTAATGAATGTCTCTACAAAAAACATGTTAACCTTAATTTTCTGCATCAGCAGCAAAATTTGAACTGCTGAGGTTGTCTTCTATCACCTGTCTTGTCTGACACTGGTTAAAGAATTTTCAATGAAAGACAAATCATCAGGTTGCTTTCATTGCCTGGGTAAAAATGTGTATTTTAATACACCACATGAAATTTTAGGCTTGAAAAGAGGCATTGGAAGCTCTGTAAGCACAAGTCCACATTCCTTCTTTCCTTGATTAGTATTGTGTTGATAAACTTTTGTACATACGTTTAAAATTCTTAGAGCGCACAATGGTACTCCCTCAGAATATTAATAAACTCGTCCCACAGGACCTGCATAAACTATTCCCATAGATGCCCAGAAGGTTGTTATTAAAATTAAGAAATAGTCAAGAACACAGCATGTGTCAAATTTGAAAAGCTCTTCTTCTGTGGAATTTTTAACAGTGATATTGTATAAATTTTTTGTATATTTACATATACTGTCACATGGTATATATGGATGCTAAGACTTCAAGGCATTTCTCTCATTTTTGTTTTCCAGGGGTTCCCAGGGGATTTCGGTGAGAGAGGACCACCAGGGGCTGATGGGGAGCCAGTAAGTGACCCACTGGAAGTAACTGCCTCTGCACTGATTATGGAGATGTACACCAGCAATGAAAACTTGCAATATTGTGTCACTATATCTGAATCCACTACAACATGTCATTGTAGGCTCCAGGATATTTTTTCAAATGTATTATTTATATGTATTATAAGTACCATGCCACATGTACATCTAATACTGGAGGAAACTTGTTATATATCATTTAAATTTATTCCCATTGCATAAAGTGAGCAATGTATAGAGAAAGATTTCTTTATCCACTTAAATTACTTAAAAATATTGTACTGAAAAATAATAATAACTTACCTAAATGTTCCTCTCTTCACTTTTGGAAGGCTAGCTTTCCTTGTGTCAAATAGTGTATTTAAACTGGAATTTATTGTCTTTTTCCATTCACTTTTTACTGCTTCATTCAGCCAGTGCTTGGCCACACATGCAGCAGAAAATTTCTTCCTCCTGAATCACTAATGAATCTGCCCTGATTGTTATTACCTGTCAAAACAAAGGCTTAAATATCCAGAAACTCACATCTGAGTACAGCAAGAAGCCTGACTTCATACATGCCTGCTATTAAACCTCTGTCTAATGGAGTTTGAGCTGTGTCTTGAATAGTAGTTTTTTTATTAATCCCTGTAGTCCAGTAACATAAACAAAGTTTTCTTTCATTCATCAGACAGTAGCTGTGTGTATTATTGTCAACCTAAACGCAAGAATGTATTAGCTGGCTTTTTCAGATGTTTCTTTTTTCACAACCTCCTAACATAGTTAAGGTGCTAGTCTGGATGAACTGTGCAATTACCACCCAGTCAAAAATAAGTCCCTGTTATTGTCATTGCACATACACACCTACTGTGTTTTTAGCCTCAAAATACCTTAGCCCTGTGATTGGCTACATTACTGTGATGTGATGACAGTTATGGGCAAGGAAGAGTGGCGTCTTTTTTTAAAGTCTTGGCACTTTTTCAGAGGCCTTGACTCCTGTTCATTTCACCTAAAGCAAACTTAAAGCTCCTTGTTAGAACTTTCTGGAGAAAGAAGAGTGACGAGTCTTTAGAACTCTGACACTTCCTCTAGCACTGGCTGAGAGCATGTTATAATGAATCTGGCCGGTGCTATCTTTTCTTCCTATTAAAAAAAACACTTTTCCTTTTATCCTGACCGCCGGTAGAAAAGGAAGTGACCGTGGCACGTAGCAGTGGGTTAGCAGGGCAGAACAACAAGCCTCTCTCTGTGTCCTACAGCAGGGCCCATTCATTAGACTGGCCGGGGAGATGGGCGCTCCAGATCACATAAGCTATCAAGGGACAGAGGCCGAAACACCCCCCTCCCCACCGACCCCCTCCCCACACCCCCATGGAACACTGGGCCTCTCTTCAGACTCTGTTTGTTTAAAATAGAGCCAATAACCTTAGAAACCTGTTCTTTCTCCTAGGGAGAGTTGGGTGCCCCTGGTCCTAATGGAGTTCCTGGACTCATTGTGAGTATATCAGTGCCCATTAACTCTTTGCTTGCCTTTCTGTCTGTGACTCAATTGATGTGCTCCTTGAACACTTATGAGTGTGCATTTGTCTGTAAATCTGAAAACGTGTCTTTTTAATTCTTCGGACGTTCTAACTAATCTATACCTAAACTACATACCCAACTATCTAAAAACAATACAGTTGAAAACAGTTGCATAAACAGACACACTGAAGAACATATCTTGCAGACAGCATGCATTAGAAGAATTAACTGATTCAGATGAATCAAATCAAAGACAAAAATGGAACCCTTAACACCTGCCACTGCACACTCATTAACATGTAAAAGTCTCTTTGCTTGTGCTGTTCGGTTGCTGAGCTCAAGGACTGTTTTTGAAGAAACACATCCTGCTCTAGAAAATAATAACACCCCAATTCAGAAGTACAAGCACAGAATTGTGGTGGTTATGTGTGAGGAATGGATTTACACGTTGATACTGCGAGCTTCAGCAAAGCAACACTAACCATGGAGATGGCATCTGTCTTAATTAGCTTTCTTACATCAGCTCTTTAGTCTGTTTTCTGTTTACAGTTCCATAAGCATCTTTTTTTTGCTATCTTGTCTTCCAAATGTTATGACTTAGGTTAGTTATGTCTGTGTTCTCTGCAAAGTGTGAACCTGACAATAAAGGTCAACACAGAAAACAATGCACGGGCTCAAAACGACAGAGTCCTTCAGAAGCACAAGCGGATTTTGACTATCTAAATACGATGTAGTTGTTCGTACTCACAACTAATGAGGAGCTGGGCCATTTTAAATTCTTAAAATAAGCTTTCGAAGAGCTTGAAACATTTACGAACCGGCACTAAGCCGCATAATAACTATGGATTATATACTTCCCCAGTCTGCCTTCCCTCCTACACTATTCTAAGACACCTTAATGGTAGTAATTGTGATGTTGGAAACCCTCTGATTATAGCTGTTAAAAATGTTGCACACTGCTTGCTGCCGAATCTGTGTCTAATCTGAGGCAGACAGAGTAAACAGTCTCTTTTTTTTTTTTTTTTTACAGGAAAAGGGAGGTTTGCGTTTATAAATAACCAAGAGAGGATGCAGTGTTTGTTCTATGGGAATGCTCTGAAATTCTTTTTTTTTTTTGTTTTGTATCATATGCATTCTCTATAACAATGGGGGATATTAACAATCCATACTGAGATTATTTCAGATGTAATTTAAAGCACTTTTTTTTAAACAAAAAACATTCATAAGGAACGCTGATTAAGCACTCATATTTCAAAATAGGGACGCTCCTGGAACTGATACATCTTTATTTATTTATGTAATTTGTTTAATATCAATTATTTAATTTTTAAAATGTTTATTTTACTTTGTTTGCTTTTTAATAGTTTATCCTGTCAAACGGAATCTTAAAGCCCCACACGTAAAAATCATGCAAGAAAGCCAATGTCACAAAGTCATAAGGCGTAAGGGCAAAGGACTAAATTAGAGGGTTACACCAAGTGTCTTTCACCCTCAGGACTGGCATCCAGTCTATAATGCCTAGTTCTCTTTGTGGTTCTGAAACTTCTCCATGACTGAGTTAGACAGATAATAACGTGCCAGCTATATTGACAGACAGCTGGGGAGGCCTTTAAACATCCTATAAAACACAGACAAAAATGTTTTTATTTATGATTAGAAAAATAAGGGGACTGAAATATGAGAAGGAAAAACACAACTGACAAATACACAACAGTTCCAGAAGTCAAAACTTCAGAGCCGTGGAACCATTTGGACTGGAATCGGCTCTCTGAAGGCAGATGAGTGATGCATTTGTCACCGAGCAATGGCTGCCCCATGTTTAAGCTTTCTTGGTGGAGAGTGGAAGTCCTGAGAAGAGGGATGAATCCAGATTACATATCTCTTATCTCTGTCCAGCTCAAGGGAATTATTATTTGCACCTGAAGGCATGCACAGTGCTGTTGAGACTTTACCGTCAGAGCTTATACCAGTGACTCATCCTTGAAGTCATCTAAAAGCCTCACTAGCAGTGTCCTGATTCAGTCTGATTCAATTGCTTATTGTGCATTCTATAGAAAGGCTTCGCAGTCATTGTGGGTGTAGGTACTGTGGGTATTTTTTGTATCCACGCACACTGTCAAACAGATCTATGTCCCTGTAAGTATTAGAAAAGGCATCAGTTATAATAATAATAATAATTGTTGTTATTATTATTGTTGTTGTCATTGTTATTGTTAGTATTAGTATTATTGATCATCTTGGTTTAAAGTAAAGTAGTTCTTGTGGACACATCTCTTGTTGGTATTTCTTTCAGTTATGCACTGCACCACTTGTTTTATCTAATTTGTTCACCTTTTAGTTTAAGAGTTTTTGACATAGAGAATTAGTAAAAACAGGTGGTGTTTTGACATAGAGAATTAGTAAAAACAGGTGGTGTAGTGCCTGGTTGGAAGAAACGCTGACAAGAGAGGTACCCACGAAATCCGCTGCATGGTACCTTGGCACTCATTTCCCTTCCATCCATCCTTTCTTTTTGAACACCCAAGCATTACTTTAGATAACAGGTAGCAATGAAAACATGGCAACTGAGGTGCCAAGGTGGCAGCCAGGTAGCAATAGTGACCTTTCCTGTTCCATCCCACTGCTTCAGAGACAATACAGAAACAGGATGGTGAGTATCTGCTCCCCCGTAGCAGGGGCTGAGCAGATGGTTTTTGATCTGGTGCATTCCCAGAATACCTTCATACTCCTCAGATCAGCCCAAAACTAACTTCAATAGCTGAATTGGACACGCTTTGAGCAGCGTGCTTGAAGCTCTTTTCGTTGCCAATGTGAGCCAAGACGGGTATTCAGCATGTAGCGTGTCTGAAGGATGACTCAAACTCTTTAATTAGACTCAGTCGCTTTGTGCCATTCTTTCCTGTCCAAATATTTATTCAAATATAAGCAGAAAGTGTAGTGTATGAAATAAAGATACATAATCTGTCAAGCAAAATGATTATATGTGGGATACTTTCATTTTTACTGGACCAGACTACAGAGTGTAGAGACAGGCATCTTTTTGCCCAGAAACATTTTCATGTTAGATTATACAATTAAGGTCATGTAAATTGTTTCTTCTCCACATTTTTGACCGTAGCTTGTCTATAGTTCTTTTGGAGGGTTTACTGGCATTTAGTGTGTTGAAATATTTTTTGTTACAGTTTCAGTATGTTTCTTAGTACATTTACATTACATTTATTTATTTAGTAGAAGTTTTTCTCCAAAGCGACTTCCAATGAACTCTATGTAGTGTTGTCAGCCCTCGCACCTTATTCACCAAGGTGATTTACACTGCTAGGTACACTACTCACAATGGGTCACTCATCCATACATCAGTGGAACACACTCTCTCTGTCACTCACACACTATGGGTGAACCTGAACAGCATGCCTTTGGACTGTGGGAGGAAACCGGAGCACCCGGAGGAAACCTACACAGACACAGGGAGAACAGGCAAACTCCACACAGACTGAGCAGGGATCGAACCCACATCCTCTCCCACCACCCAGGTGCTGTTATCTCGCAGCGCATGTGGTGGTTTCTTTTCTTTTAGTAAAAGAAAACTAATTTGGTAGACTTACATGTCATCAATACCTTCTCCAGTGTCATGCTATTCAAATCCATTGACATCATTGATAAAATATTAATTCAGGAACTCGGAAGCTAAAACAATTCATAGTACTTTTTGTTTACGATCCAGTTCGTGAATTCTGGAGGCACTGTGGACTGCATTTTTGTATCAAGATTGTTTGAAAATAATATATGGAATTTGAGATCAATGTCAGCACTGAGAAGTTGTATGTGACAATTCATACTGAGGTTAAAGAGCTCGGTGGTTCTGCAGTGGTGTTCGTACTATGCACTCCTGCAGAACTGGGAATGGCTGATTTTCCCTCCATGGCAGATGATGGCACCATCCTTTAACATCCCTTTTTCACTTTCCGCTTCTGATGGCAGGGGGACATAGGTCCAACAGGAGAGATGGGGGCCCCAGGACCTCGCGGACTCAAGGTATTTATCCTTTCCAGTTTGAAGTGTTGCCTGTTGTTAGAGTTAGACAAATAAAAATGTCCAGGTGCTCCCATAAGTTTCTCTCACAAGAATAATAAGCAGAGTGTTTTTCCTGAAAGCACAAGGAATGTCCCTCAAGTCATCTTAAGCTAAAATGTGAGTTACAATAGTAATATCACACATCTACAGAGGTATAGGCTGGCATAGATCTTATATTAGACATTTTCTTTTCATTGTGCTCTTATTATGAGCTCACTGTTATATACTGTTAAATAATTATATTACTTTTTATAGTATTAGTAATATTAGTATTTTTGCTGGTCGATGTATTAGTATTATTGCTCTTCCAAAAAAGTGAAAGTATTAAAAAAATTTTATGTGGCAAGTGGGGTAGATTAGAGTGCAAGAGATAGTAACAGTCAAGAGTTTACAGTGTGTCTGGGTATTTTACAGGGGGTACCCGGAAATCCAGGTGAACCAGGACTGAAAGGTGATAAGGTGATCTGAATACTCACTTATTGGCCTGCAATTACAAAGCATGTGATCTCTGAACATTCACTTGTGGTGCTGTCGTCAGCTTGATTGTGATCAGAAAAACTTCTGATCTCTGGCATCATTACCCACCGTTCCTCAGCTGCTTTCGTTCTGCTGAGCATGCAGCCCTCCATACATACTTTTTAGACAATGTAATAGTAACCATTAAAATCCTAAGAGTTCTGTGTTGAGCAGTTCTGATGTCTCACAGCAAGCACACTGCAGAGATGCTGTTAAACTCATCTGCTGTGGACATAGGTTGTTAAAGAGAAACACACATGAAGGCATAAACATAAGCCAGACAAGTGTCAGTGAGTAAGGGTGAAGATATTGACCAGGATGTGAACTGAGAAATATTTTTGGGGGTTACATGTGGGTGGGAGGATATGCAGGCTAGAGGCAGAAAATAAAGACATTCTTATAAGCTGCAATATAGTGTGACAGTCTCAGACCACCTTACTGAGCGCAGTATCAGCTTTACTGAATACCTTATTGACTTTGATGCCAGTCACTGTACCAGTTGACATACAAATGATTAATACATATAGAATAAAATATAAATGTTTTTTATAAATGTTAATCAAATTGTCATGTTTTTTCCATTTTATTTGGGTGGAAACACTTCTCGACATTTTCTAATCCCACAGCAATACTCAATCCAATACCTCTGTCCATTTTTGCCAGGGTGAAATTGGCCTTCCAGGGGAGCAAGGAGAAATCGGATTCCCAGGTGACAAGGTATGTCTGTGTTTTAGTTTTTCATTTCCACAAGGATTGAAATACCATTTTCAAGGTCTTACAGTTTATAGGCATCATTATAGGTGTAAAATGACTAGCTGCCTTCATAAGGTAACCTCACTCTGAAAAACTTCTTCATTAAGTGTTGCTCAGTGTGCCCATTTGATGAGATAGGAGGGGATTGTTACTTTAAGGATGCACAATTTACCATGTTCAGACAATGTCTTCCATGTACAGGGAGTACAGGGTCTGCCAGGAATGCCAGGTGTCCGTGGGAAGGCTGGTCCACAGGTGCGTCTGTTGTTCAGCCTGAATGTGTGTATGTGTGGTTATAATTCCTGAATGCAGAAAAAAATTGAATTTCTACTCCGATATTCTGTATAATACAAAGAATAATGGATACATTGAATAATATTCTGAAACAGCTTTTCAGGTGCTTGTTCTTTGAAGTTCATTGGTGAACACTCCTTGAAAATGTAAGTCTTCTCTTCCCAGGGGAAACCAGGAGATAAAGGCCCAGATGGTTTAGCAGGTCCACCAGGTCCAGAAGTAAGTTTTACATCACATTAAAGAATAAAGCTACTGTAAATTATAACTTTGTTCTACTGCTGTTCTTTATGCCCTACCCCTGATCCATAGTGTAAGAGATATAATACATGTTTTTTATTCACACTTCACAATGCTGGTATTTGATGTTTCGAAGAGATGTCACACCTATAGGTATACTTCTAAAGCAATACATGGCAGCATGGTCCTTTCACTTCAAGTTAGACACACAGTGAGGATTTTTGGCTTTTTATCAGTCAACTACTGAGTAGACAGGCTTTTTAAAAGACTGATATTCGTTTAGCAAAAGCAGCTTGGAATGATAAGCTACCTACAATTATTTACAAAGGTGGGTTTTTTTTTTAAAACCAGAACAATTTAGGGTAAGTACTTATAATGTTATTATTAGTTCTAAATTGACTTAATAGTATTTTTCACATGGGGGGCGTGGTGGCGCAGTGGGTTGGACTGGGTCCTGCTCTCCAGTGGGTCTGGGGTTCGAGTCCCACTTGGGGTGCCTTGGGGCGGACTGGCGTCCCGTCCTGGGTGTGTCCCCTCCCCCTCCGGCCTTACGCCCTGTGTTACCGGGTAGGCTCCGGTTCCCCGTGACCCCGTATGGGACAAGCGGTTCAGAAAATGTGTGTGTGTGTACTTTGCTCAAGGGTATTACAGTAGGAGGTGGGATTCAAACCTGCAACCTTTGGGTTTAAAGGTAGCAGCTCAAACCACTACACTACCAGCTGCTTGAGGTATGCCTTTCTGGAACCTTTGGCCAGTGTGGTAGCAAAGCAACATTCCTCTAGAAGATCATACTGTTTTCTATGAGCTTGTAATAAAGACATTGTTGTGTAACCATAATGGGAGGTGTTTCACATACATTGTTTGATTATACTCCTTCTAATGGTGGTGGGTTTATGACAACTTATCACACTACCTTCTGGCCTACCTGAGACCAACGTAATAAAGCAAAAAATATCACATAGTCGGTGTATCATTGTATATTTTATTCAGTCATTTTTATTTCTGATGTTTAACTCAAATAAATAATTGCACATTTTTATGAAATCACCGCAGATCTTTCTATATGTTATTTTCTGTTATTAGTCTCGAATAAATCATATAAATCCTCATTTATACTTTGTAATAGTTAAAATACAGTGGTTTTCTCATTATTTAGGGTTTTCCAGGAGACATCGGACCACCAGGACAAAACGGCCCTGAAGGTCCAAAGGTTTGTTTAAACAATTTTGAGTATTTGCTGTCCAGCCAGTTGCATTGTAGGAAAACTTGATATTCGAGTCCAGCATTATTAATAATTCTATGCATTATAAGAGGCACAAGTTTTTTGTAAAACATTTAGCAGGTGAACTAGATACGTGTAATAATATGAATCTTCAGTTATTTTGCATTGTCGTGTATTATCTGCACAGCAGTGCAGGTGTTTAATTTGCTGTCGCTTTTTAGGGAAAACCAGGAGCACGGGGTTTACCAGGTCCAAGAGGAGCACCTGGGCAGGAGGTAAGCTGTGCTTATGTTTTTTCACCATCTACCAGGAATTTATTAAGCAGTAAATTGGTGTATGTCTCTGTATTTTATGCTTACCCCATTGCTGTTTCCAGGGAGATGAAGGCCCCCCTGGACCATCGGGTGCCCCAGGACTGGAGGTGAGTTCTGATAAATTAATAATTGTATTATGATTTTTCTTTTACTGTGAAGCAGCTTGCCATTCTGGCAGTTTGATGTCAGCTTTCTGAATGTGTCAGAGTTGGTTGCCAATGAAGAGGGAACACAACAAAATGTAATTGTTTTAAGACTACATTCACCATGATGTAATCATTTCAGCTTGTTCTTAAGTATTGGTCGTTTCCAATGCTATCTGTCTCTAAATACATACTAAATAGTAATACTAACTTACCTTCTACTGTACATTAAAAATACATTTGTATTTAACTGATATGTTTATCAGAAGCAACTTTCAGTGTTAAGCTACAAAGTACCCATTTACAAAGCCAGGTACTATTTTACTGGAACAGCTTAAGATAAGTGCCTTGCACAAGAGTACTATAGCTGGGGGTGGCATTTGAATCTGGGTTCCTTTGAGTTAAAAGTGATATCTCTAGCCACAAGGAGATGATAATCACGTGTATCCTATTTTTTCTCACAATTAGGTATAATAGCTTATGATTTATTTAAATAAAGATACTTGCTGTCTTTCAATCGGATGGTTTTTTTTTAGAAACTTAGACTAAGAACAATCCTATCTCCAAGGTTGTCCGATGGAGAAAACTGTTTGAGGATACATGTCACCTGAATTCGTAAGCATTTGTGTATGCAGTATGCATATCTGCATTAGTATATACTAGCATATGTATTCAATGGCCACTTTATTAGATACACTTTGCTTGTATTGGGAAGGACTTCCTTTTCCCTGAAGATCAGCCCAAATTCAAAAAGATGCTACAAACGTTCCAAAGGGATTTTTGACTCAGTTCCATTGTATGTTTCTGCAGATTTTTGGGAAGCACGTTAATGCATTCCATTGTACTTCATCCTGTAGATGTTCTGTTGGTTGAAGGACTGTACAGGCCATTGAATTAAAATCATAATCATTTTCTTGAAAACAGAGCTAATAGCTGTTTTCTTACATATCCTGCTTCAGGTATCTATTTGAAAATAGTATAGACTGTGACTGTGTTATACACCTGGTCAGTAGCAATGCTTAGATATAACCTCAGCTGACCATGAGGCTGTACCATTGATACAAGCCAGAACAAATCTTTGGTTCATCCTCTTTATGTCAATGTCTGAAGGTCACAACATGCCACAGTACAAACATGAGATTTGGTGGACCAGACCACTTTTCCTCTTGTGCCTGTCAGTTTTTTGCTTTTGGTGATTGCATCCCCAGTGGAGCCTCACCTTCTTGTTTATAGTTAACAAGCATTTAACTGTCTTGGCCTCCTGCTGTTGCAGTCCATCCAGTTCAAGATTTTGAGATTTGTGCTTTCTGAGATGCCCTTCTGGACACCACTGTTGATCTGTTACTTGCTTATCTGTGGCCTGTTAGCATGCATAAATCTTGCCATTCTCCTCTGATAACTATTTTTTGTGTCAAAAAAATTGCCACTGATAAGACTTCCTTTTTAATATGTCATTCTCTGTAAACTCTTGAGAATGTTGTCCATGAAAGTCCCAGGCAGGTGGATATTTCTGATGTAGTGGAACTGGGGCATCTGGCACCAACTATCATTCTAAGTCATGTAGATTACCCATCTTGCCAATGCTACCATTCCTTGAAACGGTAGCAGTATGTCACAAACCTGTATACATTACACGCTGAGTCACAGTCATGCCACTCAATGTCTGGAGTTGTGAGGTATATGGGTAAACCGGCAGTTGAATATAATAAAGTTGTCAGTGAATGTATATCAGTGGATGGAATAACTATAGTAGTAATAATAATAATAATATGTACTTTTACTCGGAAAGCTCTTTTTATCAGGTATTCATTTGTAGGTACATCCTTTAGAAAGTTTCATGCACATAAGCTCCACCTACACTTAGAATTAGGTGAGTTTGTAAAAGCTTCAGTGTATGCAGTTTTTTTTATTGCTGATGTTAACAGGTGCTCTTTAAATAAATTCTATATTCTAATTGTGTTAACTGAACATGTTGTCAGGGCATCTTCAGTTATGTAATACTTGTTTTGTGAAATACCATTGTAGTTAAGATATTAAAACATGTTGTAAGTCCATTTATAAAAAATTAAGCATTCTCTTATTTTGATTTCTGAAAAATGAAAACAGAAGAAATTATTTAAAAGATTTAAGTTACACAACTGACCAAAGTATAAAAATGATGGAGTACATATTGACTGAACTCATTGATTGGAGTTTTTTAGTTTATTTTAATAATTTTACTCATATTCAATGAATATTTCAAATAAGCCAGAGCAATTACAAGGTTAGTTGGAAAATGAGCCAAGATTTACAGGATTCCACAGAGACAAGAATTAGAACCACATAAGTATTTAATTTATTAACTTTCCTTTGTTCCCATATAAAGAAGTTTAAAATTACATTTAAGTTTCAAAAGGCTGTTTGGTGAATTATACTGTATACTCCTGAAATTCAGAGATTCAGACAATTGCTTATTTCCTTATATATTTATAAAGTTGTGTGACCCTAACCTGTGTGGCTCTTGATATTCTAGTGTTTCTACTCATTTTTTGCCAGGCTACTCAATATCTTTTCCACTACAGCGGATTCACTCTCAGAAAAAGGCAGCACTACTCTATATGTTTACAGATCAGTTGCACATTGATTATTTAATTAGCCTGGGGATCAATTTTTCCCCTCTACACTGAAGAAGGAGAATAACTCCTCTGTGTTGAACAACACTGTAAAAATAGAGCAGTCCCTCACTCAACCCAGCCAATTCATTCTCAACCAAGCCTCAGGACACACATGAACCCTTTTAGTATAAAAAAGATGAAGTCATATTATTTCAAGTGTTGGAAACAATAGCTCATTGTAAGGGACAAAGATGGACACAGATTAAAAGGAAACTCGTTTCTGTGATGTGCAAGGGTAGTTTCAGTGCAGAAACAATATCTTAAAAGTCTCAGAACTCATATAAAGTATTATAAAACAGTTATGAAAGCCATCTTTAATCCACCAGAATACTTTTTTGCACTGGACCAATTAATGCACCAGATTACACTAGACCTGACTCATTTAACTTTAATTGATGTTACCTTGTGCTCATCTTTATCCTACCAAAGAGCACTGTATATTTGTATATCTTCTAAATAGAGAACAGTTTGATAAAGGTATAGGGATCACGTCACTTCTTTTCTGTCTTTTGTGCAGGGTAGGCCTGGGAGAAAAGGTTTTCCTGGGAAAATTGGCCCCGATGGATTGAAGGTGAGAAACAGCACAACGTGCTCTTAATCCATTTTAGATTAAATCTTCCATCAGAAAGTGAGTTATAATTTGTGCATTAATTAGACATTTCATTATCTTACACCTATCCTTCATTTATAAGTAGTCTTAATGGCAAACAATCTTCTAAATAGCAATGAGTTATTATTTTTTGGAACTAAGGAACATTGTTCATGTGAAAGGCTTATGTATGTTGTGATCACTGTGTATTAACATACAAGTTCACTCTTAACATAACTAAACTGAATCTTGTAATCTAGGGAGAGCCAGGAATACCTGGAAAGGTTGGAATGATGGGAGAAAGGGTAAGATAAATTCTGCTGCTTGATACACATATACAGTATGACTGTACCTCACCAGCACAGTGGCCAATGCCTCTTCTGTGCATTTTCACCAGGGTCATGTTGGTTTCATTGGACCTGTTGGAGAGACTGGGATTGCTGGAGAGAAGGTAAGAAGAAACTGGTGTGATAACATGATAGATTGACAGCATAGAAAGTGTCCATACAAATGCATTACTGCCCTTGACCTGCTTCTTATTCCCTTCCAGTTCATTTAAGTTTTTTATTATAACATCTAAGATATGAGCGTATTATTGCCACCGTCCTTGTGACTGTGTCTCTTACCCTGTAGTTGTGTGTTCACTGTATTCTTCATCTTATCAAGGGGTTTGTTTTTTCTAGGGGGACCGTGGAGAGATGGGCCTTCCTGGGCCACCTGGAGAAAAGGGAGCGATGGTAAGGAGTAAGTCTGCACCCTGCGAACGTGGGAGTTCAACATGCTGGGGAGGAAGTACAACAATATTCGGACATTTACTAACTGTGCCTCATCATCTTACATATTTTTTTGATCCTGTAGCAGATAGGCAGTTTCTGGCAATGTAGTGATAGTCACCTGGGGCAAACTGATGAGGAGCATTTTGAAAAGTGTAACGATATTGACATTTCAAGTGTTGTCCTTCTGAGGAATGGGTTTGCAACCATGGCAGGGTATAGACAGTAGCACCTGTACGCACTTCACCATGACAACTTGGCCCCACATTATTTTGCACTTTACACAGACCTGGTTTTCTACACTACTGTTATTTTTCTTTCTGTAGAGAACAATATGCAGCAGCTCTTCCCCAGAAACAAAGCGGCACCTCAGTGTAATGTCTGCCGCAATTTGCAATCTGAAAGCTATTAAGACACATAACACAAAGCAGATCGTTCCCATTGATTTTAGTAAGCTTCTTAAAAGAGCCAATGCAACTGAATAATGTTTCTTTCTTTGAAATTTAAACAAGAAGCTCCCTTTCAGAGCCAGTTATACCACTGTCTCCCTGGTCTGCCTTTCATTTAAATTCAGTTCAGCAGCTCTTGTGCTTCAGGACTTAGACTCCAGTTGAATGTACATGGAACTTTAATGAAAAGAGGAAAACACAATTATGGTTTAGTTGCAGAGGAGTCACTTAACATTGCATTTTTCTAGGTTGACCTGTGGCTAACAGATCAAGGCCAGTCTTGTGTTTCAAGAACAGTACAACGAAACACATATGTCTGAGTACGGTTTAGTGTTAGTGTATCTATAAAATACAAAAAATTTGCATAGAATTGCATGCAGATTTTTTATATACTTAACTTAATTTGATATTGATTCTTAAAATGAACCTCTTCTCTCGTACAGCTTGCTGGCTGAAGGCTAGTATAATCTCACAAGCCCAGCAAGGGCCCATTTTCACCACAGGCTGCTGATGTTTTTACCCAAACAAAACCCAAAGAACACCTTGAGATAAACACAGTGTGGAATCAAAACATATCAAACGGG
Organism: Scleropages formosus; assembly: GCF_900964775.1. NCBI lineage: Eukaryota > Metazoa > Chordata > Actinopteri > Osteoglossiformes > Osteoglossidae > Scleropages > Scleropages formosus. Next base: position 23,589,653 of record NC_041811.1, on the reverse strand, counting down.
CAGCAGGGTTGCAGCGGGTAATGAGACTGCACTGTAAACCTAAATATTTTGATTCAAATTCCAGGTAGGATGAAACACTCAAGTAAGGTTGTTCATGGTGATGTGTTCCATAAAAAATTATTTTCATAAACAAAGCACGTTACTGACAGATAAACATTGTGAAGGTGTTGGCAAAGGCATTTTGTATGTATAAACCACCTTTATTTTTAAAGTGGAACATTGTCATAGGCAGATTTGGATTTTTAACCATTAGGTCATCTGTGCATTTCTGAGAGGAAGCCCCGCTGCTGTACCCTACAGGAAATATTTTTAAGGCAGTATGGAACTGTAAACTATTTGTAAACTTTGTAATAAGCTGTTTTGGATAAAGCCATTAGTACTGTGTAGTAGTTTACTTTATTAGTGGTATGATGCCTGCAACTGTGTGCTATATAAGGGATATGATTCATATCATAATTACAGAATATGCCTTTGAACACATGGAGAGAAGTGTTTACTTAATAAATTTAAATTTAACAATTGCAAGAATCAAGATTTGCTTTGTATTTTTTCACCACGGTAAATTTATTAAATTTAACCATGTTAATTTATTGTTTATTTAGTATTAGAATGTTTTGGAATGGATTCAGTCTGTATTCAACTAATAATATATTACCCTATATTACCCTTACCCTTAATTGCTCCAGTAACATTACCCAGCTGTTTTAATGGGTAAAATAATTGTAAATACCTTAATGCTGTAGGTCGCTTTGGAGAAAAGCATCAACTAAATGAAAAAATGTCAGTGTATCAGTAATTAATATCGGTAACTGACTGAACAGTTACATCCTGTCTTTTAAGACTTGCAGGACAGAGGTTACAATATTTAGGTCCACTATGTGTAATTTTTGGTAGAACAAAAAAATTCAATGTGCAAAATAGTTCAGCAGATGTTCAAACCATGTACCAAAGCTGCACTTTTCTTCCAGTTCATTGAATTAATGTGACCATTCCTCACTGGAGCTGCCGCCGCAATTTGTTCTTTTTTATTGCTGAACAATTTGGGGGTTCACATTATTGCTTTTACAGCTGTAAAGTGGTGGAAGAAAGATCATGATGGGGCACTGCAGTTTAATTCTGTTGTTAAAATGTCATTGAACTCCTTTTTGTTTCTTCTTAGGGGCACCCAGGAACTCCAGGTGAAAGCGGACCCCCAGGGCCACCAGGAAAAACAGTAAGTACAATGTGAATAATAAAATTAGATGTTAAATAAATTAACCTTAAACCAGGCTTCTTTTATTTTGTGTTTCTGCATTTGGATCTATCAGAATGGTTGACCCCAAATGGCAGGAAGCTATGAAGACTCATAACATTCTAAATGTCTTTCCAGGCATGAAAAATAGTATCTATTAGTTCATTTAGCTTTTGCAGGTTATTGTGTGCTCATTGAACCTACAATAGCCTGACCAGAGTTTAGAGATGCAAATAATTCTGGGGAAAAAATTTTTATTAAAAGCAATCAAATCAGTTGGACAAACCAACTTGAATTTTTGGAACATAAACTAAAAGATTCTTTCAGCAAGTTATTAACAAATACATTTGTGTCTCGTTTGTCTATGTATAAAGTTTACAATAAGCTTCTGATTCTGCTAGTAAACCTTACTGAACATGATGTCCTCCAGTTTGAACCTTGGTTAAAGGCTGGAACAACAGATGTGACTGTCCTTCGGCAAACCTTTCAAATCAGAAAGAAGAATGTTTTTATTCTTTTCTTATTAGAGTCCAAAGTCACTGGTGGAATTTACCCTCAACTGGCCTAAGAAATTCCTTTCGTGTATACTTGTTACTTAAAATCCCTAAAGTTGATGAAACCTGACAGGCACCAGCAGTAACTAGATTACATCCCTTCAGCTGAAGCTTCAACACCTCACACTAATAAGACCCCCACTTGCCACAGTCCCTGCCCTTTGCTTTTTTGTGTCTTTTTATAACATGCGGTATTGACGTTACAGTTGTGACAGCAAATGCCTTTATCCAGCTCAAGTGAACTCCACGAGAGGCTGGAATTAAGGAGCTGAAAACAAACATAAACAGTAGACTCTGAAGAGCTGAATCTGGACTCAGAATAATTGGGCAGAGCAACTCTTTGTTTCAAGTCAGGAAGTATGGTGAAGTTGATGTGAGAGAGACTGAGGGTTCCCAACTCAAAGATGGTCTTGAAGAAATTTATCTTTTTTCTCTACAGGGGCCACCTGGTTCTCGAGGGCCAATTGGCACGAGAGGTCCAAAAGGCAGACGGGTAAGAACCATAACTGAGGTTGTGTTGTGTGGTGTCTCATATAGATCTCCTGTGTTGATCTCTGTTTCCAGCCCACACAGTTCTGAGTGAAGCTGGGCTAGGCACCTGGAGAGATATATGTTGCGGTGAGCCCTCCATTTTCCTATGGGATTGGAGGGACACATGTTTCTCTGGTTTTTCCTGCCCGTCGGTAATGGAGGGCATTATAAAAGGCATTGTGAGAAAAAGCTCCACTCTAAAAATAATTATACTGTGAAATTTCAGCACCCCCTGCAGATGCAATACGGCTTTCATAGAGATGTAATCCCATTGCTAGTGGATGCAGTCCCACCTTCCATGGAGGTTCAATGCAGTCCTCCATGGAAATGAATGAAAACTTATTCATTCCTAGAGATAGATCGTCACAAATGTTGTTCTCCATAAGATGCAGTTCTACCCATCAGCAAGATGAAATCTCACCCTCCAACTTACAATATCATCTTTAATGGAGATGCATTCCCACCTTCAGTCAAAATTCTGTTTCAGTGTATGTAGAAATACTATATTCACAGCTTCAGTGCAAACTACTGTAAAAACTAAGTCCTACTTGCTGAGTTGGACTGCTAATGCCCCGTCAATGTTACTGCAGGGTGCACAAAATATAAGTATTGTATACTAACCAAAATATTATAGAAAATCAAAATTTGTCTGTGGATGCAGTGGTCATAGTTAAAGCAGAAAGATCTGTTCAATCTCTAATTTTTTTTTGTAAAAATGATTTGTAGTTGGAATTTTTTTGAGGCCAAGTCTACAAATCTTTCAATTCACAGAATTTGAGAGCAGTAAGTCTCAGATTCACATACTATAATATGGAGGGGAAGTTTCTCGCTGTAGGTGGTGTACAAAAATATTTTGGATTTGTACTTTATGAAATATTTATCTCTAGAGTTTATGGGAATAGGAAAATACTGTGTTTTATTAGTAAAATATATCCAAATTACTAGACCAGAGTTTTAAGGTTGAATTTGACGTAATGTATGGAATAGGGCACAATTAAGATGGAAAATGTTAAGCAGCTGATGGAAATTCTGAACAGAATTAACTATTACTGGTTTGTGCATTATGAGAATTAATGATGTCATTTATGATTACAAGAAAAATAAATAAAGACCACAGTCCTGGAATCTTGTATAAGGAAGGAAACAATGTTTTATTAGAGAATGTTAAAGCTCATTATTATAATTTTGGGAGAAGTTCCAGATCCTCTATCAATAAAGCATTCATGAAAAAAAATGTAGGTTCTACGTTCTCTTTAAAAAAGTTACAACCATCTTGATTTAAACACGTTTTATAATGCCTTGAAAGCATATTTAAAGTTAGTGGCCAAACTTCCTTTGCAGTAGTACTAATTAGCAGTCCGTTTGTAAAACAATAAAGTTATTCAGGTCCAGTTTGGCTTCTCTTGTGTTTGAGAAGTGAAATGAGGACTTTAAGATGGACAGAAAGGGCATGTCTTCAAGTGTTAGCATCACCAAACTCAAAAAAAAGCAGGAGAACCCAAGGGGAGGAGCTTTTAACTTGTGTAGTGTGCAGCACGATGCTGACAGTACGCTTGCAGCATTTTCTGCTTTTGAGCTCCTGATAGGTGTCCTCTTTTATGTGCCAATGCACTAGATCCCTGGCTTTCAGCTTTAAAGATGCCTCTAGTTAAACAATGCCAAGGCAGCAGAAAATGTCTCAGTCTTAGAGTGTCTCTGCCGATCCATCAAGCTGACAAAGCTTTTGCAGTCAAATATATTGGCTTACCTTGTATCTGTTTGCTGCATCTGTCTGTGAGGAAAAATGTAGACACATAATAGTGATAAATTGCTTAGAAGATGAAACGGTTGCTTTATGTGAATGGAAAATGTTCATGGGCCTGTGTTACGGCAGATTGACTTCCTTATGTTCTGCCAGGTATAATGGAAGAATACAAGGCTTGTTGAGGAAGAGATCACAGAGCGAGTTGTATTTTCACTGGACAGGACCATAAGATCACAAGCTGTGTTTTCAATTAACTCTAATTGGAAGCACTTCCTCACTCGATAAATCTCTCTTGTGTGCTCTGACCTGGCAAGCTACCTTCAGTCTGGTATTCCAACCACAAACACAGGGGGGCTTCTTTGATGTCTCTCGAGCTGTGGCTGGGCATTTAGAATGTGTTGTACTGAACAAAAGGCAGAGAATCACTGGCCAAAAAGATGGCTTGGCTGAATGCGTAAATGTCATCTTGGCTTTTCCCTCCAAAAGTGAAGCAGAGGACGCTGTGGTATGGGGACATGCTTTCATCTCTGCGTTACTGATATAACCTGCAGTCCTGGCATTTTCCCATACTGAACGACGGTGCTTCTCTCGTGCCTGCATTACCTTGTCCTGTGCTCATCCATCTCTCCCTTCCCTCAACTCATTTGGCTGCTCTCTCTATTATTGACACACAATCGTTAGGAAGTCCCTGTGTCCCTCATGTTACCGGGTCCCACACTGAGTCATATAAGTACTTTAAGTGCTTTTTCGGGATCTGGAGCTCAACATGCTGATTCCTATCCATAGCCAAAATAGAGGGATTGAATGAGACTTGCAGAGCTCTTGTGTTTTGAATGACTTGAGTCCTTTATGTAAGTGGAGTAGAGTTTTTTTTAAAAGGTTTTCATCATGGAAACATGTTTCAGGCAGGACATTGGTAGTCCCTGAAAGACCAGTTTCAGGGAAAAACCACGAGTGGCTCATAAACCACGATGGCAACCGCCGCAGTATGTCCAAACAACACTCAGTAACCAAGGAACTTATGTGTTTATGAATTACCACAATTTAAAGCAAATTAGTTCCACATTGGCTTCCATTATATCCAGTATCACTCTGTCCATACCCACCTGTGTGAATTCCAGGAGTTCTCAGAAGTCGTTTTAGGGTGTCAGCATGTAAGTTTGTGGGTACGTGTTGGCCTGAAAAGAGTTCACATAAACCTCTACGAGTTGTCACGTTGTGGAATGCGTCTGCACAGAGCTATTAAGAAGCCTGGGGATTACTCAGTGAAAGACCACATAAAGAACTCACAAGCTCTCACAAGGCCAGCAAAATCCACACAGAATGCTCTGGAAAGGCTATGTACCACAGGCTGTTTGTCAAGCTGGATAAGCTCTTGGTCTAGGTGAAAAAGACAGCACGGAGCTTTTTTTGGGTAATTCCGACAGGTATGGCAATCTCAGTGGTGTCATTCCATGAGAACAGCACTCTGTGAGTTAGCAATATTATTTTAATCGCAGTGAGTTATTTTTCCTATGATCCTACCTCCTGGTTGCCTATGCATGTAACTGTTTTATGTGAGGTATCATAATAGTTAAAAATGGATGGAGTTGTCATTTGAAAGTTGCAGGTTCAAGTTCTCGAAGGTGTTACACTGGTCAGTAGAGTGCTGAGTTTGTCCTGCAAAGCCTCCAGCTGTTAAAAACACTTTAAAAATAAGACCCTTTAGATAGAGTTGTAATATGTTCAGTAATAATAAGAAGAAGAATAGTAATAATAGCTCACAGTAAATAGTTTGCTAATCCCATAGAACACATAATAGGATAGGACTGGGTTTTAGGGAAGACTGGGCTGTAATGGCTACCCCTGGAGAGGAGGTTAGTGGATTACATGTGGTCCTGCTAGGTGTTCATAGAGCCCGTTCATTTCTCAATTTCCTGAGCCCAGTAGCCAATCTTCATGAGTTCAGCAGTGTTCTGCTAATAGGCTAAAGCTGTCTCTTCCGCATGGTTAGAGGAGGCTGATCTACTTGACCCCATGGCCCCTCGGTCACAGTTGCAGGGTAATGCTCAGTGCGGGGTCCTCAGTAGACCTATGATCCTTCTATGTTTTGATGTGTGAAAGTGAGACGATGATGCGTCCCATTTAGCAATGGACTTCAGATTCAGAGGTGGTGCAAGCTCTGCACCACACATCACTGTAACACCTCTCCTGGGAGCTGCTATTATTTCATTGCTACAAGTCAGCTACTGATTTTGCTACATTCAATATTTGACTCTTGTTTCCTCAGTTTGCCTTCCTCTCAAATTTTTCCACTATGAAGGATTGTGGCCTTTATTATAGTGGCATGGTGCTCCAAACTGATTCTCAGCTGTTGTAAGTGCTGCAAGGTTTCTAAACAGCGAAAGCATATTTTGCCCACCTCCGTGCCAGAATATTTAAATGGTGTGCTGGGGCTTATTGTTGAAATGCTCTTTTGTTTTTTCACTGATCATTTTTCAACTCACCACTTTATCGTCTGTCTTATCTCTGTTATCACTTCATACTCTCTGTAGTGCCAACATTTTCCCTCTGAGTTCCTCTGGAGCACTCTCAGGCTCTAATAGTGTATATTTTACAGTCATGCAGAAATTACCCAAATAGCATGACTATCTGGACATCCACTGCGAGGAGGGAAAACAAATGGCTAATGGAGCTCAGCAGCAGTCAAGATGAAGCTCATCCATGCCCTGGATTGTTACCATATGCTGACCCCCCCCCCCCCAGTTTACTGACATCTCACATACATAAACACAGTGCAACAGGGAGAGGATCCTTTTTCCAGAGTCTGTCCACACGTCAGTTTGTGGGGGTGTGTGAGAGAGCGGTACAGGGGAATCTTCTTTTTAATACTTCTACTCTCTCTCTGGTAGTGGATTGCTGCAAGACAATGATGACCCGGAACTGTTGACAAGCTGTGCAGATCTCATGAGTTCTCAGATTCATTCTGTCTAGCTGCATGAGGGAGACCCCTACTGTTCACGCTCACTCTCACTCTCGCTCTCGCTCTCTCTCTCTCTCTCTCTCTCTCTCTCTCTCTCTCTCTCTCTCTCTCTTTCCTTGTCTATCTCTCTTACTCCCTCTCCTTCAGGGTGAAAGAGGGCCTGATGGTCCACCAGGCGAGCCAGGGTCACCAGGTGAAAAGGTTAGTGTCACAGCAGGTTCTGAGCTCATCTTGGTCAAGGTCATTCTATAATATAAATGTTTGGAAATCATAATAATAAATTCATATGGATTCATGTAAATGCAACTGTTTGCTTTAGGGTCCTGATGGTCCACCAGGAAAAATTGGATTTCCAGGTGATCAGGTAAAATTTGATTATTCTCATTATGACATAAAATTTCTCATCTACCCATATATATGATATAGTAAAAATATGTCATAAGAGGATATGTGATTTAACCAAAGCAGCAGAAAATAAGGTGTACACAGTGCAAGCGGTAGATGTTTAACTTTGACATACATATCACCATAAGTACAATCATCGCTAGCCCCTTTGTTTAGAATCCTAACTCCACAAGTGCTGAACCACAGCTTAGCAGGGAAGTAAAGTGTATTTAAATTTACCAAAGTCTTTGCTCTGCTGTTTATTCCACTGGATTTCAAACCTATTGGCTGTAAGGGAAGCTCTAGGCTTTTAATGGGGTGAAGTACTTCACACTGACTCCTCTAACATCTCAAAGCCAAAGCTCAGCTCAAATCTCTTTTAACCAGAATTCAGTCCAGATCTCTTGCTGGCGCTTTTGTATTTACTTGTGTTTATTAGCAATTGCATGTGTATTCCCAGCGGAATAACATGAATAACAAATAGCTTTTCTTCTATCAGTTCTGTGCCTCTATATGATTTATTATCTCCTGCAAATTGTCACTTTGGAGAAAAGTCGCTTTGAAGAAAAGTGTCTGTCAAAGGAATAAATGCAAATGTTGTGTAAATTTAGGTTGATGCAAACTGAAAGTGATTTCATTCTTTCTTTTCCACACCTGAATATGCTGTCATAATCATTACTGTCCATAATCCTACAAGCTTGGTCTTTCTCCATCCAGGGGAAAATCGGGGAACCAGGTGAAGCTGGACCTCAAGGATTCCCAGTAAGTGTTCCACCCTATCACAGCTGAGTCAAACTTGACAGGGTGACAGTAAGTGGAATTACCAATAGCCAAACACCTTATGAAGACTCTACTTGCAGTGCTAAATACTGACATCTGAAGACTGTTCACAAGCCGCATATGTACTTGGTTTTGTTATTTCAGGGCATCCCTGGATCATCCGGATCTCCAGGGGAGAAAGGAATCGCAGGAGAACCGGCAAGTTCCATTTCCTTTTCTTTTTTGACTGAATTCAACTCCTGGACTACGTTTCTGGTGATGTTTTTATCTGAATTTTTCAAAGGCTTAGAGGAAGAGCAGTTTGCATTGAGCCACTCTGACCTCACTCACCCTGAGGACTAAAACACTTTTGTCCTGGCAGATCTTCCTCAGTTACATAGCAACTGAGCCCCTGCAGTCTCTACAGTTACAAAGGAAAGTAGATGGGCTCTTTGAGAATGACCATCAGAGATGTTGCATTTAACTGCTGTCAGTTTTCAACTGCTGTTGATGAAAAGTTGTAGTACAAACAACTGCAGGCAGTAGTTTGGTGCCTAAGGGTCCAGATATAGCCAAATAGGTATGAACTCTCTGGGAGGAGGGGGTCTGGGGGGTCAGTTCGGTTGTAACTCTGAGAAAAGAGATTAGCTTGAATTGCTCCAGTAAAAATATTCATCTGTATAAAAAAAAATCTGTTACGTGATTAAACAAGGTAATGCAGTCTGAAGTTGATTGAAAAGGCCATGTTACATTTCAAGGTTTCAAGTAAATAGAGGAATGTTTTACATGGTTTTGAAATATTCTTGAAAAAACTCACCACAAGCCATACATTAAGTGTATATTAAATAAGTTCAGAAAAAGAATGTAATGCATATGTGAAATATGAAATATGATCATGATGGTCTGGAGCCTATTTCAGAATTACTGGCAGTAGTCTAGAGGGTGGTGCACCCTGAACAGGACACCAGTCCATCGCAGAGTAGCAACATACCCACACATTCAGTCACACAGCCAATTTATCATTGCCAATCAACCTGAAATGCATGTATTTGGACTGTAGGAAGTAACCGGAACATACAGAAAAAACCCGTACAGACACAAGGCAAACATGTAAACTCCATACAGACTGAGCCCAGGATAAATCTACACACCAGCCACCTAGGCACTGTGAGAGGGGAGCGCTACTGGCTGTGTCACCATGCTGCCTTTGTGCAATATAATAATTAGTTCTGTACAATCGAATGTGAGAAGTTACAGAATATTCTGAGTAATACTCATCAAAGTGGAACATGGTGCTTTTGGGAAAGCTATTAACTGTGGAGTGAAGCAATAGATCCAGGGTTATTTTGTCTGTCATTTGTTTCCCTTGTGTAGTTTGGTGACAAAAAGTAACTAAAACATAGGAAATGCCAGTCGTTATCACAGGCAGTGACCCAGAAATGTCTAACTTGAGTTGGTTATTTCCCTTCCCATATATATGTGGTTCAAGTCCCTGGGTCCCTGGTCAATGTGAGCAGCAGCCATGAGCTCTCCATGTGTCACTTCATAAACAAGCATGACACAGAAGACATGGCTGTGGCCGCATGGGTGTTGGAGCAGGGTCGTGTCCACCTCTTTCCACATGCTCTGCTTTGTTCCTCTGAGCTTGCCTGTATCTGTCCTGTGAAAGGAGTAAAATTGACCTGCACCTGCTCTTTTTTCCCCTGTCATCCATTTAAAGGGACCCCCAGGGCCTCCAGGGACAATGGGCCCGCTGGGAGAGATTGGTGAGAAGGTGAATCACACTGTCAGAATGAAGTTCTTCCCATCTACCAGCTGTGATGATGAACTGCACACAGCCACAGATCCTCTGCTGAATTTGTGGTCACCACACAAGCCTTCTGTGGTGTTTGCTGGGAAACACCACACTGCCTCACCCTATTCAATCCCCCCAGTAGATTCCTGCCTTTTCCACAGAGTCCTGTCTTCTTCACAAGGAGAACTGGATCTCTCTATAGCTACCTGATCTGGCACCAGACAGACATCTGGGTCCTGGCTAGCAGTGAATGATTAATGCTCCTTGATTAAAATAATGTGCCTTGTTAATGTGAAAGAAAAGCTAGAGACGGGTTCTGGAGTGTGCCTGACAGATGCTTGACAAGGCATTGCACACCTGCTCTGAAGCAGGCAGTTTCATCAAATGAGCCAGTAATGGTGAAGGCTGGGTAGTGATTAACAACACAGAATCTAAATTTAATTTAAATATCGCCTATACAAGTCCAATGTGTGAGTGTGCTGTGGTGCCATCAAGTAAAGTATTGAACTTCGAATAATTCCTCCAATAAAATTATCCCACTGTATTAGTGGGTATAATTGTAACCTTTTTTTTTTTGTTGTTGTGTTGTGTTGGCAAATCCATTAATTAACAATAGTTAAATTCTTTAATGACCTTTATATGGTCCCATTTCTGAGCACTTTTTTATGACAACTTCATATGATTACTCTTTGATAACTGTGTCTCTCTACACATTCTCTGACAGGGTCCACCAGGTAAAATAGGGGAGCCTGGTTTGCCAGGGGAGCCAGGTGAAAAGGTAAGATAACCAGTCACCCTCATCTGCTGCTCCTCGCAAACTGACCCCCTCCTCCGATTATCAATCTCATTCTCTTGTAATCCCAGTGTGAGCAGGCAGTATGTTCGTTGTACCCATTTTCTTCTTTTTCCTTTCAGGCTACACTTGCACTCTATGTTAGTTAAACACTGTTAAAACTATTGCAATTAACTGTTTGAGTGTAGCTATTATTCCATATACTGGTGAACTACTAGCAATTCAAAACATTGTATGTTTTGCTGAGTATTAGTCTGCCTCTCAACTAGCAATAATACCTGCCAAGTGTATTCAGTTCAAAGAATATGTCCTCATACTGGATAACACTTAACAAATAAGTGCGTATAGAAAATCTGGGAGTAGATTCTTAACAGTCTAATACGTCTTATGTTCCATTTTGTTTCTCATGCCTTCACAAGATGTGGTAACTTGAACCAATAACAGACAAGAAACCAATTTCCCATCTGACTTGTAAATTAGCAAAGGCATCTGTATGCATTGCCGCTTGTGTACTGCCTGACAGCAAGGACATCTGGTTCAGTTAGAGTTTATCTTTACATACTGTATATCAACTTGGAGCAAAAAATGGCACTGATATAGTAATATATGTCTCTTCATATCGTACTGATGAGTCAGTACACAGTGTGTCTAAAGGGCAACATATTTCAAGCTTAAACAAAATATTTCTGTGTAAAGCTTCTTGCCTTACTCTTCTTTCTATATCAGGGTGCCCTCGGGCCACCGGGGAACATCGGAGAGCAAGGCTTGATTGGACAAAGGGTAAGTATTCTCAGGTCTTAGTGTATGGAATGGAAGTGTATATTTGGAATGGTTTTGAGCTCAACACGACAGGTAACAAAGCTTTCCTTTGTCAGGGAGAACCTGGCCTTGAAGGAGAAGCTGGACCTGTTGGACCTGATGGAGCAAAGGTAAGGCAAGAGCCGCGCAATCATTCTCTGACACTCATCGACGAGTTACCATGGTTAAGATGGCTTACTATTGATAACATTTGTAGTTTATTGTTGACCGATGATACCTTATTTCATTTCCTAATATTGTTTTAGCTGAGTTTTCTGCATTTATCCTGAGTTCTTATTAGCAAAACATATTTCCTGTGCATGACTCCAACAACTTGTAGGATACATCATACAGTATCTCTTTCATTCAAGGTCCAAGTGTTGGATTGCCTTTAGGGAAAATCAGCAGGCATGGTAGCCCTACTCATCAAAAAGTCATTAACTCATTTACAAGACCTGAGTGGATTATGGTTCTGAACACGATTCAGTACTATAAAATTAGTGCAGTAGTCCTAGTGATGTTTGTTCTTCCCCTTGTTAAGGATTTTTTATTTCCACATTTTACAATAGCCAGTTACTTCCTGCACTAACCCTAGCATGCCAGGGTAAGCTACCATGCTTGTTTGTCTTAGCCTCACATGCTTTCAACTAAAACATTTCCCTGGTATAGATATCTTATTCCACTAGTTAACATTCCAAAAACTAGTAAAAGCGCCCAGTTTTATTGTACTGCTTGTTTTACTATTCATACAGTTGCAGAAAGGTTTACGTGTATTTTACCTGGAAGGTTTGCCTCAAACCTGCATGCTTATTTGATAGTAAGCTAGTTACAATTTCTTTCTGTCTCTTGTTGGTACAAAACTGAGAATGCAGCCATTTTTTATCCTCCTTGAATATGATGCGAACGTGGATTGTTGGGTGTGCACACTGCTTTGTTTTTCCAAAGAGGTCATTCCCAAAAAGTCCAGTTCTGCAGAAGGTGGAAGGCGACTGACCAAATTGTTTTCTGGTTGTCAGTCATTGTTCCATGGTTTCTGTATTTCAAATAACTGTTGTGTCTTAATGAAACCTGGACAAGAAGACAGTGTGCTGACTGTGTTTTACTTGAGGAACGCAAGGCAATTTGTGTATCTGTGTTATGATGGTCATGGCTGTTTCTCCAGGGTGAGAAGGGCGACATGGGACCAGAAGGTGACAAAGGGGAGAAAGGCGAAATCGGCTTGAAAGGAAAGGAAGGACCACCTGGGGACCCTGGTCTCACCGGTGTCAGGGTGAGCCTCGGCCTTTTCAGTCCCACAGTCATTTGATAAACATTTGGTGGTTTTGTAGCGTTGTGTGGTTTTCCCAAAGTTTTCTATACAATGAGCCTATAGGTGGCCATCTTTCGGACAAACTAGGTTATCTGCTCATTGTTTCCCTGATTGATTTTTGTCTCCCGTCAATCTGTCATAAGGTTTTCAAAGACCGCTGGCTACTGCAAGCGTATGGGTGTTATTTTGATATACTGACATGTGACTACTGCTACATACTAACAAGTAACCATGAATACAAGAACGTAGAAAGAACAGCGATCAAAGGGTTGTAGTTTTCCTGTGATGACTGGGAAAATCCAGTCTACTTAAAGTTCAAGGCTGCTGAAAAGGGATAAGATGGCAGATGTGCCTGCTATGTCTTAAAGACCACTGTTCATCTATCCAGCTTATATGCTTGCATTCAAGCCAACACATAGACATATGGCAGAAACAGAGCCTCAGATAGCAGTTTGTCTCCAGAACTGATGTATTTGTTGTGAAGGATTCTGCTTAAGTCTGAGAGTTGTTTTCTCATCTCATCTCAGCAAAACAAGTTTCGTCATGAGAAATTTAAGTTATTGGTCACGCTCAGCAGTAGAACTGAATCCCTTAAGGAAGTTTTACCTTATAACACACTCCTTTTGCTCATTTTACATGTCAGCATTGCAGGCAAGGTTTACTTACTCAGCACTTCTTTGTCACTTCTTTGATTCTACTGCTAAAATTCATATGTACTTTGTAATTCTATTGTTGCTTTGTATCATTCCAGGGCCCAGAAGGTAAACCTGGGAGAATTGGTGAAAGAGGCCTGCCGGGAAGAAAGGTATACTTCCTCTTTCTACTTAGTGCAGTAAAAAATAAACATCTTTTACCTTTGTTATATACCGTATGATGTGATTTAGTTTGTGCCTTCACTGCAGTCTATTATACTGATTACTGAGTTGTTTGACTCTTAATCTGAGTTTCTGTGCATTCTAGGGTGCCAAAGGTCATCAAGGTCACCTTGGAGAGACCGGGTCAATTGGTGAACAAGGACCTGCAGGTTTTGTGGGGCCAAAAGGATCTAGAGGAACCATCGGACCTGCGGTAATGTGGGCAACTGAAATTTTCTGCCATCGAAGAGTATGCGCTCATGAACAGCTTGTCCAAGTCAGGGTCATAGCAGTCTAGACACTATCTCGATTTTACTGAGCACAAAGCTAGGGAAGTTCACCTGGAGTGGAGCTCCTTTACAATGAATATCACAATGGCTCATGAAAATATATACCCTTTTTTTATACAACAGCTTATTATTCTGAATTTTTGCCATTTATGCGCTTACTTTACAGCAGAAAATTTATTCACTTCCTACTGCTTCGTACTGCTGGTTGCATAATATAGCTGCTGGCTTTGGACCTACATGTCGTAGGTTTCAACCCCACCTCCAGCTGTAGTACTTTTCAGTAAAGTACTTGCTCTAAATTGCTGCAGTAAAATTGCCCAGCTCTATAAATAGGTAAATAATTGTAGGTAGCTTAAAATTGTAAGTTACTTTGGGACTTAGCGTCAGCTAAAGGAGTAAATGTAAACTTATTTCCAGACAATCCCAATCAATTGCAATACCTGATTAGGTAAACACACACACACACACACATTTTCAGAACCGCTTGTCCCATACGGGGTCACGGGGAACCGGAGCCTACCTGGTAACACAGCACGTAAGGCCAGAGGGGGAGGGGACACACCCAGGACGGGAAGTGACAAACAATGTTAAGTTTTTACCCATTTAAACAGCAGGGTAATACACTGCATACTGGTGCAATTCAGCCTAAGTACCTCAAAGGTACTATAGCAGAAGTGGGAGTCAAAATTAGGTTCTTTGAGTCCAATTTAAGTTATTAACTCAGTTATTTAAATCATATAATCAATTTCTCTAGCATATATTCCTTAACATTATAATAAATAAAGCTTTACTCTTCTGATTAAATGAAGATCTAGTGCTATACATTGTATGTAAATGTAGTGTTATACATTTGTTAGTAAAGCTATACAGTGCCTTTAACAGCATTCCTTCCATGTGCTTTGCAGAGTGAAAGACGTAGGCAGTGATCTTATGAACTTTATTTCTTTATTTCATAAACATCCATGAGCCAAATTAGTTGTTTTGATTTACCCTGCCTCATACTCTATGCATATGAGATTTCTGCAGCTCTGCATAGGACAGGCAATTACTAATAATGAATTACTAAAAATATAGCATTAAAAGACAAGATAAAAATAATTGCTGTTACAAAAATAAAAGAAAAATATGTTGGTGTTAACATTGTTATGCATAAAAATATCTTCCGTGAAGGTGACTCTTGATTTTCGTGCCCCCCTACCCCTTCCTCTGCTCATAGGGTGCCCCTGGACGCATGGGCCAACAGGGGGAACCTGGCATATCAGGTTATGAGGTAAGCGCAGCATTCTGATTGGATATCTCCTATGATCCTTCCATTGTTATGAAGACTTAATGTTCATTTAAGTTTGTTGCAGTACATTAAGAAAATACCATAAAAAAATTTGCAGCACAGGAATATGTGTATCAAAGCATAGACACTCTGATTAAAGCCAATAGGCTCAGACAAGAAATGATCTTCACAAATAGTAATTATTATGCCTTAACAAATATGTCACCATTTTTGTACTGACAAGTATGTCTAAAAAAGGTCAAAATCACTTAGGCTCCATATATCATCGGGTGATTGCAAGAAATAATGTTAGTTGTTCACAAATAAGACAGTATACTCTGATTCTGATGGTGGTGTCTGAACTGTCTGCTCTTTGGGTACTTTGTGTCTCTAGGGCCACCAAGGACCACAAGGGCCAATGGGGTCTCCTGGACCAAAAGGTGAAAAGGTACACTTCCTGCACTTTGTGTCAATTTGTTTTCTCAGTCTCAATAAACATAACATGGGGATCAAGGCATGGTTAATAAGGGCATAGGAATGACCACCAGACATTCCTAGCATCTGAGAATTTGCAATATCCATGATAACATAAAAGTTGGTTTTGTTTTTACAGGTAGATGATAGAAGCTGCTTGTCATTATTAGGGTATGTTGGCATATACCCTTATGAATGCTCATACCGTATAGTTTATAGACAATGAGAAATACAGAAGGAAAGGATGAACTTTTTGCCAGCTATTATGAGTTTTTTCTGGAAAAGTGTCTTTGGAACTTGTGAGGCTTCCCATTGTTACATCCTATGTTTGTTGTAAAAGCAGAGTCACATAAAATTCACAAGAACCACTTTCATTTAACATTTTGTTTTGGTGATTTAGGCATGATATCAGTAATAATTAAAGGCAGAAGTAAAGAATACTGGTGCTTTGGTGGTTCCACCCAATAGTGATTTTGGGTTGACAACAACACCTGTCATCACCAAAGCCATCATTGTCCTTCACCATATGACAGGCAGTGATGTCCATCTCAAGTTTATTCTTTTTGATAGAGCTGTTTGATATCTTGCCTGTATCAAACAGTATTCCCATTTGCTTGAAACACACCTGAGACCACATACTGCAAGGGGTCCCTTAAGTGTGCCAAAATAAGAATCTGCTTTTGCAAAGGCAAAAATGAGCCAGACTATTACATCATACAATCTTAGGGCCTGAATAGTTTCCACATGCAAAACTTGTCTTAATAAAACTCTATTGTATGATGCCTATTGTGACCCACATTTGATCTTTAATGTAGCGTAACAGAAAACTTTTAATTTTTTTTCTTTTTAATGTCAGGAGCTTTAATACTAAATAGGAATTCTACACAAAAGTAACAGATCTAAATTGTTATAGTAAAAAAGATTTATTTAATAATCAATTAAACAAGTGCATCCTTTAAAACAAATGTATTGTTTTAGTTGTAAGATGTGAAATCTTTTTAAGTTTTCTTGTACTGTGTTTTCACGTATAATAACATATTTTGTTAAATCAATAAGTCATACAAGCACAACTGTCTTGATCCTTAATCCAGAGCAGGCAAAGTGAATGAAATCCTATGCATTTTAAAATGCATGAATTTTTTGTCTCCACAAACCCTTGTTTCTTAGACAAGATTTTATTCTATGGTCTTTCAAAACAATCCATGATTTTGCCAGGAAATTACTTACCATTGGGCAACAGAACTATTTTCTCCAGGTTCATGCCACATAAAAGGTCATTATGTAATTCAATAAATATTTTCTACACAAGTGTTTATATGGTTTAGTGCTGGGACTGTTTATTAAAATTAAATTTTCCTAGTTTTTCTCCAATAAATTCTTCAGCAGCAAGCTCCAGCAATGTTGCCTTTGTTCTTCCAAGTGTATGTACACTGGAAATACTATGAATATGATGCATTATTCATTACCCTTATTAAATTAGTGAGACCATAAAATAATGATGTCATGTTAAACTCACTGCAGCTTTCTATATGCACACTGTAGTTCCTATTGTCAATTAATTTTTACGTTTACCATGGGTGGCTGTTCAGTTTATTCATGGTTCAAGATACCATTATTTTCATCAGGAAATATTCTTCACCTTGAAGTGCCCTGATTCAGAATGACACACTCATTCTACATTACTTTCTTTTTTGCCAGGGGGAACAAGGAGATGATGGGAAAGTTGAAGGTCCCCCTGGTCCCCCAGGTGATAGAGTGAGTCTTTCTTTAATTATTTCAAAGCAGTTATTGAAAAACAACCCAAATGTAAGGGTTTACAGATTTTGCTCATTTCTCCCTCATCTTATCTTTTATGCTTGCCCAGGGTCCTGTGGGAGGCCGAGGAGAACGGGGGGAGTCTGGGGACCCCGGGTACCAAGTAAGTTCAGTGATGGTGTTTTTCATTTTTTGGATGGAGTCAGTCTGACAAACGATCACTGAGAAACAATCCACTGGATTTCATCATGTGTACCTGTAGTTTACATGACAGAGGGTTTCAGAAATTCGGTGAATTGGGGCAAGTGCTTATTTCAGTAGAGGGGCGCAGTGGCGCAGCCGGTTTAACCGGGTCCTGCTCTTCAGTGAGTCTGGGGTTTGGGACCCGCTTGGGGTGCCTTGCGACAGACTGGCGTCCAGTCCTGGGTGTGTGTGTCCCCCCCTTCAGCCTTATGCCCTGTGTTGCTGGGTTAGGCTCCGGCTCCCCGCGACCCCGTATGGGACAAGCGGTTTCAGACAATGTGTGTGTCTGCATGTGCTTATTTCGGTATGACCATGTCTACTCTATAGGGTCAGCAAGGTGTGGATGGAGAAAGAGGAAAGCCTGGAGCCCCTGGTATGCCTGTGAGTAAACAGCTTTCAAAACCAACTTCTTTTTGCAGTAAACCTATGCATACTACTGCATTTGTAACATGTATTTTTATGATGGAACGGTGGCACAGTGAGTAGCGATGCTGTCTCACAGTACCTGGGTGGTGTGAGAGAATGTGGGTTTGACCCCTGCTCAGTCTGTGTGGAGTCTGCATGGGGTTCCTCCAGATGCTTTGAAGAAAACGTCTGCTAAATGAAGTCACATAAACTTGACGGACATTAGTGAAAGCATACATTTCTATTTAACTTTCATGACTACTATACTGCTTTAGTTTGTATGAGTTAAATTTGATCTTTTCTCTTACATCATAATATAAAAAAGCTTCTTTCTGATTAGGCTATGACATAACCACTTGTTAACCAAACTTTTTGCCTGGCATATTTAACCGGTGTTACATTCCTTACTTTACATTACTTAGATTAAAATATTGTTTCTATTTCTGTCTGCCTGCACTTTAATAAGTCTGTATGTATATAAATTGCACAGACTTTAATTCACATCAGCTTGGTTCACAGTGTGAATAATGGACATAATTTGTGTCTTCTAGTTTTTATACACATTATCTGCATTTGCTTATAAGAAGGCTCTCCCAGTTTCTAAAAACAGGAAAGCTTTTCTTGACACATAACCATTGTGTTTTTATATACACATACAGTTCTCACAATAAGCTTTTGCAATTGGTTCACAGATGTGTATTAACCATTTCCATTAGGGAGATCCTGGACATCCAGGGAAGCAAGGACCTAAAGGATCCAAGGGCAGTGAAGTAAGAACCCAACACTGTGTTCAGTCTTCTATAGCTTTGTATCACTTGGTGCATAATGTTCGCATCTGAACATTGAGCCTGGACTTCATTTTTAAGATTCCATCCATCATGAGCAAATTTGTGTGAATCATAACATGAATCTGGCTTGAGAACATAACTATGTCAGCGTTCAGTTGAGTTGTATGGAAATACATATGTCATTTGTTAAGCTATTGAACACATGGAAACAGTGTTTTTTGTGTGACCTTTCTTCTCTCACATATGCGTAAGCCTATGGGGACTGATGACATGTGGCATTGTGGATCTACAAAATTGTTTATAGAGGCTGAACAGACAGCACAGCCTGGCCCAGTCCTCTGTCACATACTCTCTCCTGCCTCTGATCTAGGGTCAGAAAGGCAAGCCAGGCCCTCGAGGGGCATCCGGAAGCAGAGGACCACCGGTAAGACAAATCTCTTTCTTTGTCTTTCGAAGTCCTTCCTTTGGTCATTTCTTGCACTTGCTTGGTTCATGCTGTCTTAGATTGATGCTCCCCAGCGATTCTGGCACTGTGTTAGCACTTCTCAGTGTCTGTGATACAAATCAGATGTTCTGTAAACCATGGGCTGAAAAGAAATGCTTCTTTCTTCTGTGCAAACTAGAATTTGTAGTAACAGAAAGCCAAGGAATTTGATGACAGTTGAATGAATAGTAGCAAAGTGAAATTAAAGCATCTCGATGCTAATGTTGCTCATTGCAGTATGTCCTGAAGTCGACAGAGTGGGGAGCATAAGTTAATGCTATTGTTTCTTGTGCCTGAAACAGGGTCCTATTGGTCCTCCTGGCCCAAGAGGGGTAGCAGGCCGAGAGGGACTAGAAGGCAACCCAGGGGTGGATGGGATCCCAGGCAAGGATGGGTCCAAAGGCATGCCGGTAAGAGACTCTGCTGTCAGAGCAGCAGGCTTTTATTCAGATTTTTGCCTTCTATACATCTCATGTGGATGGTCGTTCTCTTCCTAACAAAGTCCCTGCCATCACCATGCTTTTTTGGATTTTTCTGTCCTGATACCATAGGGAGAGCAGGGAGATGATGGAGAAATTGGCCAGCCTGGCAACTTCGGAGCCCGGGGAAAAGTTGGTGTGCCAGGTTTGCCAGGTGATCAAGGTACCTTTGGACCAAAGGTGAGAAAGCAGATACTGCAGAATTGCAACATTACCCACATAGGGGCACTGTAATGGCCAATGACCTGTAATGGCCTTACCAATATTTTGAAATCAGCTCATATCTAAATTCAGCCATTTGCCTTGTTTTACCTTAGTTTTCATACTAATATTGTATCTGAGTACCGGGGAGGTCTAGTTCTCCTTGTTTTTCTTATAGACTGCAACAAAGCCAGCTTTCGCTGTTGTCCACCATGCCAGACTCTACTCTCTGGTTACTCTCTGTCTTGACTATACTTGACAGTACTTGATGAGTTGGGTGTATTCCTGTTTCTTCCTCTGTGGTGATCACAGGGTGAGAGGGGCCTTCCTGGCCAGGCGGGACCTCCAGGGAAGCGGGGGTCTGTCGGAGGGATGGGACTGCCAGGGAAACAGGGTGACAAGGGGGCAAAAGGCCAGCCTGTGAGTATGACTAGTGACCCCAGCAGTAGCCCAACCTGATGTAACCATCCTGTTGTAGTGCTAAGGATATGAGACTACGTTAATTGTGGGGAACTGATGTTTTGACTAATAGGATGCTTCATAATATGCCTAGAACATGTCTACCGGTTAGCCTGACATGAAGTTAAAGAACTGATAATCAGAAGGGCATTTTACGTCTACTACTTAGGCTACTTAAATACAAAAACAATAATAATAAATTCCTTTGACAGATTTATGCTACTCTAAAGCTGCTGGTAAAGCATTCATTTTGTTGTCTTTGTGAATGCCATAATACCATTAGAATTGCTGCTATTAATAACATTTTTGTTAAATGCAATGATTTTCCAGGGTGACACAGGAGAACGAGGGTTTCCGGGGATTCCTGGGGAGTTTGGACCAAAGGTACAATTTATTCAATAAAGATCTTTTGTCTCTTTCATTTTGTCTCATTGATCTCTTTGCAAGGCAGCACAGTGGCACATTATCTAGCACTGGTGCCTTGCAGTGTCAGCATTGTGCTTTAAGGTGTGGGTTAGAATCCAGCTCTGCTTGTACAGAGTTTGCATGTTCTCCCCATGTTTGCTTTAGTTTCCTTTGGATATTTCCACAATTCACACATTTTTAGAGAATTGCCCATTGTTTGGGACTGTGTGAGTGAATCCATGTGCATGATTGCCCTGCGATGGTATCAAATCCAGGGTGTACCTTGTACCCTATGTTTCCAGGGTAGGCTCTGAATCACCATGGCACCAATCACTATTTGGCATTAGTTTGATATTTCTACTGTTCCATTCGTGTATATTATGCTGGAAAGGATCATCAGTTAGAGAAATTAAAAGTACGTGTAATTTGTAGAAATTTGGAACTTTGTCCATGTGCTCTGATTAAATGTTTTGAATTCTGCAACATTAGCCATCATTTGTAAACTCTTCTTCGGAAGAACTAAATAAGGTTTTATGAACTCCTTCCAAGAATGTGCTTCTAATTTAATACGCTCAGAAAGCACTGACGATACTCAGTATTAAATAACATATTTACAGTGAGTAAACAAGAGCACTATAATAGAGTGTGTTTAGCGAGAACTGTCATAAGTTTCGAAAGGTCTGTAAGAAGGGTTAGAGAGCACAAAACTTATGGGTTCTTTTAAAGAAGACTTGAAAATTCTGTTTATGTCATTTAGCTAATAATACTGTATTTCCTCTTTAGGTGAAGTACAGCTGTTCAAACACAGCCTCTTGTAGTAAGCCTTAACTTTGCCTACAGCCAGTAAATCAGCACTTCAGGGCCCCATAAACTGAAAACCAAATGATTCAACGTTTCCTTTCAGCATGCAGGCCAGTTATTGTTCATTTGTTACACCAAGCTGAGGTCACGAGGCGTGAAATGGATTATGAGGCCCATAATTACAAACGAGATGTTGCAGGAATCCAAAGGGGCTACAAAATGCTCTTCAGGCAGCCTTAAGCTTATACATTGCTTAGAAGGATGTGAACTGTAGTTTTTCAGTTGAATCAAGTATGATCACATGACATGCAATCCATGCTGAATACAACATAGCCTGAAATGTGCTTCAGAAATCAAAGTACAGACCACTTCTTGACTCTTGTAGGTAATAGCCTGCATTTTAAGTGTCAGCAAATCAAAACCAAATGGCTTAAAGGATTGGTTTGCTCTTCCGCAGTTTGTCATGCCGCCTGGCTTATTACAATTAACCTGTTCTACAGCCTCAACAAGGACACTGTCTTTCATTTTCTTATTCTTTTGTGGCTTAGTGGAGAGCCAAAACACTAAGTTGTGTTTCTGCTTGACAGAAAATGTTGTTTTACTCGCATCTTTTATTTCCTTGTAAAACAACTTTACATCCTGTTGGAATTGTTACATTTGCTTAATATTTCACGTATCGGGAAGCAGGAAACTACACTAGCACTCAAAAGTTTAGAATGACCCGGAATTTTTTTGTGTTTTTGAAAGAATTTTTACTTTTTTTCATCAAGGTACCATTAAACTGATTTAAAAGCATAGTCGAGACATCATTACTAACCAAATACCAAATACCAGTTGTTTTCTGCAACAGTAAAGACTGAGATGCATTTGTCCATAATACTCTTTTCTAGTCCACCATCCAGTGTCTGCGTTCTTTTGTCCATTTTAACCTTTTCTTTGTCAATTTGCCAGTTTTCCTTTGACTCTGGGATGGAGAGCTGGTAGTGTAATGGTTAAAGCTACTGTCTTTGGACCCAAAGGTTGCAGGTTTAAGCCTTACCTCTGGCTGTAGTACCCTTGAGCAAAGTACTTACCCTGAATTGCTCCAGTAAAATTACCCAGCTGTATAAATGGATAGATAAGTGTAACCTGAACACTGTAAGTTGCTTTGGAGAAAATGTCAGCTAAATGAATAAATGGAAATTCTGCCTCTAAGGCCAGCATCTTGGAGCATCTTTTCACTGCAGGTGGTGTGTACTATTTAAGGAAGCAGCCAGGTGAGGACTTGTAAGGCATCTGTTTTTCAGCTACAAACTCAGATGTACTTATCCTGTGCATCTGGGCCTTCCGCATCTTTTTCTGTCCTGGTTAGATCCAGTTTGCCCTTGTGACAGAGGAGGCAGGAAAATGGTGAGGTGCTTGCCTCGCGGCGACTTTATTTAGGACCGTGCAGGGGAAGATAACAGTGGGGGAAAGGGGGGAACCGGGAACTGGTAGACAAGGACAGTGCTTTGTGGTTGTGGTTGGGATCATGGTGTCTCTCTCTCTCTCTCTCTCTCTCTCTCTCTCTCTCTCTCTCTCTCTCTCTCTCTCTTTTCCTCCTCCGTCTCTCTCGTCTCCCTACTGACGGGTCCGGGGTGGGAGAAATAGAGGTTGTAATTAGCCCCAGCTGCGGCTGGCTTATCCTGGACTCCGCCCCCCTCCCTGCCCGCCTCCGCATGTTACAGCCCTCTTCTCTAAAGACAATAGTGGACACCTTTGTATGAAATGTTCAGTTTCTTAGCAGTCCGATGCATGGAATAACCTTCATTTCATGAAACAACAATTGACTCCCATGTTTCTTGAGAAAAGGGGTGCGGTGGCGCAGTGGGTTGGACCGCGGTCCTGCTCTCTTGTGGGTCTGGGGTTCGAGTCCCGCTTGGGGTGCCTTGCGACGGACTGGCGTCCCGTCCTGGGTGTGTCCCCTCCCCCTCTGGCCTTACGCCCTGTGTTACCGGGTAGGCTCCGGTTCCCCGTGACCCCGTGAGGGACAAGCGGTTCTGAAAATGTGTGTGTGTGTGTGTGTGTTTCTTGAGAAAGCTGTTTTATTTTGGTCATTTTTGAATCCAGAAATTAACTTAAGGAATGCCAGAACCTTACCACCGATGAAAAGACAATTTATTTACTTTCTTGAACAGAACAGTGGGTTTCAGCTGTGCTAACACAATTCCAAAAGTTTCTCTACCATTAACAATACGGTTTACCATGAGGACACTGGAGTAGCGGCTGCTAAAAGTTGGGTTTTACAGTCATATGTCAATAATAAAATATAGATCAGTCATTTCTAGCTGCAGTTGCCATATGCAATGTTAGTAATGATGTCTTTGCTATATTTTTAAATCAATTTAATGGTACCTTCATTAAAAAAAAATAAATTCTTTCAAAAACATTAAAATTTTAAGGTGATTCCAAACTTTTAAAGGCTAGTGTATATCATATCCTATTGACTGTCTATTTATTACACTGTTTGTTGTGCATTAGCAAGTAAAATGTAGTTTAAGTCCAAATAAGCCAAAACTATGGTATTAGTTAAAGGATCAGAGAGGATAATCTATATGTGGGATGGTGTGGAAGCCAACTGATTAAAAGAAAACACATTTGATTTTTTTGATGAAGCTGGCAAATCTGAGTGGTTTGAATGAATACAATTTTCCTGGAGAACTTTACCACTTTACCACACAACCACATGTGTCAATGTTGTCAGCAACATTTAAACACCACCGAAACTGAAAGCTTTTCTTCTCCCCAGAGTTTCTGTGAGAAAAGAAACAGTGCTACATAGATGGAGACAGCTAGCAGACAGCCCACTAAACTTATTACACATGTCTGCAAACATAATAATAATTATTATGAGAATAATTACTGATTATAGTGTAGCAGTACAGTCCATTTGCGTTCCATTATTTTGTTTCCATTGCTTTTAGTGTAACACTTCACTCAAGTCCAAGTCATTTCTTCCATGACTTTTGTAAAAAAAAATTTAAAAAAACTGTGTTTTTTAAAATTTGTTTTATTGTACCCGTTCAAGCAATTTTAAAAATTGTACCTGTTTAAAAAATTAGAAGCTATTGCATTTTGCTTCTGGTCAATGCATTTTAAGTGTCAATAGTGACAAATATAGATTTTTTTTAAAGGGTTTCTTGTTATATATATTTTGCCAACAATTTACCCCTTGTTTCTAGGGCCCTCCAGGAGACATTGGAGCAGTAGGAATACAGGGGCCCCGGGGTCCACAAGGCTTGATGGTGAGCTTAAAAATGTCAATATAAATTGACATATCAGATTACTTCGGAAAGCATGGTAGCCTTTTCCTTGCTGACTTCATCTCTGTGTTTGTTTAGGGAAAGCAAGGCATAATGGGTCCAAGTGGAATAATTGGCCCCAGTGGTAATCCAGTAGGTATCTCAACCATAACTCTTCAGTTAGATGATTCGTGTTCTTTGCTTCAGTACTGCAGTGACAAACAGCGCCACATTTTCCATTTAGGGACCCAAGGGAGACAAGGGCAGTCGAGGGGAGATGGTGAGCTTCTGTTTCCATTCCCTATTTTATATCAGCATGTCTTTTTTGGTTCTTTGTAACTGTGTTATTTAACAAATGAGTGATGTAATGGTATGTGATAAACCATTTTTTTTACGTTTGGCTATAAAAAGGATAGCAAAGCAGTTGTAAGATTTCCTAAGTTATGCTATTGTATTGAATATAGTACACACACTAACTGTATCTTTTGTCCTTTGTCAACAGGGTGTACAAGGACCAAGGGTATGGCTTAATATGATTTTTATTTTAGTACTATTTTTGATTGCTGTTCTCACTGACCTACATTTTAACCAATATTCAACTTTGGTCAAGAATAGGTATTAGATGTATCCTGAGCCACTAAATTTTCATATATGAAATGTATTTTTTCATTATGGTTTTTAGGGACCTCCTGGACCTCGTGGTCCTCCTGGACCCCCAGTGAGTCTTCTTTACACTTTACTCATAGATTATATTTTATATGCATGATTGTGTTTTTAATTGATTCTGTTTTTTTTAAATTATTTTAAGGGACCCCCAGGAATTCCTCTGTCATTTGTAAGTTTTTTCTTCTCAGTCATTTCTTTGAAATACACTTTTCCACATAGCCTTAGGGCACTGATATTATTCTTAGTGGTGAATGAGCTCCTCAGAAACATATTAATTGCCTTTGATGTTAATACAGTTATTTGTAAATGCGCAAAAAGAAAAAAAAAATTGTTTATGTTTTAACAGTATTATCAGCTGTACTTGAAGTAGCTATATTATTCATGGTTGTAGTAATAAAAGCTATGCTGTTCAAAGAAAAGGAGTGTTACTGGTGTGAACTAAGCCACAGCCAAAAATCAGAAACCCATAACCTATGAGAAACATGTGTAATATAGAACTTATAGGTTTATGTTTTCAAAAAATATTCTGTGGACAGCAGAAATAATCATTTTTAACAGTTTTTCAAATTGCAAGTTTTTTCACCAAACACCTGGTATTTCCCATAATTATTTGCAAGTAAGATGTTACCTTCTTCTAGTAGTTCATGTTGTAGCATTTATGCAAAAATAAATTTGTTATTTTTACTCAGAAACACGACCATCTTGAGGCTGCTTTTCAAGTGTTTATTGACTCAAACACTGCACTCAGGAAAGAGGTAAATCAACCTGTATTCTCATGACCTAAATGATTAAGTAGATTTAATCTTGATGACTTTTGGGCTGAGGTTTTGCTGTGCAAAGGAACTCAGGCTGAGTTGTTGTATTGCTCTTCTGTGAACCTGATGTATTTTTTTGCTGTCCATTTTGCAGAGCCACCAGGGAATAGACCTCCCCATGCTGGACCAGGGAACAGAGATCTTTAAGACCCTCCACTACCTCAGTAACCTGGTGCAGAGCCTCAAAAACCCACTGGGCACCCGCGACAACCCTGCCCGCATCTGCCGAGACCTTAAGGACTGTGAGCAAAGACTGAGTGACGGTAAGTTAGTTCCTCTTAATCTTGCCGCTTCAGCGTTCTCCCGCATCATTTTCTTCATTGCATCATTGCGTTTGCTGTGTTGAAATGTTTTCTCAGGTACATATTGGATTGATCCAAATCTGGGGTGTGCCTCAGACACCATAGAGGTGACCTGTAATTTTACTGGCGGAGGACAGACCTGCCTTAGGCCACTAACAGTCTCAAAGGTACCTACCCTCCAGCTTGTCTCTTCTGAGTAATTAAATGAAGTGGGAATGTTGTAAAGCTAGGTCAGCTACAGGCATTTAAGTCCAGTCACCACTTGCTTATAAAAATCAATTTAATTAAAGGGAAGGGACTGCTGCATTTAACACAATCAAAGATTTTCAGTTATTCAACAAAAAACACGCTAAATTTTCTGCTTATCCAACTGTAAAAATTTGGCAGAATATTTGAACTCAGTGCATGTGAAGAGTATGTTCAGAAATGGCAATTGTATTCTGACTTGATTAAACATATGGAAGAATAAAATTCCCAGAGCCACATCAAACCAAGCATGGAAAAAATATGGTAAAGGCCTGTTTCGAATCATAGAGGGGGACCAATACCATTCAGAGTCCTTATAACAGGACAGAAAAGCCAGTAGAAATGTTTACAGTACTTTTCTCAAAATAAATTGGTGTTTGCTTTCTGTTGTGTGGATGTGGTGGCGCAGTGGGCTTGACCAGGTCCTGCTCTCTGGTGGGTCTGGGGTTCAAGTCCTGCTTGAGGTGCCTTTTGATGGGCTGGCGTCCCATCCTGGGTGTGTCCCCTCCAGCCATGTGCCCTGTGTTTCTGGGTTAGGCTACAGTTTGCTGTGACCCTGTTCAGGACAAGCGGTTTCAGTGTGTGTGTTTTGTTGCATAATAGCTTTACAACACTGAAAATAGTGTAATAGCATAGAACAGCAGAAAAGTCTACTGTGGTGTCATTGACTGCTGCCACATTTTTGTTAAGCTTTCCACACTTTTCAGAATTGATGGACATTGTTACTTATGTCAGGTCACTTCTGTGTTCTTGATTCTGACAAATTTTGCCATGCTGTCATTCACCTTTGCATGAAGTTGGAAATTGGCATCGGCCGCGTCCAAATGAACTTTGTGCACCTGCTGAGTTCGGAGGCAGTCCAGCACATCATCATCCACTGCTTGAATGTGCCAGTGTGGAAGTCCAATGCTTCTGAGCCGGCTTCCCAGAAGTCTGTACTCTTCAAAGCTTGGAATGGCCAAGTTATTGAGGCAGGAGGGGCTGTGGAGCCTAAAGTGTTACAGGATGATTGTTGGGTATGTCCACCCTCTTTATAGTCTCCCTTCTTTAGGACTGTTTTTGTAGTCCTGTGATAAGACTGCATGTTGTCAAAAACTAGATAATACACCTAAAATTTAGAATAGCTTTAACATGTTTCACTGCAATAAATCTAGTACAGTAAATTAGGAAAAGGGATGAATAGCTTTAGGGTCTCCATATTTTTCTGTGTTTCCTTAATAATACACTTTCTGAAATTTATTTATTTTTACATGACTTAGAAAGCACTGTCATTATTCCCGGTGATGTAACTTTTTAAATTACTACCTCAAAAAAAACATATTTTTGCCAACGCAAAATGGATTGTGTCACATATGAGTTCATATGTTTTTCTATAAGCAACCAGTAGTGTAGTGGTTATAACTACTTTCTTTAGACCCAAAGGTTTCGAGTTTGAGTCCCCTCTCTAGCTGTAGTACCCTTGAGAGAGGTAATTACCCTTAATTTCTCCAGTGAAATTACAAAGATGTATAAAGGGGTCAGTAACTGTAAGTAGCTTAATATTATAAGTTGCTTCAGAGAAAAACATCAACTAAATTAATTAATGTAAATATGTCTCTATACCCTCCTATCATTTGTCACTAATAACACTTTATAATGTCTTCTTTTTTCAGCTCAAAGATGGACGCTGGCATCAGACGCATTTTGTGTTCCGTACCCAGGAACCCAGCCTGCTCCCCATTGTAAATGTGTACAATTTGCCCAATACCAAAACCGGGTCACGTTACCACCTAGAGGTGGGACCTGCCTGCTTCCTCTAAGTTAGGCATCTCTGCGTGTGAACAAATAGCTCCTTCCCACAGTGAACAAGGGGAGATTCATTTCCATTTTCAGCATTCAGGAGAATAAAAAAAAAACCCTGTCCCTTGGTTTTCGTTGTTTTCTGGGACTGCTTTGAAAGGATATGGTTGCCAAGAAGACTGGGGCATTCTTATAAATGAAGAGAAACTGGGATTTCTCGCACAATTGACATTATGGAAAATACATTCTTTGTGCTTTTCAGGAACTTTTCCTTTTGTTCTTGCAAGTCCTGGATATTCTGGATAGTTTGGATGAAATTATGCCAAAAAAAATATTTTATGGACAATATATTAACTTATTCATATCATGTAATTTTAGTACCAAGGTTCTACATCCCAATAAAGAGAGGAATTAAAGTAATTGGGAACAACTATACGTGTGTACATATATATACTTATCCCATTTACTTTACTTATACATTTATGTCTTATGTAAAGAAATAATCTTTAAGTGCAATAGAAATGAAAAAAGAATCTTGACATTTGTTGGTAATTATTTTAGGCAATTCAGGGGTATTGTTTTATTGGAGTATTTTTATCTTCCTCCAATTTAAGTTCATTTTTCCTGTCATTATCTGGAGCTCTATCAGTATTTGTTTGGACCGGTGAAGTGAACAGCTACCCGTTTATATACTCTTTAAGTGTGAACCCATGTGTGGGCCATGAACAGGTGTGCTGATCCATGTCTCTCTGTGCCAGGTGTGTGTCCACAGATCCTAATGTGTTTAGAAGCAGGGAGTGATGTCAAAATTGGGGTGTGGCTCAAAAGCATTGTGGAATTGGCTATGCTGGCGGACAGTTGGTAAACACGCAGTTATTTCTGTCCTGATCCATCCCTCTCTCTGGCCACA
Organism: Scleropages formosus; assembly: GCF_900964775.1. Lineage (NCBI taxonomy): Eukaryota > Metazoa > Chordata > Actinopteri > Osteoglossiformes > Osteoglossidae > Scleropages > Scleropages formosus. Next base: position 23,559,910 of record NC_041811.1, on the reverse strand, counting down.
CTCTAAAGCCTTGCATGTCAACACCCTTACACCACAGAACTGTTTAGGTATGTGGATTCATGACGGATGTCAGAGAATCGGTCTACCTCCCATCTCTCATCCATGGTGCTCGGGGGAAAAACCTCAACAAAAAATGAAAAAGAGATGCTAACCTGGTGCTCTTGCTATGCTGCCAACAAAGATTCAGACTTCTGTGGTAGGTTTGTCTTTTGAAGCTAGGTGTCCCCTTACACTACTCCACAAAAATAGTGGCATTGATTTAGGTGCCTGCTATATTTTAAGGGAATATTTTAATACAAACATTTTAAGCATATTAAAAGTGATTTCAGTCAACATAGTTTTGTCTTCAAGCCAAACATCTTAAGGTTCTGAATCATTTTAAAAGTACTTTGTATGCTTTTGTACAAATCCCCTAATAGCTGTAATTAATATCTTAAAAATATTCATAAAGATTTAGTTTTAATAGTAAGCTTTTTTAAAAATGTGTATAATTATGCAAGCTTTGTTGTATACAGTGGATCCCTTCTTGCTAATTTAATTTTATTTAATTGTTGAAAATGATGTCTGCATAGGCAAGGTTCTCTTTATTAAAGCAAGAGATCTTTTAAAAAATGACTTTATGTATCAGTTTCCCAACTGGTCTTGGAGTTTATAGATTTTTATTTTATGTGTAAATGTGGAGCTCCAGAGAACAAATTTATTTGCAATGTTTTTGTTGGTTTTTCATTGTATTTTTCTATATGATAATCAAATCTGTACTGTACTGGGACTGTGTTCTATACTATTATTATCATGACTTTTTTAAAGGAAGGTATTGACAATATGTGAAAATTCTGTTTTTATGTCAAATTCAGTAAGTAGTACGACAAGCTCAGAATACCTCACATTTAAACACACACTTTGAGAGCAATCAGTTGCTGTTCTTTTCGCCTTCTGTTTTAAAATGAGTTCTGTGTCTCTATGTGATACATCGGCCAAAAAATTAGCAGTCATTGCGATTCTGAGAATGGTGCAAAGGAGCTCAGTGCTTATCCACATTTGTATTGTTTTTGTTTTCATTTTTTAACGTCTCCTGTTTTCTCTTGTACACCATTTCCAATACTTTTCATTGTCTTGCATTAACAATGTTCAGATGTTCAATAAATATTTGAACCTTAAGCCAGCCATTTGGACTGGAATGTTTAAGGTCCATTTTTTGTGTCTTTCAACTCATCTTTTCATTTTGCATTGCTGCATTGCATATGTTTATTATGAAAAAGTCCTGCCATTTATATCGTTTTTCCTTTTGAAAATGTGGCACCACTCTAGGCAAATTATTATTATTGTGAAAAGTTTTCAAAAAGTTCATGCAATGTCTATGATTCATATACCACAGATGTTAGCAGCTTACATCCTGAAGGTGGCAAGTTCAAGTCCCAGTGACAAATCCTTGGGAAACAGTACACAACCTGAGTTACTCCAGAATAAATCTAGCTGTGGAAAATTGTACAATTTTCCTGCTGGATAAAATGAATGTCTAAACTATTACAACAGCAGTATGTATAAGTAACCACTCTGTTGTGAGTAGTGTGTTTATCTGTTACAATTCCCACAAGTTAAGTCAAAACATGTACAATAACTAGATTCACAAAACTAATGCGTCTGGCAAATTACTTTACTATATTAATGATATTATAAATATATACCTGCTGGTACATATCACTAGTGGTGAGGAAAGCTGCTAAGCTGATGAAGGAGGCCTTCCAGGCAGTGCTTTCAGGATCTCTCAATTTGGCTAAGAAGTATTGGCAGGCCAAGAGAGCCGCAATAAACGCCAGCTGCTGAAGTAAAAGCTTGGGCAAGGGAGGAGTTTGAAGATTCCATACAAAGTGTCAGGCCTCAAACTTGTTCTGGCAAACCATTTGGTATCTCAGGAGAGAAAGGTATGATCCCGCTCAGGCAGTGCTAAGAAAGAGTTTCAATGTGCTGACCAGTCCTGAGGAGATTGTTAAATGGTTGAAGGAACACTTTGTGGAACTCTTCAATTTGGTGGGCATTCCCTCCTTGCCAGCACACAGTGTTTGACATCTCTAGTGGATTAATCCTCAGCTTCCCTGGTAAAGCTTGTTGCTGGAATTACTGGAGATGGGACTCAGCCTGATAACTGTGCCTCAGATCTAGGAGGAACAATGCAGTTTTCATCTTGGTCCTCTCCTCGCCAGAGTTCTTTGTCAGCACATGGGTAAATGTTAATCCAGTCTTCGTATGTTTTGTGGACTTGGAAAAGACATATAACTGTGTCCCTTAGCGTATACAAAAGGAGGTACTGCAGGGGTATGGGCCACTGATGTGTGCTGTCCAATGAGCAGAGTGTGCATTTTTGGCATTAAGTTGAATCTGTTTAGTATGGGTGTCAAACAATGCCAAGGTTGAGTTTTACCTCCACTGAATCCTGATTTTCATGACAGGATATCAAGGTGCAGCCAAGGATGGGAGCTTGTCCAGCTGGAGGGACTAGAGGTAGTATTGCTGCTGATTGCAAATTTTGTCCATTTTGCTTCATTCAAATGTTATCTTCTTTGTGCATGCAAGACAATTTGCTGCCGATTGTGAATTGGTTGGGATGAACACTAACCCCACTGACTCCCTGCAAATCCTTCTGACCTGAAGCCCTGTCTGAAGAGCATTCTGGCATGATTTCTGCTTCTCACTGACAAAGATGACATCGATACAAAGAAATGTGACAGATTCCCATCTATGAGTCTACCCTGACCTGTCAGTTGAAATCATGCAGAAAAATGCCAACTTGATGAGCGCACCACAGTGTTTGAACCTTGGAGTATGTATTATGGTTTCTCTTTCCCAGCTTGTTTGAGGTGTTTAGTCAAAGGGAACATCCACCAGTTAGGGGACAATCTGTTCAACAATTAAGGTGAATTCAACAGTCTGCCATCTGCCATTGTTTTTTGGCAAATCTAAAAGGCTGACACCAGTTTACACAAGTATTTGATAGTACTTAGTTTATTTCTCTTCTTATTGTGTTATGATTATAGTTCTGTTTTTTTTTTTTTTCTTGAGCTGCTTTATATTGTACTTTTTACTGTGTTGTAAGGTTTAGTCATTTCATTTTATCTGTGAAGGTCTCTAGGGGGAGGTGCAGGGAGGGATGCTTAGTAAAGGGTTAATGTGGTGCTTTCTGTTTCTCAGACCTATAAATAAAATCGTGGTTGGCAGGTTCTGATGGAGTTTGACCTTTGGATAATTACTAAAAGAAAAAGATTACTGGTATAAGAGGCTGCATTGCAGTTTCTCCACAGGTTCAGTAGGTTTACTCTCTTTGAAAGGGTGAAGAATTCAGCAGTATGAGAGAGCCTCAGTGCAGTCACCTCTCCTTCAGATCTAGAGGAGTCAGTTGAGGTGGATCGGGCATGTCATAACAATGCCCACTGGTTGGCATCCCCTACTTTGGCCTAGAAGAAGACCCTAGGGCACACCCAAGACACATTTGAGAGATTAAATCTCTTGGCTGGCCTGAGAACACTTACAGATCCCTTCTGAGGAGCTGGAAACTGTTGTTGGAGGAAAAAATGGATTGTTCCTGACTGCTGCTGTTGCAACCTTCTACATGATAAGTGAGAGGAACCTGAGTATGATATATACACATCACTATTGCACAGACACTCGTTATAGGAACATTCACTTGTGCAAATTTCATGCATTTGCATTTCAGACAGCGTGTGCATCACTTACTGACTTTCAGTGTTGCCCAGAGTGGTATCTAGTCCCTGTGGATGAATAAAGAAGTAACTATGAATACAGTCTGAGCATGTTAAGGATGTTAGTCTCGTTTCATCTTTGCACGATACACTACATTGTCTTCTCCTGTGCACATCCTTATTTTCACTGGTTTGGTCCTTTCTTTGTGTTTGTTTGATTTCATTACTGGCCCAAAGAAAGTAAAAACTGAAAGAAAAGCAAAAACCCTGAAAATAAAAACTGCTAATATTGAACTCACTCTCAACACCTACTGAACCAAAATTATATGCCAGTTAGTCTGCAAAACTAACAACGGAAATTGCTTTGAACAAAGCCATTACCTAAATAAAGGAGAGTAATATAACCAGTAACTTTGCAACCTGATAATCTTTTCTCCAGTCATTTCAATATGTTGCATCGAAACTATTGCTACCTCATGTCATGTCAGCCAGGATAAGACGGAGCCAAGTGTGGTTGGACAGTTTTATTCTCCATGAGATCAGCAAAAGTAACAGACAGAATGCGTAGTAGTAATCGTAGCAAGGGTCACTGATGAGCAAATGTCAATACAAAGGAAAATCCAAAGTCGTAGTCCAAGAAACGAAGCCAATGGTCAGGGTACGAAGAGAACCAGGAGACTGGGGAATTAGGTTCGGGGAGGACAGAAACAGGGCAGGGTAGGGTAGGAACAGGAAGAAGGATGAGGAGGAAACCAAGGATGCAGGAGAGATTGTAGGAGAACCAGGTGTGGGTGAGCAGATGGCTCAGTGAGGTTCCGTGATCTGGTCAGTCCGGCGTCGTCTTTTTATGCTTCGTCTCCCTGATCATCCACAGCCGTGCTAAGTCACAACAAGGTTGTGGGCTTGACAGTAGCCCCCCCCCGCATGACTGGCCACTCCATGACCACTGGGGGGATGCCCCCGTGGCCAAGGCGCGGGCCAGTCCAGGTGGTCCCAGTGAAAATCAGACACAAGGACAGGATCCAACACATCCTTCACTGGTACCCAACAGTGCTCTTCCGGACCGTACCCCTCCCAATGAACCTCCTATAGAAGTTTGTGAAGCCCAAGAACCTCTGTAAGGCCTTGGACGGGGCCATTCCATCACCACTTGTACCTTCACTGGATCCATGGCTACCCCCTCCTTGCTCAGCATGAAGATGAGGAACGCCATCCATTGCTGGTTAAAGAGACAATTCTCTGCCTTGACGAACAAGCGGTGACGCAGCAGGCGCTGGAGGACCTCTCCTACCTTTTTTCAATGTGTTGGGACTGAGGATAGATGAGAATATCGTCAAGGTACACCAGGAATCCGTTGTTTACAAGGTCCCCCAACACATGATTTACAAAGGCCTGAAACACGCTGGGGGCGTTGGCTACGCCAAAGGGCATCATAAGGTACTCATAGTGGCCTAGGATGGTACTAAAGGCTGTCTTCCACTCATCTCCCTCTGGTATCCGAAGCAAACTGTATTCGCTGCGGAAGTCTAATTTGGTGAACACCTCAGCCCCATGTACTTGCTCGAGCGTCACAGTGATTAAGGGTAAGGGATGTGGGTATTTGACTGTGATACTACTGAGCCCCCGGTAGTCAATACAGGGACGGAGGAACCCCTTCTTTCTAGATGATGAAAAAGGAGCCGGCAGAGGCCGGAGAGGTCGAGGGGCGAATGATGCCTGCTGCTAACGCCTTGGTTACATACCACTGCATAGCCTCCTGTTCCGGCAGTGAAAGAGGGTAGACCCGGCCTCGGGGAGGAGTAGTACCCGGTAGGAGGTCGATTGTGCAATCCCAGAGTCGGTGAGGGGGCAGCACCGCCGCCTTATCTTTGCTAGGAACAGGAACAGTATATAGAACAGAATGTGTAGTAGTAATTGTAGCAAGGGTCACCAATGAGCAGACGTCAATACAAAGGAGAATCCGAAGTCATAGTCCAAGAAATTAAGCCAATGGTCAGGGTATGAAGAGAACCAGGAGACTGGGGCACTGGGTTTGGGGAGGACAGGAACAGGGCAGGATATGAACCGGAACAGGGACAAAGATGCAGGATGCAGGAGAGATCGCAGAAGCCCGCAGACATAGGTGAGCGGATGGCTCAATGAGTTTGCACAGTCCAGATGGTCTAGCATCATCATTTTATTCTCCGTCTCCCTGATCATTCACAGGTCCGTTGAGTCGCAATGAGGTCATGGGCGTGACACTTCATGTATCTGTGTAACATCAAATTAACTTAGAAAAAACACATTTAATAAATACCTGGTGTTATGAATATATAATCCAAATCTGGGACTAGTTATACCACGTGCAAAATTTATTGCTATTTACTAGTTGAATTTACTGTTATTTAATGGATTGTGAGAATTTCAAAACAAACATGAACATTTACACTGACAGATTAAAAAAAAATATAGTATAGTGTAGAATATTAGTGTTTCAGCTACGATTCAATGTGTAAATTACGCCAACGGGGGAGGCTGCATGTGATATGTTTATATATGTCTGTTGTCATAACAACAGGCGGATATCTCAAGAACTGCAAAAACGCTGCTATAAAATTTGTTTAGCTATGCATGTATAAATTACTGTATCAAGTAAGATAAATACTGAAAAAAGCGCTGCACTACACTAAGAAAATAAAATTAATATGAAAACGTAAAATCTGGCCAAGTACGTTCAAGATCGTTTATTTCCGAGATTCACGCCAAAGCCTTTATTATCTTCCAAAAAAGTTTTAGTTCTCCTGAATTTCTGTGGAACCGGTTTTTGAAGAAGCTTTAGATAAACAACTTGAAAGCTAAGAACTCCAAAAAAAAAAAGGAAGCTAGGGCGTATAGTTCAGTTGTAGCTCGTCACACGGTCCTCTTCATTTCGTATCACGAATTGGAGGTAAGTCTGTATTCATAGTAAAGTCCTCCCTCTGCATCCACAGTTGACATGAAATTGTCCAATGAAGAACGGCGTTACTGATTGACAGGTGGAATACATGAGGAATTTCCGCCACTTCCTGGCAACCTTCAGCAGAAACGATCGAAGGCGTAACCTTTCGTCTTGTCCAATCGCTGTGTGCCCACGAAAAACATGGGCGTTTCCAACGAGGCGCCACCCAAACTTCCAACAGTGCACCGACAACTACGTCACTTATGCTAAAATGGCGGTAGTAACGATCGCTTTGAATTTTAACTTGCTTTTTAGCGCGTTCAAACGGTAAAGTCTTTAATACACGGTACTACTTACATGGAAGAATTCCACACATAAGAATAAATAACACAGCAAAAATGGACTCGGTGGTGGGGGAAGACCAGACTCTACCGCTAGATATTAATGGAAGGTAAGACGCAGGCGTGCTTTCGACTGAGTGAGTTAATTTGGAGATACACATCATCATCAGAAAATCCTCCCAACATTTAATTAACGTTCAGACGTGAACTCAGATCTTTGCGTTTCTATCCACACAGTAAGCGGTAGACGTTGAACTTGAAATTCCCGCTAACGAGACGTTGACTGACATTAGAACAGTTTGTTTATAATTCTGGACGACATATGATATATATATATATATATATAAAGTCGTGAATATTTTTAGTACGTGTAATGCTAAGTAAAGAATACAAAAATAGTTACTGGAAAGGAAGGACGTTTTTGCAATTTATTTTTAGTCGAGAAAAAGGCAACCGTCTCTTTTTTTAGGTCTTAACCGTTATTACGTCTGTTGGCGGAAAAGCAACGGTCCGTCGAGAGGGTTTAGCTGCAGTGTTGTCGCTGTACCCACTCACTAAGTAGGCCGTTAACAAGCGGGTAGGCAGTGCGGACCCAGACGGGACCGATAGGCGTCCTGTGCTCTGAGTCCAGCTCGCTTAGTGGCGGGAGTCTCGAGCCGGAGTGCGCGAGCTCAAGGATGACTGTCGCGAGAAGGTGGGGGAAAAAAATCAGTGGAAATGTGAACTCAGTCTTACTTTAAATGAGTCGGAAGTGCGGTGTTTCGTCGTGTTTTCCGCCATCGTCACGTTCTACTACACTACAGTACTGAAAGGTCCCCGGTTCGAATTCGGCTCTTCACGTTGTAGTACCTAGACTAGAGTGAGGTACTACACTGAACTGCAGTAACATACCCTTATGGAAATATTATAGTGCAGATAATATTAGTCACACTGACTGTGTGTGTGTATAACTATCATTTTGTGCCGGGTTAAATAATTAATTAGCAGATTCGAAGTGCTAGCAGTGTGTTGATAATTTCAAGGCATCTCCCTCCCCCATTGCTTATAAGAAGTCTACACGTTGATGTGTTGAATTGTTCACTGAACTTTTTTTTTTTCTTTTTGCCTCGATGGCTTGACTTCCCGTCAGGTGCTTTTGTTGAGTCTGAACCCGCAGCCTTTAGACTTCTTATAAGCAATGGGGGAGGGAGATGCCTTGAAATTATCAACACACTGCACAAAATACTCACATGCGAACACTAAGGAATAACAATTATTAACAAGAAGAAATTTCACTGGACACATCTAACTCGGCCTTGGTGTGCTGTAATATCCACTGTATTCACAGGCAGTGTGAGACTCCAGGGAAATACAATCGTCTTCTTGCCATCCTGTCAGTGTCAGCAACTTTCACAATTCGTTAACTTCTGTTTGTGTGTGTGTGTAACAAAAGTATGTATAATCTGGCAAACATTTTTTTGAATTGTTATGGGAAGGGTGATTCAGTGCATTTATTTGTTGACATCTAGGATAGGTACAATTTTTAAGGCTACTACACAGTGGTGGTTTTGAACCCGAAACCTTACAGTTGCAAAAGAGCAACGCTAGCTACTGTGTTATGTACAGTCCCCACCTTAGGGAGTTAATAAAGAATTAAATTGATTTAAATTTACTTTAAATGATTAATTTAATAGAGCCAAATAGACTCTCTGTCACCCTAATTTTTATTATCATTGCATTGCATAATATGTGAAGCTATGTGTTTTGACCTGGTCAGCCAGGTGGTTGTTGGTGTAATTTAACGTGTAAATGATAGGTGTGGTGTGTGTTACTTTATTCTGAAACCAGAGATGGCCATTTCTCATAGTGAAATTGTAGCAGGGCTTTCTGTGATATCCATGTAAATTAATTTATGTGTAATTTTTGCCAAGTCCATAATGATGAAATGTAATTTTGATGTGTTGCTTGTAATGCTTACACTGTATAGACAAGCAGCAAAATGTGCATAAAGAAAGTTTTTGTAACAAGTCATGTGATGGTGGCAGCACAGGACGTTTTGAGGGAAGTCATGACATTACTTTATGATCATAGTTAACGATGGTTATAGTGATTATCTTAATGCAGTGGTGGTTCTGCTTGGGTGTCATTGGGCTGCATAGTTGGAGGCATTAAACTTAATTTTTTACTTCTGAATAACCAGGTAGAACTTGATTTTCCACTTAAGAAGTAACATAGACGTTCTCATGAAAATTCTTGCAACCTCATATACATATTCCCTATTTAATGCCTAAATTGTACTTTTGCTGAGATGTCCGTCGCTTTAGACAAAAGCGTCTGCTAAATGAATAAATGTAAATGTAAAAATGTAGATTCTGTTCAATTTGCAGAGTCTCTATATTAATCTGTGTAATACATTCTGCCTTAAGATATTTTTAAATGCCTCATCTATAGCTAAACTAAGTGGGTAATTTACTCTTGCAATTTTTTCTTAATACAAAGTTTAGTCTTTTTTTAATAAGGATCCTGTCTTTTTTTTATTATTATTTTTTGGGGTGCAGTATCAGTCTTTTGCTTTACAAAAATTGCTGGATGACATGTTTAGTTTTTTGTTGCACTATGTGCTTGGTTTGAGTCCCCTCTTCCTGTGCAACCTCTTTACTTGCATCTCATGAAATAGGTTCATCTAAGAGTTAGTTCTCTTTTTTTTAAAATTTTTTTATTGTAGTAAAGTCTGCAGAATAATTTAAATGTAAATATTAATGCACTGAAATGTGAAAAGGGCAGAATGACTGTTCAGTACAGCAGTTTGGTTCTGTTCTAGAGCTGCACTGGCTAAATTTTTTTTATCCATCATTATGTCTGGAAAGCTTTGCTCCTCATTTCAAAGGTCTCACTGATGGTAGATTGCTTTTTCTAGCTCCAACAATGACATCGCTGTTGTCTTATGTCAACAGTTGCATAACCAATGTAAAAGAACCTACCAGCATGATCTTCAGAACTTCAGTTGTTAAAGTAAACAGATTTTTGTTGTGGCAGGTACAGTTGTTTGGAGCCAGTCATGACATTAACTATGACTTCCTCCTAACAGTGGAAGGAAGTAGCTCAGTGCTGTTGTGATTAGATGTCAAAGACTAAAGAAGATTCATGCCTTTTAGCTCACATTATTTCTGCTTTTTGTTTGGTGAAGCTTAGCAGTCCATTGTTTTGGAGAATTTTTAAAAATGATAAAAGCATTATGGAGCTTTTTACATGCTTTGTGTAGACATCACTGAGCTGTGAATCTTCTAAGGCGCTGTAAGCCTAAGTCGGAGGTCACAATGGCTGTTTGTTGAGAAGTACCCCCCCCCCCTTTAGTTAATCAGTCAGCTTTGATTAGAAGGATAATTCATCCTGTGGCTGGTACATGATAAGCTTGTTTTTTTTTTTGGAAATGGAAATAAAAAGTAAAAAAAAAAATTAATTTGGTTTTTGTTAGCATCCTAGGTTATTAAATGGGCATGTTGTAGATGCAGCTGCATTTGTTACCCATTTTTTCCATAAGCAAATGAAATTTGATTTTGTGTTTTACAGAGAATAAATCACATTAAAGCAATTTTGTGTTTTAATTTAGCAGTCTTGTCATGTGAAACTGTGGTTATTCTAAGATTAAACTTGCTAACTGCTTTTTTTAATGAGAAAATTCTTTTGTTGCAGTACCAACATCTCCAGACTTCCAGAGACCTCAGATGTTGAGGATCTTACTGTGAACAGTATGCCAGGTACAGATGTTCAAGCTCATAACTGGATCACTTTTACACATAAATCATTTGAATTTTAGAAATGTATAGTGTTTTTTTTTTTTTTTTTTTAAATTTAAATTATAAATGCTGGCATTATGAGGGGTCAGTATCAGGATTGGACAATATAACGTTAACTGCATTTCTTCTGTTGCATTTATCCATGGCGTTGCAATTTTTACACAGATAAGCTTAATACATTGATTTGAAAGGGCAGCAGGTAACACAGTGGTTAGAGCTGGTCATACGTTCAAATTTCACCTAGTGTTGTGCCCTTGAACAAGGGGCTTACCATGAATTGCTCCAGTAGAAATTACTTTGCTGTATAACTGAGTCTTCAGATAGTAAGATTTCTGCTCTGTAGTGCAATAAAACAGTCACTATTTGAGTATCTCCCAGGTATTGTTGGCAATGAATTTTTACAACAACATGTGCGTTATAAATTGAGCTTGTTGATGTATGCATCACTGTTGACTTTACATGGCAGTGTTGGCCCATATGTTCTGTGGAAGATGGGACATTTGCCAGGCAGTTTGTAATTGGCTTGAAATGTGGAAAAAATATTTGTTTCAACACAAACAGCATTTTTATTTTTGCTCTGTGTGTGCTCTGGCTGGTAAACTATCAAAGAAATCTGTATATACGTGACTTGCACCACTGCATTACAGTAGTCAACCACACTGACTAAAAGTAAGCAGTGTATGTAAAGAGCTACATGAACAGAGTCTGTTCATAGGAATTACATGTGTGTTTTGAATGTTTCCTGGCTGCAGATATATATAACTCTTAAGGAGTGCCACTTTGTAATAACTGGTCAGCTTGTATTTTGTACGTGTCTTTACATGTATGCTTAAATAAATTTCTAACAGTATCTAAAAATGTATTACATTTGCTTTTTGAAACAATGTTTTTCTTCCCAGCGTGCTTGTTTCCTGGAGAGAGAATCTCACCGGTTAGAGCGCTCACGATGAAAGATTATGAGAATGTAAGTTTTCTGCTATTAGAAGGTTTATTTTGAGCTGCTTCTTTAGTAGAAAGCGTTGTTGCTTATTTTACCCTTTCTGGCTTGTGAGCGTTAAGGAATATTTGGGTTTTTTTTTTTTTGGTAATCCTTAAATTTAAAATGTGCAATACTTTCCTCTTTGGGGTATTACATCAGCCTTTCTGTCTTTTCTTGGCTTAAGCTTTGGTGCGTGAACTACTTTTGACCATATAACCTGATCCACCATTAGATGACTTGTTTGGGTGATTTCACAAACCCTGTGTGGTTGCATCCCTGTGTATTTATTCTTAGTGCTGCCTGATGAGATGATTATTCTGCTGTTATTTTTCCTGGACCCTCTCAATCGAGCATCATTGAAACAGGGTTGATATATCTGAAAAGTGGTGTCAATCTTACATGATGTTTAGGAAAAAGGGATTTTTCATTCTTCTGCTTTTATTAATCATCAGTTCATGAAACAAAATGGCTGTTATGCATTTAGCTGTAGCTAGAGCTGTGGTTCCTTATTTTCTCCAGTTTCATCTACATTGTGGTACAGTATAATAAGATTTGTGATGTTTGATTCAGGTATATATAGTTTAAATTCAATCACCTTCCTCTTGTTGGAGGATTAGGGACTTATTTGCTCCTGTAGATTGTTATATCTGCGCATCTTCCCCAGATGAGTCCAGTTAAATGCCAACAGAGAACAATGTTCAGCAGTCTGCTGCCTCCATCTCCCCTCCCCCATGCCACATCGGAGCCTTCTGGGTCTGGCATCCATTGGCTTTTCACGGGAGAGTGTGTTAAAATACGCTGTGTTAGCTTGAGGAAGCATTGTACCGTGAAATACACAGCACACTTGTGTTCTTGTAATTTTTTTTATTTACAGATGTATAACAATGTACAGTTCATTGTGTTATTAGGAAAATCAAACGTTTTTCTGTTAAAATGTGTTGTAAATGGTTTTAAAATTGGCCAGTAAAGGAAATACAATTTTGCTTTTTTTCAGCAAATTACTGGTTTGAAGAAAGAGAATTTCAACCTGAAGCTTCGCATTTACTTCATGGAAGAGAGAATGCAGCAGAAATTTGATGACTCAGCAGAGGATATATTCAAAACGGTGAACAGACACAATTAATTTCTTTTTTGGAGCCCTGATCTCACATTTAGACTACTAAACTTGTATGTCTGACACCATGAAGGTACAAAAACTTGTAACAGGATTCGCCCCTCTTGAAAACTAGTTTAAAAGTATTGACAATATGCACAGACATACACACACACATCCCCACTCAGTCTGTGTGGAGTTTACATGTTTTCCCCTTGTTGATGTGGGTTTCCACTGGGTCCATTGCTCTGGTGTATACATAAGTGTTTGACTAGGCATTGTACTGTAGCGTATCTAGTTACAGTCTAATAGTTACAATGTTAGATTGTAAATCACTTTAGGTGAAAAGGTGTCAGCTAAATTCTATGTAGTATTGTAAATTGCTCTGTAGAAAAGAATCCACTAAATGAATACATGGAAATATTGTTTCTCAGCATACACTGCAAAGGGATTTTCTTTCAAAATGCTCATAGTAAATACACTGTAGTGAATCTAATTTATTAGTATTCGTTACTGTCCACCAGTAATTTTGTTAATGTTTCCTTTTGTGTAATAGGACTAAAAGACTAATGAAAAATAGTACAGTTATGTGTATATAAGAATTCATACAGTTATGTCTCCAAAAGAAAATAACTTTAAAGTAGTTAACTACTAAATGATCTTAGTAAAGTGATATATTGAGTCACAACTCACCAGGCCAAAAGAAAATGTTCTCAAAATGAGTTCATCATTAACGAATAGGTGAGATATACTGTACAAAGCAATTTTCAGGCTGACTTTGTCCAAGGTATTAGTTATTTGGATATTTATGTGATTGCATACTCTTTTTGAGATATGTAGGGTAAGTAGCTTAATGGGGGCAAAAGGTGTAAAATTCACACCTGAAGTTTTACGATAACAAGTCAGCAGTTGTAGCTGCTATCCTGAAATGCTACAACATAATTTTAATTTTTCAGCCACCACTGTGCATGGTACAAAGTTGTGGTTGTTAGATATAAACTGCTGCACATTTGAAGTGCACACACACACACACATTTTCTGAACCGCTTGTCCCACACGGGGTCGCGGGGAACCGGAGCCTACCCGGTAACACAGGGTAACGTCAGGCCGGAGGGGGAGGGGACACACCCAGGACGGGACGCCAGTCCATCACAAGGCACCCCAAGCGGGACTCGAACCCCAGACCCACCGGAGAACAGGACCCGGTCCAACCTACTGTGCCACCACCCCCCGCACATTTGAAGTAGTTAAGTTATAGTCTGGAATAAAATGGGGGGGGCCTTTGCTTAGCTTTGGAGATTGCATTCCAATTCCTACAAACTTGTTGGAACTAAAGTATATTCACCAGGAGTGACAAATAAAATTACACGAACCTATTAAAGCAGTTGCCTGCCCAAAATATTTTCGCCCAGAACAGTAATGGTTACCAGCAGTACTTCTGCAAATACACATGCTCTCCAGATGACTGTTTATTGACTGTTTTAAGTAAGTTTTGCATTTTTATTATCCATACTACATAAGTGTTAACTAAGAGAGTATCAGTTAAAAGTAAACTTTGCATACAAATGCAGTTTCAACAGGATACTGTTGCAAAAAATCCAGAGTCAGTGTCATTGTTTTCAGTTATTTTCTTTCTGAAATTTTCACAAAGTCGTGTGGTTTTCAATTGTCTAAAAGGCTGCATAATGAGAAGTTGTTATATTACTTGTACTAGCAAACAAAAGAAAATACTTAATCTTGTGTGCACATTTACCTTCATAATGTTCTGCAATAGTCTTTGGTTAATTCTTAGATTTGTTCTCACACGTTTGTGGTATTGTATTTTTTGTCAGAATATTGAACTGAAAGTAGAGGTGGAGTCCCAGAAAAGAGAGCTAGCTGAAAAACAGGAGCTTCTTGTGTCTGCCTGGTAAGTACATTGGTAGGTGTTTCATGTTACTTGAGTTCTGTGTACTGTCTTTTAATCTAGTATGTTCCATTTCTGTTAAAACTATCACGTATACAGTACAGGTGGTCCCCCATTTACGATGGGGTTACGTTCCCCGAAACCTATCATAAGTCAAAAATATCATAAGTTGAAAATGCATTTAATACACACCTCTGTGTGACAGACTGGGAGATGTGATGCTGGGCCGTGACAGCGATCTGCAAGAGAGTGTCGCTCCACTATCGCTTACCTGGGGAAAAATCAAAATTCAAAATTCGAAAGACGGTTTCTACTGAATGTCTGTTTCCAAGTCACCATCTTAAAGTCGAAAAAAAATCGCAAGTTGAACCATCTTAAGTTGTAGACCACCTGTATACAGATTGACTTCCACCTTAACACTTCATTGGATAAGAATTCAGATGTTCTTAAATTGGTGTGTTTGCAAAGAATACATCCTCCCATTTTGATAAATTATTATAAACGAACTGAATCCGTTTCATTGCTCTGACTTGTTTCATACTGTTTTGGTGCCATTTGTTAAGTCAGATGTCACTAATTTAAATAAACAGTGCACCATTTTAAAGTAAAAATGAGTCTTAAGTCATAGGGTATGAACTGCCTGTCCTGCAGGATGCAGGTGGGGTTGTAAGGGTACTAGCGAGACCATATTTGTTGTTCCACAGTACCCTTGTTAAGGAATACCTGAAAGTGTGTGGAATCCTCATTTTTTCATCTTCATGGTGTAATTTTGGTTGTCTTAGAAATGGCTCTGTGTCTTTCCTTTAAAGGAAAGCTTTGGAGAGTTTGGAAGGGAAAGAGTCATCTGAAATCTTCCATGTCAAAGAAGAAGCCAACAGAGAGAGAGAACAGCTCAAAAACTTCTATAATAAGCGAATACGACAGTTAGAGGAGGTAACTATTTTTGATTTGATATACTTTAGGTGTACCTAAATAAGAAGGTAAAAAAATTTTTTTTCTGTAAGCACTTTAGACTTAATGACACTTTTTGTTAATTTAGGATCTGAAGGCAGCTGAAGATGAGGTGGAGAAGATGGCAACAATTGCAGAGCAGGAGAAGGTGCGGAATATAGGCATGGAGAAACAGCTTTTGGCCTTTGGTCTCTCCAGCACGTTCACACCTGCTCCCACTCAGGATGTGCACCATGTCTTGCAGGAGAAGGACAGGTAGGATCAATGGAGTGACTAATTTTTTCTTACAATTTACTAAAATCTTTTTTGCATTCTTTTGTAAATTGTAAATTATAAGGGTTAGCAGTTTTATTATATAACATAAAGCAGCTTACCTTCTCTTGCTTTGCATGTACAGTGTTATTGAGCAACTGAGGCTTACCCTGAAGAGCAGGGATAAAGAGATTGATGAGCTACAGAGGGCCAGCTTTGAACAGGACAAAGGAGGCCTTCCATTCTCTGAACACATCAAGCAACTGTCTGCACTCCTTACCGATAGGGATGGAGAACTCCTTGTGAGTGTTTGTCTCCCTTGTTATTATTTTAAAAGAAGTCGTAAAAAGAGGACAGTTGCCTTTTTTCTACATAAATGGTAAAATTGTAAGTGAAATGTAAATTTAGCATTGAATAATAATGGTAATCTGTAATTCAGATTTAGATGAAGTATTTTTTTCACTTTATGACAGAATATATAAAAACAAACAATTTTCTCAAAGGATCCACCTAGTTTTTGTAACATTGTAATGAGTATAGTTTGGCAGAACATCAGTGAGCATAAGTACATTGTGCACAATAGGGTGACACAGCAGACCCCAGGTGAAATCAAAACATTCTCAGAATACCAGCTTAGTGTATTGATTAAGCATAGTTTTAAAACACAACCATCCAATACTTTTGTAATGGGTAAATAGTGCTGATACTAATTGCATTCAACTGTGATAAAGTGCTTATTTCCAAATAAAGATTTACAATTTTAATCGTTAGCCTATCACATTCTCATTATGTTTATTTTAAGATGTTTATTGCAGTGCATATTAGGGGTCTAACAAAGTTCTTTTTCTCCCAAAGGCTCTCAGGGAAGAACTTGGGTGTGAGAGGGCCAGAAATGAAAGAGAGGCACAGGTTGGTTTAAATGTTTTTATATTGATTGATACAAAGTGTGTCTGAAAAAAAGAAAAAAAAAAAAAAAGGAAAATGAAACATTAAGCTGCTGCCTGTATCCAAGGGAACTGATGTAAGGAAAACCACTGCAGACCAACCTTCACTGGTGTTTGTAGAATGTGGGGGAGGGGACCTGCTATTTTTCTTTAGTGATTTGCTGTAGTGGCAGTAAGTTGCCCTATGGACATGGCCTGATTTGGAATCAGTCCATTTTACATGCCTCCTATTTAATTTTATCTGTGATGCAGAAGAGATATGTTCTTACAGTTCTTAATACAGTCCCTTATTATACAGATGACAAAAAAACTAGTTTTTTTTTTTTTCCCCCTCTTTTCTTATTGCAAAAGGCCTTGTTTCCCTAAGAACTCAAAGTTGTGCTCTTTTGTATTATATGTAGAAGTAAGCTTCCATCATGCATGAATGCTTTTGCTGGCCAAAAGTGATACATAGTCTCAGGCAGGCTAGCATGTCTGCTTTCCTCTCATCAAAATGAAGCGACTATGCCGCTTTACTGGGAACAAAAAAAAATCTACTGTCAAATTGATGTTATGCATTGTGATGGATCCAGATCTAAATTTGATGAGTCAAACTTCAGTGTGCCTCAGTTATTTTATGGTTTGTTTTGAAGTCCATTGAATTTTGGAAATTTTCCAACTTTTTAGAGTCATAAGAGAATATCTAAAGATATGTTATTTAAAACTTTATTGGAGTTATTCCTTCTTCCAGTGTCACTGTGTTACTGTGGGGAGTGTTGTGCTTGCTCTTTAAAGGGGAAGTGGAATGAGGGGCTCTATTAATTTTGTTTCATATATAGGTGTAATGAATCTTACAGGATGTACACCCTGTTGTCCATTATTAAATGCTCAGTTTAGAGTTGCAGTTATTTAAAATTGGCTTTGAATGACATCCTTAACACCCTTATGGCAGCCCGCTCTCTGGTGAGGTAGGAAGGCTCGTGCATACATCTGGGCATTTTGGAGTCCTCTGGCAGGAGTAAATGTCATGGTGTTAATAAGAAAACCTAATAAGAAAACCTAGCGCAGAGCTAGACCAAGGTATGGGTGATCACTTGTAGCTTTGTAAAATTCGCTAATACCTGATACTTTCCCCCCACCTTACACAGGTGCAGTAGATTCCTGAAAAACCATTTTTATGGTGAATTACCACTGCTGAAAGATGTATTTATCATTACATTTAATTTAAAAATTTAAGACACCCGTTTAAGATGAAACGTCACCAAATCCCAAAAACATTTTAAAGTTTGCAATTATTTCTTACTTTTGTCCATGTAGTCATATGATGCAAAACATAACAATTATGTATTTTTTTGGTCTTCATTTGCAATTAATACTTATGCTCATAAACGATGCACATGTACGAGCTGCTCCAGCTCACCCGAGGGCGGAGCTGTCCATAGTCTTTTAAATGAAACGGAGAAACAGTCCATGGTCCCACTCTGTTATTGTTCTAAAAATTCTGCTTTTGCCCTCCACCCTTCAAAGCTGTGCATGATGTTGACATTTACATTTATTCATTATTTTCTGCAACTTGACCTACAACTTCATAAACAGAAGTGCATTTCACCTACAGAGGGACAGATACAGCTGCAGACACACAATTCTCTAAGCAGTCATTTGGTGAAATGCCAGAATTTTTGCTGCCACACCTCACACAAGTAGCTGCATTTAGAACTGATAATGGGATTCTCACCCACTCTGGGTCACATTTGACTAATGAACCAACTCTCAGTTTGTAAACTGGAGCCAAACTTTATGCCATAGTGTTTTCACTTAGCTGTCAATGTTCCATTTTATGTTAAACTTGTTCTATCATAGCCATTGCACAGGGCAAGAGTAGCAGCTATTCTAAAAGTCCAGAAAAGTCAGTACCAGAAAAAATTTGTACTCCATGTTTAAGCACATAGTCAAAGGATGTTAACCAGTGAGAGGTTTCACTACTGTTCAGTAATAATTTCAACTATGACACTGATTTGATGCCTCTGACTGAGCAAGATTTTTGTAATTCAGCTAAGGAATTCAGTCATGGTTTTCACAGAGGGTTTGGTATGAGTATGCGCATTCGGACAAGGAAGCAGGATTATCGGCTTTAGCTCAGGGCTTACTATATTTGTCTCGGGAGCCTTTTAGTGCTTCCTGATCATTGTACAAGCTGCAGCTTCTGAGAAGGCATGGTTTGTACTCTCCCTTCGGAGCACTTCGTGTGGATACAGGTACAGCTGATCTGAGACCATGAGAGACCGATGTCGCATTTGCCGAAGCCAGCTCCGTGGCAGTCAGTGTCGCTGGATTTTTAGCTCTTCTGGGAAAAGGAACCTACAAGTTGTCCTGTCCTACATTCTGGGCTCAGAGCTGACACGTGATGGTCACAGCGAATTTCTCTGCAGCAAGTGTGTCTACATGCTGGAGAGAGTGGTCCAGTGTGATGTGATCATTGGACAGCTGCAAGATGCCCACAGCTTTGAGGTGCAGAAGCTTCAAGTTGAAAAGGAGAACCTGGTGCAGTGCATCTCTCACATCTATTGGCGGCATAATGCCAGACCAGAGAAGAGCAAGGATGCCAGTGCACTATCGAAGCACTCATCCATGGAACCCATGGATAGCCTTGCTTATAGAGGGCCAGTTACAGAGGATCATTTTCTGCATGGAGGAAATTACAGTGACATGTTGGGTGAGATGAAAAGATGCATGAACTGTGACTCCTTGGGAGGCACAGACGTTCACTTGGCTGCGGGATTCCCCTTCAGGAAATTAGCTACCAGAAGGACCTCAAGGAGCCAAGCCTTAAAGAAGCCACGCTCCCACTCACAGAGCATGTACCTGGAGCTCATCCACAGTAAAAGCAGTGTGTCGGGGATTTTTCAGGACCGCTCATTCTCCCTTCCGTCTTTAATCTTGGACTGCCAAGAGCCCTCTGGATCCATCTCTGGATGTTTTTTGCCTGCTACCATTCCTTTACAGAAGAACAGAGTGGATGGAGCTCAATCTGCCATCCAAAAACCCATGTGCAAATCTAGAAGATGGCATGGTCAGAGAAATTCACCCACTCAAGTTTCCATTGTTTCTGAATTGCTTAGCCTACTCCAAAGCATTCAGAGACACCCTGTCATAGTACAACCAAAGAGTAAGATCCCTGTTCTTCTGAAGTATTCTTGGTGCCTGGCACCAGACAGCCATTATAGTCAGAGTAAGGCACAAATGGCAAGAAAGAAATGGGCTGCAGAGTGGAAATCATTAGAAGATCTTACAGATGATTTTGATGACGAATACATGCCACTTAAAGCTGAGGTAATGAGATCATAAGCACATGTTAAAGGAAGTTTTAAAAAAAAATTCTAGTATTTTATGCTAGGCTAAATGGAGAGATGCAACAGATTAGCTTGTAAAGTTAGTAAAACATTTGTTTTCATGATGGTTATTCAAATGTTGTCTTTAATATTCGTTCAGAGCCTTATCAACAAACAGAATGAGGCAACTGCATTGGAAGCTGCAGCTAAGCAGCTAACAGAAGAATTAAACAGCACCAAGGCTTTGATCCAAAATCTAAAGAAGACTCTAGAGGATGAAGAAAATGAAAACAAGGTTCTCATTTGAAATATACCAGTTTTTTTTCCCCTTGGTTTTATGTGTTTCTTTTCAGCAGGTATTAAATTTTACTTTCGTTTATTTTACAGATTCTCTGTATGAAACTAGAGGAGAAAGAGAATGAACTGTCCTCAGAGAAAAAGAATGCTCTGAAAAGAGACAAAACAATCCAAGGCTTGACTCTGGTCCTGAAGGAAAAAGACAAGGAGGTAAGATTTAATCTTAAAAAAATAAACATGACAAACATGCTCTGATTCATCTTGTTTCATTACCTCTCTTTTCCTTTCTCTCTGTTAACAAGATAGAGGAGCTCTGTCATGAGATTGAAGACAGAGATGAGGCCTTGGCAAAAGCCCGGGAAGCTGCACATAAGGCACAGATCCAAAAATATCAGGCAAGTTTCTCTGTTGGTGGTAATTTGCTGAAAGCACTGCAGACAAAGTGTTTTCTGGTTAGAAATATTTGTTCAAGTGGTTTTTTTGCCCTTCTTTGTTTATAAGGTGTTATTTAGACAGACATTTTACCCCCCGCGAATAGTTTATGTATTTAAATAATGTCCCCCCTCCCCATTGGCAGGGTGCGGAGGAACACCAGAGTCTACTGATGGAGAAGCAGGGGGAGCTGGAGAACTTGCAGCTGGAGCACCACGGAAAGGTGCTTGAAGCACAGAAGCTTCAGCGTGCTCTGCAGCATCGGGAGAAGGAGCTAGGAAGCCTGCAGCAGGCCAAGGAGCAGCTAGAACAAGAGTTGGAGGACCTGCAGCAACTGAAGAAGAAGGGAGACAAGGCTATCAATGTGGGTGGCTTCACTTGCCTATAGTATTTGATAAGACCTGAATTATATCCCCCCCTTCAGGCCTATGCTGACTCTGACCGAGTTTCTCTTTGCCTGTATTTTGCCTATTTTTTTCAGTTATATATACTTAAATCTCATCTCATGGATGAGTTTTGTATTTTCATCAATAGGATCTTCAGAACAAGTTGAAGAAGTTGAATGGGGAGATGGGAGAAAGGGAAAATGCCCTTGAGCAACAGTACCAGGCCCTCCTGGATGAGAGCAAAAGAAAACTCCAAGCTCATGAACTCACCATTCAGCGCCTCAGCAGCAACCTTAGTGAGAAGGAGCATCAGCTACAGGTAAAATTACAGTAAGCTTGTCTGTATTAGTGTGTTATACATAAGATCCAGACCTACTAATTTAACTACATGATTCCAGGAGTACATGAAACTGATCAAAGACCAGGAACAAAGAAAAAGCCCTGGAGGCAGCGACATCCTGTTAGCAAAGCTGCGAGAGCGCTTAAAGGAAAAAGAGGCAGCCTTAGAGGTGATCTTTCTAATTATGACTCTCCTGTTATCTAAAGATCTTGCTGATTTGATTCTCATGTAGAATTTATATATGTATAATTCCAAGGTATTTTGCCTTTTTACAGCAAGCCATAGATGAGAAATTTGCTGCCATTGAAGAAAAAGACAGCGAGATCTGCCAACTACAACTGTCATTGCGAGAGAAGGAAAGGGATCTGGAAAGACTGAATAAGCTTCTCTTACACAATGAGGAGACCATTAATGTAGGTTTCATTTGCAGGTCAAAATATAGTTTCTTGTGCGGATCCCAGATAATGCATTGTCTTGTTTTCTGCCCCAGAGTTTTGATGCGTTGATTAAAGAGAAGGATGTGGAGCTCCAGCACCTAGCCAACAGCTTAAAAAATCTCCAAAGGCTAAAGAATGAGTTGGAAGACAACCTTTCTCGTACCCTTCGGGAGAAAGATACAATTATCTCACAACTGCAGCTGACTGTTGATGAGAAGTCTAAGGACTTGGAGGTAAACAGCACACACTCTTTGCATGCCACCATGTGGTAATGAGAATGGAGCAGTTGCTGACATTATCCCTTTCTTCTGCAGGAAATGGCCAGAAGCCTCCTCAGCCAGACACAGAGCAATGCCCGGGACCTGGCCGAACACCTGAGCCAGCAGCTGAAGGTGGCAGAAGCCAAGCTTGCTGAAGCCATGAAGGACAAGGAGAGACTTGTCTCTGACAATGAGAATGCTGTGGAGGGACTCATAGCTACTATCAATAGCAAAGACCAGCTCCTAAAAGTAAGTGTTTGTACTTTTTTGTTTTATTTGCCATCAGTGTGCATTCATTTGCTAAATTGAAAATATGCCACTCATCTGTAACTGCTTTCATTTTCAAGGAGACTGCTGAACATTATAACCGCACAATAGCTGAAAGAACCCAGGAAATACAGGATCTGAAAAGGCAGCTTACTGAGAATCGGCATCTTTTGGCCACTGCTGAGAAACAAAGTGCAATGACTGCACAGGAGAAATGTATTGAGAGTGCAGAGCTCAGGGTTATGTTGACAGAGAAGGACACAATAATAAATGTGAGTAGTTTTCCTTGTGTTCTATTTTTTAAAAATCCTTATTGACTATATAATAATTGCAATAGTGTAGCGATACGAACTCAGTTGGACATTTGAAATAAATGTTTACTGTAACTGTTTATACTCCTGCCTCTTGGATTCCTGCTGCTTGGCTAAAGATTAGAACTGCTTGTACTTGAAACTATATATAAACCTACTTCTTTGCAACCTCTTGCTGTACATCCCATCATTACCATCAGGTTGACTAGTCAGTACTACAGCAATACTAATGTTATATCATTTTTAAAATGTATATGGATTAATTAGTAACATTAAATTAAAGTTTTGGTAGATTTCAGGTTTTGCTTGACTGTCAAATTGATAACCTGATGTTTTTAATGTGGTTTTAACAATGTCATGTTATACCTCATTCTTCACTGAAGCAGTCTTGCTTTAATTTTCTCTGGATCAGAAACTGTTGGAGAATAAAGAGGAGAGAGAGAAGTTCCTGGAAGAACTGAAGATAATGGAAACACCAGTGCCTCAGGTGGTGGAGCTCAAACACACCATTCAGGTTTTGCAGGAGTGCCTTGAAGAGAAGGAGGGTAAGTTTAATTGTCCAGAGGCTATGTCTGATTTCCTTTACTGGTAGTCTGTAATTGCACTTACGTTCTATGTTAATAACTTTGAAAGCCTAATAAGTCTTTCACTTGTTGAAAAGCTGAGCTCTCGAGGAAGAATAACAGTGACAGCATAGACAAGAACTCGGTCACAAAAACTGCTGTAATTCTGAAGAAAGAGCTGGCACAGAAGACTGATGCACTGAACAAAGCTTTAAAGGCAGAGAACAACTTGAAGGTGAGAACTCTGGGTCTCTCTGGTTGCACTTAACATACACAACCTTAACCTCAGGAGTATTCAGACAAATTATGTGTTTCTCTACTGCATGGGCACTGAAGTATTTTTAAACATGTATGCTTATTTGACTGTACATGATCATTTATAATTGTTACCCACTGCTCACATTCTTATCTAGATTGAATTGGCTGAGCTCCGGTCCTTGCTAGCAGATGTGGAAACCCAGAATGTGGCCCAGGCCAGCAGCATTGAATCTCTGACTGCCACACTCAAAACAAAGGATGAGATCATTTGGGTGATTACATGCTGCTTTTACTTAAACTTTTAGTGTTGAATATCACTTAGTCTGAGGTTCAAAACATTTATGTGATTAATCAGATGTCTTGAGGTAGTATAGAATTCACAACCTTAATTTTGCATGTGTATTGGAAAGGTCTGTTTACTTGGTTTAACTGCCTAAATATCTCCTCAGGTATAATGCCTTTGTCCTTAAAAAAGATGTCTATATGTTGACAGGTCCTCCATGAACGTCTGAGTAAACTTGGGGACAGTAAGGTATATGACTTCTATGATCAAACTGCTGAGCCCAAGGAAGAGAGACCCCTACCAAGTCTTCCTCAAAGAGAGAGGACTATCATTGGTGGGAACAGTCAGCAAGAGGTGTAAAAGATGGAATTTATTCTTTTCCTGCCAAGACTAAAAAAATTTGCAGTAATTTTAATGACATTGGTTGCTGATGTTTGAAATGTCATCTGCCTCTGTTTAGGTTCTGCCTGCTTTGTCTGCTCTGCTCTCAGAACATGAACGTTTGAACCAATCGCTAAAGGCCGAACAGCAGCTTTATTCTGATTTGGTGAGGATTGTCAAAGAGCAGGACAGGTAAGAAATATGTGTTTCAATGTAGTGTGCATCCATTTGTGTGTGTTATACCTTATACCTACAAACCCAAATTTGTGTATTCTTATAGAACAAGCTCATAAAAACAAATAGCCTGGCTTTATATTTATCTGCAGTTAATATTTCAAGCAGTTCAAATGTGATTATAGGGTTGGCAGTGTTTAATTCAGATGTTTATATGTAAAAACTAAAAAAGCTTTCATCAAAATCTGAATTTCTCTACAAAAAAAGAAAGGGCAGGGTATGTGTGCAAAAATACAACCAATATTTAAAACGTTATTATGTTGAGTACTTCATTACCTAAGTTTGGCCTAAACATTGCATATCAATTTGTTCAACCTCATTGTGGTGTTGGTGCTGTGATGTCAAGTGTGCAGTGAAGCATTTCTGGTTTGTTGTTCCTCTCTAAACTTCCATTTTGTAGTCTCAGTCCCCAGTGCCTGCATGCCCTCGAGATGGAACTTACTGCTGTACAGCTGCTACGTCAGCAGCTAGAGGACGGCATCCAAAGCAATGAGAATCTGCGGCAAGACCTGGAAAGGGAGATCCAAAATGCCAAACAGAGAGAAGGTGTAGTAGATAAGGAATCCTCTGTATAGGGCCCATCCTCTTGTTCTAAGGCTCTCAATAAATATTCACCTTGGTGGATAGTCACATGTGGACCTTTGAACAGAATCAGGAATACATAAATATGCATTTTAGGGGTCCACCATTACTAGAGATTGTCAGTAGTTCATAGGCTTGTCTGTTTTGTCTGTATTACTAACAGAACTCACTGTTTACCCTTAACACAATCAAAACCATCGCACATGTCTACATCTGTCTGCTGTTGTGTGCTCCTTATACATTTGAACTAACATACCATTAATAAGCTCATTCTACATTTGCTGACACGTTGACTATTTCCTGCTTAAGTTTGTCTTCTGCCTCTTGTATGCTTATCTTTGCTGATGATCCAGCTATCCATCCCTTATTACTTTAACCCCTTTATTGGTTTCTGTTTGCTCTTTTGTTTCACTCACCTTTTGAACTTGTAAAATTAACTCTGAAGGTAAAGGACAAATGGAATAAAATATTTGTGTCTCTGCCTCGTTTGCCATTTCTTACTGCTTGTTTTTCCATATCATGTCATTTTTTTCCCCCCAAGAAATCAATGTACATATAACATAAGGGGAGTGCATACACATAAAAATAACCAAACTATAATTTAAACAGAAAATATTCTTTATACCTGAAAGAAAATCTTGCCCCACGCTTTGTAGCAGCAAAACTAAACTCCTGTGTACAGGACATTAAATTTGTTCCTAGGCATGGCTTGTAATACAATTTTGTTGTGATGCATGTTGTATCATCTTATGACTTTTCACCACAAGAGAAAGCTTATAAATAGTGTCTTGGCAATATGTAAGTCACTAGCTATTTTTACCTCTGTAGTTGGGAGGGAGAAAGGTTTCTAGTGTGTCCAGAGAACTGGCTTCTACTCTATGAATTTTAATCCTAACTTTGCTTAGAGCACATTTTCAGTTGCTATGTAAACAGTAAAATAGCAGCTATATACCAAACGGTGTGTGTGTGTCTCTCAAAAGTTAGGATTCTATAAGAAATGTACAAATCCAACACAAGAAGCAGAAATTGCAATAAAGGCTGAAGCGTTGAAAACTTTTGTGTAATTGACCACTTGTTAGCTTTTTGTGTGATTATTGTAGAATTTCGCATATTTGGAGCATCTTTCATATTCATTTCAGTGCTATTTTTGAATTAGAATTTATGCATTTAGAAAGCTACATTAAGTTCTGAATATGTATGAAGTTTTCAAATATGAATCTTTGATCCTTAAAAAGAAAGCAAAAAAGTATAGGGGATGATAAAATGTGTAAACCTATTTTATCAAGTATAATGTATCTAAATAAGGTAAACTTATCTTTAATGTCTACGTGTATAGGAAGCGAGTCTCAGTTACCATTGGTGGACCCTAGAGAGATGGAGAGTATGCGACACCAGCTGGAGGATGCTCAGCGATGGAATGCCTCCTTGCAGGCCCGTCTTGGGGCCATTCAGAACCGAGGAGGAGGGGTTGGTGGCACCAATGATACAGGTGAAGTGTCTTCAGACTCCAGTCCTGCACTCACCTGTTATTGCTCCTCATACTCCACTAGCGAGTATGTTCTTACCTTTTCCTTTTCCGTCATGGGAATTTCAGCAGACACATTCAGTTTTGTGGCTGATCAAACCTCCTACATGAGTATCTGTGTGGAAGACAGACTGAATGATGATTTGAGTCACCTTTCTATGGCAGAACTCCAGCAAATGGTATGTTACAAAACAGCTGACTTCTCTTACAAATCTTGATGTCATACATTCTTAATTGTATCAGTTTTTTCTGCCAACCAATGTAATAAGTTGAGCAATTTTTTTTCTCAGGTCCTTGAGCTTCGAGATTACATTAAACAACTGCAAGCACTAAATCAGGAGAAGAAAGAGAACTCTTCTGTTGTAGAATTTTCTGACATGGGGCTTATGGGAAAAGAAGACAGTAATGTTCCAAGGTCTGCATTAGAAAAGGTATTGTTTCTGTAAGAATTCTATTTTTTCTCATTATATTGTTCTGCTTGGTTTTTAACAAGCATCTTGCACCCATATGCAACATCTTTTGACTAATCTTTGTTCTCTTATCTCTTTGTTCCATTGAACAGTTTTATTCTTCACGTTACATTATGTACATATCATGCTGCTTTTCTTGTGAGGTGTTTATGAACAGCATTCCATCGCTGCACTTTCTTTTATGAAGCCATGTGTGTCAACCCCATTCCATTACTTTAGCATCTTGAGATGACCCAGAAGGAACCTGTGCACATTAATAAGGCCCTTCACTGTCTTGTTGATAAAGAGCACCTACCAGCGCCCCGGGTACAGGTAGGAGACAAGGAAGTGAGTAATGAGAAGAAGAAAAATGTTTCATATTCCATTTACACAGAAATAAGTGCCTGGTTTCATCTATGCATGTTTGTTTTTTCTGAAAAATTTTAGTTGGATGATGAGCAAATTCAGGCTTCTACCAATGAGAGATCTGATGAAGCAGCCTCAGGTGTGAATGTGAACAGCATCACATGTCAGCCCCAGAGAGATGGAAGCCTTATGAACCAGACCAGAAAACACAAAGATAAAAGAAATCAGGAGGACAAGGAAATGGAGCTACTTCTGGCACTGTTGAAGGAGACAGGAGTAGCATCTGTCAGTCAGCTCAGGTGAGCCCCCGTTCTGCAGTTTCTAACATAGTTTCATGCAGATGCTCTCAATCAATGTTTTTATTTGATGGGAGATGCATTTTGTTTAAAGGGACAAAATATATATTTTTATGCAAGTACAGAAAGAAATGTATATATGCTTGAAAGGCAAATGATCACAAATGCTTTTAAAGATTTGTAATTTTTGCACCTTTGGCCATTCAGAGAGTTTTTCTAACTAAATATTTTGTGCTTCAGGGAAGAAATTATGAGGCTTCAAGCTGAGAATATTAGTTTAGAGGGACTCCTGAAGGAAGATAAATCTGTTGAGTCAAAGGAAAGTGCAGACAGTTCAGGAGAAAGCATTGGAAGCAAAGACCTCCAGAGAGTGGTGGAGAAACTGAGGTCTGAGGCAAAGTCAAACCGTAAGATTATCAAACTGCTCAAGGAGCAGCTAAAGCTGAACTCTTCCACTGAGGACAAATCCAGTTTCAACCCAGAACTCATTGTGAACATGGCAAGAGAAATTGAGTGGCTTAAGGCAGAACAGGAATCCTCTAGGAGACGAGAAGAAAACTTGAAAAGAATGCTGGAAGGGAAAGAGACTGAGACACCACAACATGATACATTTGAGCCATTGCAAAAATCTACTACCTCAAAGGAGACTCCTTGGAACCAAAATAAAATACCAAAACGAGCAGTGAGTATATATGAGTAAATTTCCTATTTTATTGCTGGAAATTGTTTAAAATAGAGCTTGAATGCTTAACTATTCCCAGTTGTGATAATTGACTGTTCTTTCTTATTAATTTGTAGACTGTAAAATCCCGGCTCCCTATTCCCATAAAGCATGACAAGATGGCCATTGGTAATAGAGCAGTTGTTAGCCAAGCTTCTGACAAGGATTTGCATCCCCTGACAGAAGAGCTTTTACATATGGAGAAAAAACATTGTTCTGAACAAATGCATACAGCTATTTGGAATGGAGAAGAATTGTTAAGCACAGCTGGTAGAAAGACCTCACTAGCTGATACTGTTATAGACAGGCATAGCACAGACATTGAACTCTTAAAACAGCTTGAGTTACTTCACAATGAGTGTCAGGTGAAGGAGCAGGTTATTGCTGAGCTGGAGGAACAGGCTTCAAAGTCTGAGGAGCTAGAAGTGAAGCTGAAAGAAAAAGAACACCTCAACAGACAATTTGTGGAAGCCTTACAAGCTGCAGAATCCACCATACAGTATCTTACAGCTTGTAACTTGGACAGAGATGACCAAGCCCATGACTCAGATGTCCACAGGCAGTGCTGTGAATTTCGCAGGGCTCTTCAGGAAAAGGAGGAACTCAACAAACAGCTTGTAGACTGCCTTCATGTTGCAGAGTCAGCCATAGCCTCTCTGAGTGCTTTTACCTCTGACAGTGCTGCTGAAGACATTCTAACTACCTGCACCGCACCCCAGGAGCTGCTGCAAAAGCTGGAAAATGCTCTTCAGAGAATCAGTGCATCTGTTGATGAATCATCAGGATACAAAGAGAAGGCAGAGACTTTGGATTCTCAGGACTCCAACAACGATCTCCACCGGCAGATTGACCAGCTACAGGAAGCTCTGTGGGAACAGAATCGACAAAATGCTGAACTACAGGAAAGACTTTATGCTGCTGAGCTGATGGTCACTCAACAGAATAATACCAGTGGGGTTGCTGATGAGGACAAAGTAAAGAAGGTCCAAAAAAATGAAGAGTTGAAGAAGGAGTTGATCAGGGAAGAGGCCAACAAAATATATGGGTGTGGCATGCAAAATCAACCAAAGACTGATAAGTTCCGCAAGGACCATGAACTACAAGATCAGTTAATTCAACAGCTTGCAGAATGCTTTTATGCTACAGAGTCTGCTATAGCATCCCTTACCGATTGCTGCTCTCAAAATTACTCCACTGAAAGGCCAATGAGCACCACAGCACTTCAAGAGCAGTTGCAAAAGCTTCAGAAAGCTTTACAAGAGAATGGTCAGTGGCATAAACTGTACTTAAATTCCTATCATCAGAATGCCAAAGCAACTGGTGTTAATGACCAGTACATGGATTTGTACCACAACATAAGTAATCTTCTGAGAACTTTCACAGAAAATGGTAGAGTCATCTCAGAACTTCAAAAAGCCCTGGAAGAACAGAAGAACAAGAATAAAGAGTATGAAAACCTCTTGAAAACTGCCATGACAAATCCTATAATGCCAGATGTTCCAGGAGAACTGGAAAGCCTGCAGAAGGCATTGCGAGAACAAAAATGCATATGCCAAGCCCTTCAGGAGGAGTTGGCTGTAGCTCAGTCAGTCATTGCTAAGAGAATTCCCATCCAAAATTCCCATGTGTCTCACAAAGGTAAGGAGAAACCACTGACGATTTTTGCTTCACAGGTAAATATTGTGCTTAGTTCTTATTCAGTTGAATTAGATTTTAAATTGCTGTCCTTTGAATTTTATCAAATATTAAGAAACTCAGTTGACAAAATGCTTCTATCAGAAGTTACTTTTGAACTACTGCCTACCATGCTCATCATAACATGAATTAGAATGACAGCAGTTTGTTCTTTGAAAGGCAGTGCTTTTTGCTCATGAGTTAAATAACTGATAAAAACCTTATAGCTTGCACCAGATTGAAGTGAAGCATGTCACAAGCTTGAGTGCTTTACAAGGAAGGGTAGAATATTTCAACCCAAAGAAAGGGCTTTGCTAACCTTTATGTGTCGCCCGTAGCGACATCTGTGGAGCAAGATCACAAAGAGGTACAGGTGGATTTACAGGACCTCGGTTATGAAACAAGCGGAAAGAGTGAGAACGAACTGGATAGGGAGGAGAGCAGTAGTACAGGTAGACAGCATGCTTGTTGCTCGTTGACTAATCATGGCCGGAATTTGCATGGGAATGTGCACGGGGTTGCTGGCAATAACCCTGGAGTTTGGTTCTTCCTATAGAACTGATGAAGTGTTGTTTCTTCTGTAATTTCGTATAAAATCTTGAATTGTGGCCTTTCTTTAATCAATATGACATTGAATTCATCCCCTGCATGCTGGCATCCAAGTGTTCAGAATGGCTCTTCTGCTTCTGTGTTAGCATGAATTCTGTTACTCTTTATGTTACTTAACTGGGAAGGTGATATAATCTCCAAGATCTCCTGAATTCCCCCCCCCCCCCTTTCTGTCTTTGACAGTATGTTGCTGCTTATATTTTTTATTTGGTGTTTTGGTGTCTCAGACAATGACAGAGACTTACAGCTTACCAGTGAATCAACAATCCCGTCGCTGCTGAGGCAAATCCCAGGCAACTATTCCTCCATGGAAAACCTTGAGACAAACTCTAGCCCTTCATACCCGAGCTCGCCTACCATCAGCTCCCCCAAGGTTAGCCTGAAGAGCTTGCAGGCCTTTGAAGATTATGGCCTCAGTGATAATCCAGAGGAACTGAGGCAGCAGGTATTGGAGCTAAAGGGGCAGCTTGAAAGTCACCAAAGAGTCATTCAATACTTGCAAACTCTTCAGCACCAAATCTCCCAGTCAAGCGACCTGCTCACCATGGTGTCTGACTCCGGCACATCTGCCTTGGAAAAACACAGTCCTGAAATAACCAAGGAGACAAGACAGAAGAACGATCCCAAACCAGGGCTTTTCTCCGATGTTGGTTCAGGTTATCTTCCCTTGAACCGAGACGAGGAGGAGAAGAAGTTGATGAAAGACCATATCACCAACCTCAGTAGTGAACTGGAGAAAGAGAGGAACTTAAACAGGAACCTGGCTGAACAGCTGCAGAATATCCAGTTTCGTAGCAGATCTGCTTCTCCAGCCAGGTAACTTACTGGCTTACAGTTTAGCCATCAGTGAAATCTATTTTATACCCTGTATGTGTGTTGAACAT
This sequence comes from Scleropages formosus, assembly GCF_900964775.1. Lineage (NCBI taxonomy): Eukaryota > Metazoa > Chordata > Actinopteri > Osteoglossiformes > Osteoglossidae > Scleropages > Scleropages formosus. Next base: position 23,528,193 of record NC_041811.1, on the reverse strand, counting down.
CCACATGGTTTACATATTTTGAAGTTTACATTAGATTACTGATCTTTTTTTACTCCTGAAGCTTTCAGAACTCAGAATATTCACATTAATGAGAGGTGCGGCATTACAAAAACAAGCAGAACTCATTATCCTCATGTCTAACGTTACTGCTGAGTTGCCTGATTATGTAAGTTTCTGTATGTAAAGTAGTTGTGGACAGGAGATTTTTAATTACTCATTGAAACATTGACCAATTAAGTTTTTGTAAATTAAACCAAATTATAGCTAGAAGCTATGAAATAGCTAATAAAAATGAACTCACCAGAGCCTTGTGTTCAAAGGCAATTACTTGTTCTTTTCTTGGTGAATTTGCTTCATGTGTCTTTTTAGCTTGTGTGTAGTGTTATGAGATCAGGGACTGGATGATTTGAAAAAGCATATTTCCTTGTTTGGTCTGTGTAAATTGTCCCGATGTGAGGATCCTTAAACATGTTAGTCTTACTGGCCCAGGTTTTTCTTTGAGCGCTATGAGTTAACCTTGGCTCCCTCCACAGAATTGACTCACTTGTGCAGTCCCAGGCCAGGGAGCTCTCTCAGCTTCGGCAGCAGATCAAGGAGAGCCGGAGACTTGGCTCACTCCAGCGCTGGCAGCTGGAGAGCCTCAACAAGGCTTTCGAAGAGCTGCTGCAGGCCAGTGATGTTGATTACAATGTGGGAGAGGTCTTCCGCAAACAGCTGGACAAGAGCCTGACTATGTTGGAGCAACTGGAGGACCGGTTGGAGAGTGGTACGTCATTCCCAAACATCTCACCTTTCACTGCTCTTGTTAACATTTTACTTGGAAAATTATGACATGGCACAGGTTTCTGGCAGTTATTGTCGAGTTTAGTATAAATGCCAAGCAGAACTTTACACCTGGATTTATCATGGAAAGCAAGGTTATGTTGGCAGTTGTTTATGTATTACTGATCAGGGATCTGTCTTAGACATTTCCACAGTAATTACTATATGTCTGGCAAAGTTCATGGTAAAGCATAATGAAATCTGACTGATGGAGAAAGCCAAATGTTTCCCACTTAATCTTCTCTACTGTCTGATAGGAGATAAGCATTTGAGTAATGAAGATAATTCTGTGCTGGATCTGGCTGAGAGGTAGGCCAGTTAAATCTTAACTTTTCTTTTTTGTCCAGTTGTTCATCATTGCATTTGGCATTCCACACCAACCACAGTATTTTGACAGCATTTAAGTTGGCAGCAGTACACCAGTATCTTAATTTAGAGATTTTTTTTTTTTTTTTTTTTTTGTTGCTGAGAGATCGTTTACAACAGTATTGGACCACAGTGACAGAAACCGTTAATTACTATCATACACAGTCTTGTTTCAGAGTTAATCTATATATTTTAAAACCATGCATGTGGACGATTTCAGTACCATCTATCCTACACCTAAAAAGGGAAGAAAATGTCCCATTTTCAATGAAAAAATGTTCAGAGATACTTTACATTATGCATCAAAGACATGTTTCCTACCTCCACTTATTTCTTTGGATTTGGCTTGATTGTGTTGTGTCATTCAAAGGGCTTCGTCAGTTTATCGAGAATATTGTTGCCTGCTGCTCAAGAGTCCAGTTAACCTCCATCACAAACCACATAAACTGCCAGTTAGGTCAGCTAAGACAGTGCAACTGCAGCAATAGATGAGGAGTTTAGTACCTGGACTAAAAGAGGTCACTAACATCAGAGAACCTGCAGGTGACCTCTGCTGGTACTAATACCAGTGTGAAAGGTTGCATCATGTGGTCTCCTTTATTTGATACGGTTGTCTCTGATTATTTCTCTTGGTCTATGTTTGAGGGGACTAAGTGTTGTTAAATAAAAGGAAACATTTAAAGCCTGTTGGTAACACAAGGCTTAACATGTGAATGTTTTTTTTTTTTTTTTTCCCCTACAAGTTCTGTTGATTTCCAGTTTGCCTATGTGTTGTGATCACATATAAAATTGAATAATATGCTGTTCTTGGAAGGGGGGCGTAGTGGCGCAGTGGGTTGGACCGGGTCCTGCTCTCTGGTGGGTCTGGGGTTCGAGTCCTGCTTGGAGTGCCTTGTGGCGGACTGGCGTCCCGTCCTGGGTGTGTCCCCTCCCCCTCCGGCCCTACGCCCTGAGTTGCCGAGTAGGCTCTGGCTCCCCGCGACCCTGTATGGGATAAGCGGTTCAGAAAGTGTGTGTGTGTGTGTGTGTGTGTGTGTGCTGTTTTTGGCTTATAGTAAAGTATTTTGTTATCCAATTTATGCCTTTAAATCCAGATTGTTACGCCAATATAATGTGAGTTAATATGTGGAGACATAGACTGGTCTGCTTGTAAAAGTGTGGTAAATAAGTAAATACATTACTATATAACCATCCTGTTTTACTACACAGTTGGAACCAGATGTCTCTGTCTCTCTCTCACACACACACACACACACACACACACACACACACACACACACACTGGCTGATACGGTTTGTTCCAAGTGGGGTCGCGGGGAGCCAGAGCCTATTCGGCAACTCAGGGCGTAGGGCCGGAGGGGGAGGGGACACACCCAGGACAGGATGCCAGTCAGTTGCAAGGCACCCCAAGTGGGACTTGAACCCCAGACCCACCGGAGAGCAGGACCCGGTCCAATCCACTGCGCCAGTGCGCTCCCCTTGACCAAAATATTTACCCAAAATTTTTCCATTGAACATTACCTAGCTGTATAAATAATTGTAAGTATCTTAGCATTGTAAATTGGTTTGGATTAACGTATCAGCTAAATTAATAAATGGAAATATTTGTCTCCATTGTAATTGTGCACCTCTTCATATTGGCACTATAACAATCAGTACTGAAACACAGCACAACCTGTAAATATTTTTGTAGAGTGCTCGTCTCACCAGTGACACAGAGCTTTGAACAAAGTTACTGTAAATGATCCAGTCAAGGAAGTGTTTAAACTAGAAATGAGGTGAATTAATGCAGGGCTACAGTCCTATTTGGCTGATTTTTTTATTAGCATCTCTTGATTTGGCATGTAAGCATAGATCATAATAGGTCCACTACAGAGAGCATTTTTTTTTTTTAAAGAAGTGAAGAAAAATGTCCCTAGAACCCTGAAATTAAGCTGTTCTGTTGCAAATTAAAGACTATATTAATATCTACAGATCTTTGTAAATTACATATCGATAACCTTAGGAGCCAGTTTGTTTTAAATTGAAAAGATTTTACATTGAGAGTTGCTTTAACATGTAGGACTGGGTCTTTCTGTTGCCATTTTCCCTAGTGTGTTAAAGGAGAAATCTCAACTGGTGCCAGACCTTCGGAGGCAGCTCCAAAACCAGTCTCTCAGCAGCAACTACAGCTCCGCATCAGACCTGTCTGACAAGATCTTCCAATGTGACAGGTTCTCCCCCAGCTGCAAACCCACCTTAGGTCAAAAGAAACACCCCAGCCACATCACACAAGGTACATTTTCTAGGGCTGACCAAATGGACATACTCATGTACTCGTCATTTCAAAACAAAATGGGCCCTTTAACATTTTGCCATGGCAGTAGTTATGTTACAGCATCATTTGTTGCTTCTTGAATCCTCTCCTATATTATATGTGGGTTTAATATTTGCAATCACTTAAAATCATAAGGAGAATTGTTACTGAGGCTTTGGAGAGGCCATTTTGATGGCTGTGGATCAAGAGAGGTAAGCCATATGTTCAGAGTAGTGCTACTAGTACGCAGGCAAGAGTCAGATCATGAGATGTGAGCATCTGGATCTCTTGAAATTGGCTTTCCCGAGGAACACCAGTGCCCCAAGTGTCATTAACTTAGTTTGATCTTGTACATTGTCCCAGTCTCTGGTATAAAATTCTCATCTTAGATTGCTGATAATAGCTTTCTAAATGTTACCTAATCTTTACCTTACACTAACATTGCACATCTGCGAATGCATTTAAATACTTTTGAACTACATATCTAAGAACCAGGCAACTGTAGTGGACTGGATACAAAGTAAAAATGAAATATTCCAGTAAATTCAGCTTTCTTATTTGCATTATTAAATATGAATCTCAAATTGTATGTCATTATCATCATTGCCTTAAACTGCCATAGCTAGTGGTGTGTTTTTTCTACTGTTGTTCAGTGTTCTCATATCGAGTAAAGCGTATCTCAAAGGAAAGCGCAAAAACAGGACTGGTGTACAGTTTCCCCTGGCACTTAAAAATGCATTATTTATCACCAGTATTCAGTTTGTGATCTAGAACCATTTCACTACCTCTCTCAGCATGCACTCTTAAAGTTCTCTCTCTGAAGAGGAGACAATGGTTTCTGTTATGGTATGGATAGATTCCACTGTATGGTTTATGTTGGAACTCTCATTCAGTTGAATAGTTAGCTTTGTTTCTCAGCTCTTGAGGGTCTGTTAAAAAATATGGAGGTCAGTCAGGGAAAAGTACTGCAGTTAAACATTTCCCGTGGAAGGTGGAAAAAAGGAATGAACGCTGCAAAACATGAAGGCAAAGGTATTGTGCTCGTGGGCTGTTCTGTTGGAGCATTGATTTATTTTCCTGACTATTCAGAAATTATCTGCATTTCTCAGTAGCATGAAATATGATTGTAAGGAGTTTGCAAAACTGTTTCTTATAGTTATTGACTTCTGGTTTGGGAGGTCTGGTTATATGTAATATAATTTTCAAGCCATGTATGTTTTGAAGATATTCTGGGGGCTTGAAGTGAAAAATTTTATTGGTTTTTAAAATGTGTTTCCTAAGACCACAAGGGTAAATAGCGGATGTTCTGCTTTTTCATAGTTTTTCCTTGCAAACACATATGTAGAGGGTCTTTAAATGTGTGAGTTGCATTGTTTCTAATGAGAAAGTAGTGTTTATATGTTACTGGTTGTAATTTTAGTGTTGGTATAAACAACTTTTCTGTATGGGTCAGTTTGTTTTCTGTTGTCCTTCCCAGCAGTGGCAAACACTTCAGCTACTTCAGGGACTGGATCCCATCATCTGGGCACTGCTTCTGCACCACAGCAGCACGACACAGCAGGTAGAGAGCTGTAACTCACTAGTTATCAGATTTGTACTCAGAGAAGCTGTGATAGAAGTCAGCAGAACTAATTACAGGTAGTCCTCATCTTACTGTAGGGTTTTGTTCCTGTCGCAACCCCCTTACACCATGTTATATAAACTGTAAGGATATATGTCCAATAAACATGCAAGAATTTTATGTTGCATAATAGTGCTTTATGTTTTTTCAGATTTCACAATCATGTTAAATTAATTGTAATATGGAATAATCTATAGTGCAGTATTATATTTTCATACTGCACTATTTTCATTTTCATTTCTAAGTCTGTTTCCTTTTGCTTTGCTACATTACCAGAATTCTCACATTTTTATTTTCTAGCCGTTCTGAAAAAACAAACTTGGATGGAATCGCAAAAAAAAAATCCCATAAATAGTGTTTGTAAATGTAACCGCTTGTAAACACACTGAGTCTATAAGAAATATGTGTGCCTTGCAGCAGCATAGCTAGCGAATGACATCATACAGCAGGCGAAGCAACACTGTCAGATGTTACAACCAAAGAGTGGGACTCAAGTAATATAAGGTTGATGGGATGGTTCTCATAAGTAACATATTTTGTAAACTGAGACTCCTTGTACACTGTATTGCGTATATTCAGAAATTATGCAGCATACCGTATAGTTGTATATTTATTTATTTAACTTTTCAAGTGTTTTACCTTTATTTCACAAATTAACGGGTTAAAAAAAGCAATTATTATTCAAGCAATTATGAGTGTTTAATAAGACAAACATCTTGAAGTTTATTAACAACCACACTAACAGATTGGTTGTGACCATTGTCTTAGTGTGTTCTGTCTTATTTGAATTTTAGTTTGTGGTGTTCAGCACGTGGATCCTTCTGAGGCCACCGGTATTAACAGTGATGGAAAAGATAAGTTGCTGCACACCCTGCAGAGGAGGAATAGCTGGTTGCAGGAACAGCTGTGGGCCAGTGAACAGCTGAATGTCACTCTACGCGAGGAATTGGACCTCCACCGCTCCGTTCAGATTGAGAGGGAGGATTCCCTGTCTGACTATGCACATGATATAACAGACAAAGGCACCCAACAAGAGGGTACCAAAGAGTCCTCTGCAGCCATAAACCCAGGTGTAGACAACTATCCAGGACTTTTTTTTTGAAAGTGTGCCCCCTCTTTTACAAGATCAGTGTTTACCTAATACCTCTGCTCCTCCCCATAGAACTCCTGGCAGAACATCTTCAGGAGATCCGCAGCCTGAGGCAACGCTTGGAGGATACAATTCACACCAACAACCAGCTTCGTGAACAGCTCGAACGCAAGCTTGCCGAGTTAGAAAAGGACCCTGGTATGCAGAGATGAGTCTTCTCACACTTCTTTTAGTCACTTTGAACTGTTTTTCCATTTGTCATGAACGTGGTTTTTTTCTCTGTTCAATTGAATATTCAGCAGCTACAAATATCTTCATCCATGGGAACAAAGAGCAGGGCCAACTAGCCAGTGAGGTTCGGCTCTTGTGGGGCCAGAACCAGGCCCTAAAGGACCAGCTGAACCTCGCCTCCAGAGGTAAATCCTGTAATCCTGCAGCCTGCTTCTCATTAATTCTCCTGCAGCTATTCAGATAATTGTAGCACTATAGAAAGTTGTAACTAAGTTGAAAATATGCAAGGAATATATATTGAATGATTGGGGGGTGCGGTGGCGCAGTTGGTTGGACCGCAGTCCTCCTCTCCGGTGGGTCTGGGGTTCGAGTCCCGCTTGGGGTGCCTTGCGACGGACTGGCGTCCCGTCCTGGGTGTGTCCCCTTCCCCCTCTGGCCTTACGCCCTGTGTTGCCGGGTAGGCTCCGGTTCCCCGTGACCCCGTATGGGACAGGCGGTTCTGAAAGTGTGTGTGTGTGTGTGTGTATATATATTGAATATATGACCAAAACAAGTGTTTTGTGATCTATCAGACAAGCAAAAAGAAAATGAGAAGCTGAAACAGTCACTGGCAAGGAAGACAGCCAAACTAGAATACCTGAGAAATGAGTTTGAGACTCTGAAGAAGGAGAACAGCCTACTGCAGAGTCAATTCTCCAGTACTGTTGAAGAAAATAAAGAGCTCCAGCAGACTATACACTATAGCCAAGATGAGATCAACAGGTGAGGTTACTCACACAAACCAGTTCTCTTACACAAGATTACAGTAGTAGCCTTTGGTCTTGGAGTTCTGCAGTATCATACAACATAATGAATGCTGGGGGTTCTTTCAGACTGCGGGGTGAAATAAATGTACAGAGACAGCAGCTCGCAGACAGCCAGCAACTCCTCCAGTCATTGCGTGTGGAGCTGCAGGTTTATGAGCAGATGAAGACCACATCAGACAAGCAGAATGGTAAGTCCCAACAGGGCTTCACATTTTCCCTGCAGATTTATAATTCTCTCGTCATCAGTTTAAAAAAAAAAGCACAAATTTAAATGAGAATCAATTTGTCAACGTATTTCAAATTTTTTTTTTACATAATTTGTTACCAGTGTGAAGTAGAATATATGTTGTAATGACTTTTTAAATCTAGTAAATGCCAGTGTTGATGACACAAGACCAAGTTTCTAATGCAGTTTTTCTTTTGCACATTTTTCAAAATTCACATTTAAAACACTAACATGTTTTTTCCCCAAAACTCCATGCTACATGTAAAAAAAAAAAAAAAAAAAAAAAAGATTTTTGAGGTTTACAGATTTTCTGAGTGAGATTTTGTCCTGATGTAATCATTCTTACAAATTTTTATTTAAAAGGTGGAAAGGTCACATTCAAAAAGAATCCATTTTGTTTATATTTATGAATTGTACAGGTACTTCTCATCAAAGCAGTGTACAACTGTGTCCAAAAGTGCACTTTAAAAAGTTTAGATACAAACATGATTGTGAAACCACAGATTGTTCAACACCACCTCCGGCTGTAGTACCCTTGAGCAAGGTACTTACCCTAAATTGCTCCAGTAAAATTACCTAGCTGTGTAAATGGGTAAATGATTGTAAGCATGTAATAATTGTGACCTTAACATTGTAAGTCGCTTTGGAGAAAAGCGTCGGCTTAATGAAAAAATGTAAATGTGCATTCAATAGGTGACACTGAAATAGTAAATATGTTATTGTAGCACAGCTTATAATTAAAATTAGGAAACCATCAAGAAATAAATTGGTGTGAAATTGGGTGATGAGACTCTTCTTGAGTGTTCAGCAGTTCTGATGTTGAGAGAGAGCTTGTCCCAGCACAAAGGAACCAAAATCTGGTACCTGTGGATTTTAGATTTTGGACCTATAGCGCATGGGACCGCAAAGCGGCCAGAGGTAAAGGAGCATCACACTGTTTCAGGGACACAGGGAGTAATTAGACCTTGTAGGTATTGGTGTGCAGATCCATTGACTGTCTTACAGGCTGAACTCAATACCAGCATGTACAAGAAGCCAATGGAGAGGCAGGAGGAGGGAGTGATACATGATAATGTTTTAGCAAATCAAACAGTATAGTAGCATTCTAAATCAGCTGGAGAAGCGCAATGGCAAAGGGTAGAAGACTGGGCAACAGGGAGTTGAAGTAGTCTGGGCAGCATAATTACTGTGGTCTGGACCAGAAACTGTGTAGAGTGTCTTGAAATATGGCTGGATGTTGCAGATGTTATACAGGAAGTCTCTGTAGGATTCATTGATGGCTTTGATATCTTGAGAGAAACAAACTTGAGTCTGTCGTTACTTCAGGGCTTTTGCCTAATGATATAAGTAAATTGTCCAGTTTGAGAAAGAGTTCCTGACTGGTGGATGGACCTGCTAGATGAGAGGATCTCAGTTAAAGATTGAATTGGTGACCAGTCATCCAGACATTGATGTCAGAGGGAAATTCTGCAGTTTGTGACAATACTTCTGTGTTGGTCTAAGAAAAAGAGAGGAAGAGTTGTCTTTATAAGCAGCAGTAGTAGTGTAACTTTTATTACAATATCAGTTTATTTTGGAGAATTGGCTGTGCCCATTGTATCCTCAGAACATATCTTGCTGCTCAGTAATGAGCCACAGATTCACGCATTTGCAGATGTCATGAATAAATGTACACAATGCACATTAATGAATAGTGATTGTTTCACTAACATTAGCATATGTACAGTAATTTATCTCTGTACAATTTGTATTTCTATTAAAAATTTAGTAAAACTTTGAATATACATTATTCAGTTCTTTAACTTTTAAATTTGAGGCAAGTTTAATTATCCCATGAACAAAATGATGGTAAACATTTATATAAAGATATCTCCTCTTACAGAAATTTAACAGATTGCCTTCAAGTGCTTAATATAGAATAATAAACTTTATTTTTCCTTGTACTGAAATTGATCTTGTTTTAATTTTGCACTTTCAGATCCCTCCCAGGGAACACCAGCTCCTGCTTCTGGGACTCTGGATCTGAGTGAGCTCTTGTCTGAGATTCGGCATCTTAGGCTTCAACTAGAGAGAAGCATCCACACGAACAATGCCTTGCGACAGAAACTGGAGGAGCAGCTGCTGAGAGGCTCAGACAAGGCGGAGGGCCCTCCATCCACCATCAACATCAACTACCTCCTGTCTGCAGAGTCCAGGTTCTCTGCCCATGGCCACGGTGCAGGTAGTAGACCCCTTCACCAGTGTCCTTTGTTGTTTCAGGTTTTTCTTAGCACAAGTCAGGTGTCTAGTCTTTCTTTTCTGTTTCAGATGAAAGTACGAAAGACCATGCACATGATGGCAATGACCCGTTCCATCTTTCCCAAGTATCTTCACCTGACAGGCATTTATCCAGTGTCCATCATGGTATGCACAATGAAGCTAGATTTTCATAGTTAAAAGAGCAACATCATACATGTTTGTTCATTTAGTGTTTGCATTTATTAGTATTAATAATGTGAAAAGGATGCACTCAGTGGTCAATGTTAAGGATTGAGTTTTGGTACTGAAATCATATCGCCGTGTTTTCATTTAGAATAAAATGGGACAGTGCTCTCAAATTAGTAAATAAATGTTTGCGATACTTTTCTGCTGGATACCTTTATTAGCATGCAAGCATATTACATTGAAGCACATATCGTGCATAGAATGTGACAGGTTCTGACAACAGAATTGTTGCACACCTAAGAAAAAGAATAATAAATAGTACACATTTTAAGTCAACGACAAGGGCAGTGAGTTGGTTGTAACCATAATGGTAGAAGTCGTAATATAAGGAACACAAAATAAAAAAACAAACTGATAGAGAAGGAAATATAAAGTTTAAAATACCTTCTTAGTAAGACCGTTGAATATATCAAACCTCTTTTTGCAATAAACGTGACTGTCACCACCCATCCCTGACAACTCGACTGAGGTTTTAAAATCCTTTATTGTAGCACCATATCTATCCAAAACATGCCTGTATATTGTACAGATTGAATTTATATACTGAGTTTGAGTGTTTAAAAAAAAAAAAAAATTCTATTTCTTTTGTCCACATTAGATATTTTTAATTCAGTGTAACAATATCATTGTCAACATCATCCATCTACTAGTAAAGAACTCTTTCTCAAACTGGACAATTTACTTATATCATCAGGCCAAAGCCCTGAAGTAACAATAGACTCAAGTCTGCTTCTCTCAAGATATCAAAGCCATAAGAATAGAATAGAATAGAATAGACTTTATTGTCCCTTTCTAGGGAAATTTGTCTTGGACACCATGACACAGCGACTGCACAACATTGGACTCACATAAAACAACACACGCCCTAACATATAATTAAAAAATTTAAAAAAAAAAAAAACAACATTCAAGTTTAAAAACCTCTGTGTGCCAGTGAATCCTACAGATAGTTCATGTCAATTCAGATTTTACCAAATGATATAACTGTTGTGGTTTCAGAGATGAGGGAACATGTAAGGAGGGAGCTGGACTCCCAGTCCCAGTACAGTGGAAGCTCTGCCGACAGTGTGTCTCCAAAACCTTCCCGTCTTGTCCCTGGCCATCGCCTCTGGGCCAACAAGAGCGGTAGGCATGTCCTCGGTCTTATCGAGGACCACAATGCTTTGCGGAAGCAGATCTCAGAGGGGAGAAAGTTAACCAGCGGAATGGACAGACAGCTACAGGAATGCTTCCATGCTTTGTCCCAGCACGACCCTGAGTCCAGGGTAAGTTGAGCCTGTGTGATGCAGTACAGTTTGCATGTGGCTGATTTGGTTGGGTCGTGGTCCAGTATAGAAGAGCCTTAATTTACCTGTGATACTTCCTCAACTGTTCCAGTCACAAGGACTTTTTAGGCTTTCAGCTTTTTGAGTCATGTCATGCAAAGCTTTTCCTGATCACTTAAAGGGGAATGTGACCTTTGTTGTTTTGCCAGGTGCTGGATGAGCAGCTCCTCAAAGATTTCTCCACAAACGTCAACACCATGCAGCAGGTACTGGACGAGGCTGCTCGCCTTCTCAAGCTGGTGTGGCGAGTTTCACTGCCGACCCACATCTCTGCTGACATCAGTCAAAGCCATAAGGTGGGTTCCAAGTTGGAGGACTTCAAATATAATCAAGATGGCTCATGCTGTTCTAATTCTACAGCTGTTCTTATTATGTTAAATGATATTCTCTCCATCCCCTCATCTCAGGAAGAACTTTTGAAAAATGAGATTGCAAGACTTAAGTGCAAGTTGTCTCAACAAGAGAAGATGCTCTTAGGGGCAGTGAAACGGCTCCGGACCACAAACCAGCTGAAGGAAGGCATGGAGAAGGTCATCATTGACCAGTGTAAGCAAAAATGTTGTCATTGGTGTCTTTAGTAGTGTTGCATTTAGTTTTGCAGAAATATAATTAGTAATAAGTAACTGTTTCTTTGATAGTGACATTAACTCATGACGTGCTCAAGAGAGCAAGAGGCAATTTAGAGGTGAGTAGAGTATTCATATTAAATCATTACTCATTTTTTGCATGCCATACAATTGGCTACTGTAATTTGATTTTTTTTAAACATTTTCAATTGGCATCATTCATTTTAAATGCCCCTTGTGGCATTTGTATTCATATTGCATTTCCCTGCAGTGGATGATTTTTTTTTTTTTCCTTTGTTTCCTGGTATATGTTGACATACTAACGAAAAAAATCACAGGCAAAATATTTTACACCTTTTGGCCTTTAAGACTTGCCAGGATCAGCTGAAGGTCAGTTTATGAATGTGGACAGCGTGTACATGCATGGCTTGGTAACTGTAGTCGTGCGAGTCCTTCGGAGCGTTGCCCTGGCAGCAGCACGTGCCCCTGTTCCCTCCAGCATGCAGTCACTGCGCACGTCGCTCATGCACTTCCGTGTTGGTCTTCAGGAAACATAAAGTCCACAACAGAACACAATCATTTGATCAGATTTCAAAATTGGTTGGTGTTATAAACTATTTTTAGTACTTTACAAAAAACTACTGAAATGTGTAATTTAATGGATTTTTTTGTCTTTTAAATTTTCCTTCAAGGAAGTCCCAGCCAATGGGTAGTGTGCACTAAGGGTGAGTGAGCTGCCCACAGTTGTGTCCATCCACATTTTACAAGATGCTCAGATTTCACGGAGGACCTGCACCACCCTGCCTCCTCCAGTTCATGTGTTTATTATTTTTGAGGTACAGATAAAGTGCTTTGGAAATTGCAGTACTTGCACATTTACCAATGATCTGTTTATTTTAATGCTGAAGTGTAAAGTTTTTATTCATGTAAATATTGAACGTTCTTAGTTTTTTTAAATAGAAAACCGAATTTCTCCATTTCCTTGAGAAACTGTTTGCAATTTTTGTGGTTGTATATTTACCATTTGCCCTGTTAGCTCTTAAAGTTGTATAAAGTTATAAAATATATGTATAAAGCAACCAGTCATTGCTTTTTTTTTCCCATAGCTTGTCAATAACTAATAAGCCTTCAGCTGTTTAATGCCTCCAAGACCACAAAAATCTGGAGCCTTGTCTTCTGTAGCATTGGTGTGGTCTTACACACTTCTGTAAATAACATGATGGTACTTGGTAATATTAAGGGCTGGAAAGATGTTTCCGCAGGTGGATTTTGTTTGAACTGCTGTAAGATTCACTGTGCCCTTTGGCAGTGATCTGAAAGCTGTACCAAAGGCATGAGTGTTGGTGACTCCTGCCTCGAGCAAAATAACTTGACATATGAAAATTACTCATTAAAAGACTTCCACAGCACTTCTTGTAATGCGTTCCATTTTTACCCTGAATTCTTATGCTTTCACTACACTATCCCCATGCCATGTTGAACAGCTTTGTCATTTAAAAATCAAATTTATTTCTGTATAAACTAACATGACAAAAATAGTTTACAAACTGACAGTTTCCAAGTATTCAAAATTAACAGTACAGTTATAGTGGTGTACTGAAGAACCTATAATGACTAGCCACACCCAGCTACAAGCACTGCACAACAAAATAAGCAAAACAGAGCCTTCATCTAAGTACTATAAACATATCTTGTTAGGAAAAAATTATAACTGAAGCATTTTATATACTTAGACATTGCCTGTAGTTCAGTGAGCTATTAAGTGTCTGTCCCCCCACGTAAATATAGTATCGCACAACCTATAAAACTAGGTGTTTTAAGTGCCTGTGAACAGGAGGGTAGTTACACATTCCCTTTGAAATCTTAAGATTCACACCATAAATAAAACACATACAGGTGATCACAAAGCTGCAGCCAGAGACTCATCTGCACATTTTAAGTACAGCCTCGTACGTCACACACGTGGATACACACACTGCTCTCACATACTAAAACAGAAAGCCTACAGATGAAGTAACCCTGAGAGTGAAACATTCAATGGGTTTCCACCTCTTTCAGATTTGGAGTATTTCGAATTTAAATTCCTGGCACAAAACATACTGAACAATAGCCCTTTGGCTCAAATAACACTGTAAAACAGTCAATGGTCGTGGACTGTTTCAAGTTAAATGACACTTTATAAAAATTATGAAAAGGTCCACATATGTACAAGTTACTTTATCATTTCAAGTACTGGAGGAGACAACCATAAATGACCACTTTCCCTAGCCAGCAGAAGAATGAATGAAACCAGGTAGAATATTTAAAAACAAAAAATATCCAACCATGTCCTAATTACAGAAAAATGCTTGGAATGACCATTTGGCACAAACATTATCTTTCCATTATGTGGAACTTTGAACATTGAGGTGGTTTCAAAACATTTTTTGGCTGTAAACAATTGGTTTTCTCCTAGTTCTTCACCTAAAAAGCAATCTAACAGTTGGGAGGCTACTGTGAATGCTCACGGGTTCAACACAACTCTTACACAGTTTTTAAAAGCCCAACAGGAAGCGCAATAGAAATATGTCCTTGTAAAGCTACCCAGAAGTGGTGAGTTCCTGAGCAGATGACAGTGAGAACGCAGCCAACGGTGGGAGCTCTATCTCTGCACGTGGCGGACAAAGGCCTGGACCAGCTGGATGAAGGGCTCCTGGCCTTCCTGCACCACTTTTGTGCCTGGGGTGGAGGGTTTGCTCTGGGGGGAGGGGAGCAGACTGCTGGCTGGAGAAGATGGGGACCCTCGGCGGAAGTAGCGGGACAAGCTGGACAGCAGTGTGCTCTGTAGGAAGAGAATGAAACGGCCCTTCTGTCCAACAGTAGCCTCACTGCTCAGAATACAGGAGACATTTGGCTCTTGTTTATGTACAGCGTTTCTTCATAATCATACATGACAATGAATCAGGCAGCACCAGCCTATCCTAACCACAGTGAAAAAGTTGTAAGTCCAAACATGAAGGCTAGCAAATGTAGTAAAGCAAGATGTGAAGGTTGTACATACCAGCTCTGAGCTGAGCTCCTGCTTGAGTCTCTGTTTGTCCCTCAGGTGCACCATGGGGTCCTTGAGGTAGCGCACCGCTTGGGAGATCAGTACATAGAAGCAGTTTTCCATGGTAAACATGAGCAGTGACCTAAGGCAGTAGAAATGCAATCGTTAGTGGCCTGTAGAGCAGTGTTCGCACACATTGTTCTTCTCCTGCACTTCTCTTACTTAACAGCCTGAATGTCCTCAGAGGAGGCCAGAGTCCCTACGTTGAGGGAGGCCGGCTCTTTCTTCTTCTCAACCTGAAAGAATGAGATGTAGACAAGGTTGAGGGCAGTCATCAAGTGAAAGAGTATCAACCAACAGAAGTACAACTCAGAGTATTGCAAGATACATTTAATAGAAAATACTAATGTTCATTTTGCTACTTCATCTCACCTCTCCCAGCATGCTGAGGGCCACATTGATTGTGGCCAAGAGAGTCCCGAAGGAAGGCGCCACATCAGAGTCAAAAGCAGGTGTGGTGAAGCTCAGCACAAACAGGGTGCGATACTCTGCTAGGTCCAGGGACTACAGTTAAATACAGAATTGAAAGACATGAAATAGATCTTGATATAGAAGGAACTATGTTCTGTCCATCAGAAATCAGCATTTGCTGCTTTCAATTTTACAGTCTTATGTTCAGCTACTTCCCAGAAGTAATAGAGAGAAGAACATTTTAGGAGATTAAACACAATTACCTGAAGTGGAATACACCTATCTGTCGCTATATGCGCTCACTGTCCCAATATTAAAGTCCGCTGACGGAATTATCCACCCACATCACTAATAGGTCAACTAGTTTTTAAGAAAGACATAATTTGTAAGTCTTACTGTATATGTGACTTTGTATGTTTTGGACGATTTTGGAATGAATGTGTGTCAGTTTGGGATAAATTATGGGAAAAGACATATTTAAGAAACAACAAAAATAGCTTATTCAGTACTCAGAACACTGGGTGTATTAAAAATAAAAAAAAAGCTTTATGTACTCAGGGAAGGGTGTATTTTCTAATACATATTTGGGGACCTCTTTCATAAGCATAGCATAAGTGGAATATTATAAGACCTAAGTACAAATGATGCCTGAAAGCAGATGAGACCCCTGGCACAAGGGGTACCTGGTCTAGCAGGATCTGGCAACAGTCAGGTGTGAAGTGCTGCAGGGTGGCCAGCGTCTTGCTCAGGATCTTGAGCAGGCTGCACTGTACCGCCAGCAGTGCCTTCTGCTCAGCCTCATCACGCTCCCCGACTCCAACCACTCCACCTGCAGGCTGTTTGGAGGGGGTCTGTGGAGCACGCTGAGCTCGGGGGAGGGGTCCTTGGGGTAATGCATCTCCATTCTTTGTCTGTTTAAACGCACGATTGAATTCTTTTTTAAAATAAAATAATTTAAAAAATCCCCAGTACAAATAACCTTTGCTTACATCATAATTCAACACATTATGTGAAGGACAAATGAATGAGTATTGTATTTACTACCAATAATAAGCTTAAGCACACATAGCAGTGTGTAGGTAGCGTATAGAGCGTTGTAAATCACCTTGGGTGAAAAGGTCTGGACTAAACACTATGTACAGTCATGCACCACAATGATGTTTCACTTAATGACTGACCGAATATACAACGGTGGTCCCATAAGATTAAAATGGAGCTGGAAAATTATCGACTAGTGACGTTGTAGCCGTCATAAGGTCATAGCGCAACATGTTACGTGTTCGTGCTGGTGTAAACAAACCTACAGTCATATAAAAGATAGCACATACAATTATATACAGTACACTAACACTTGAAAATGATGATAAACACCTATGTTACTGGTTTATATATTTACTATACTGTACTTTTGAGAGTGTACTCTTTCTACTAATAAAAAAAGTTTACTGTAAAACAATATGCTGTGTTACGCTGACAGCAGTGTCATAAATCTCGTGTTTACCACATCTTTTGACTGCATCGAGGCTATACCATCTAGGTTTGTATAAGTACACTATGACACTCGCGCGACGAAATCGCCTAGCGGTGCGTTTCTCAGAACGTACCCCCATCGTTAAGCAACGCATTTCTGTACTATAGTGTTCACTGGAAGTCGCTTTGGAGAAAAGTGTCTGCTAAATGAACAAATGTAACTAAATTGCACACTGATGCCATTTCAGTTCAATGTACTTTGCGTGAAAAGTCATGCATTATATATTAAATACCAATTACAATGAAATTGTGCAAATTCTAATTTTTTGCTAAATACACAAATATCTCACTTATCTGTATGAGACTAAAAATGCAAATGAAAGTCTTTTTTCTACGTTTATTCATTTAGAAAACACTTTTTCTCCAAAGCTACTTACAACGAATACTCTAGTATTTAACTGACACCAATTCATTTAGAAGACACACTCATTCAAGACTACTTACAGTGGTAGATACATTACATTACACTACCTACAGTCAATCACTCATTAATTCACTAGAGCACTGAAACACACTCATATGCTGTGGGCAATTTAGTGCCCAATTCAGTTGAGACACGTCACTGGGCAGCAGGAAGAAGCCAGAGCACTCAGAGGAAACACAAATGAACATGAGGCAAACACACAAATGCCACAGCGAAAGACCAGGGATCCAACTCACATCCTCTTGCATTGTCCAGGCATTGAGACAGCTGCGCTATCGTGGTGGCATTTCAAACCTACAGCATATTACAGTGATGACCATGCTCACCTGAAGGTAATGATGCAGCATCTTCTTGCTGTGCAGGAGGTAGGTACATGTCTGACACAGGTAACACAAATTCACCTGCACAGAGCAAACAATTAACAAGGGAAAGAGATTGTTAATGAGTTTATCAACTCTGAAAAGGCTAGGACTCAAGTCAGGGTTTGTCCATGCAACAAACTGTTACACGACAATGGTACAGCAGTGCCTCACCTGCACGTCCCTCAGCAGCTGCGGCAGGTGGAACTGCCACTCTTTACAGAAGCTGGAGAGCTGAAGGAGGAAGCCCACTGTGTGGTCTGCTTCATCCAGACAGGCCAAACTCTGCACTGTCCGTACTGCATTCAAGCACTGAAGAAAGAACAACCAGGTTCAGATGCGCTATTCCAGGATTAGCGTTCCAAAACTTGTGTCAGACATTGGAGGAGAAACAGGTAAGCTTGTGTCCTACACTGACAGCCCACGTCTCTCTCACACATGGGTGGCGGAACAGGTAAGGTTCTGTTCAATATGGTAGCACACAATGCAGGAACAGCTAGAAAACCTGAAGTATGCGCTCCTGGTGGACTCCCACAAAATCCAGCGCCTCATTTATAAAGTTGTATCGAAGCGTCTTCAATAGGCTCTCCATCAGGGACAAGCAGAGGCGGTAAACCCCAGGCCATGAGGGCGAGTCCTGGGACTTCCGGGAAAAGCCCAAATTCTGAGAAGGGGTAGGCAATTAAACATGAAAGATGAATGCACATTTGCCATGATAACAGGCTGCTGAAAGCATTCACCTGAGAGGCTGTGTTTGGGATGATGTCATTCACACTCACCTGAGAAGCTCCATTTGTAGTGACCTCATACACACTCAGTAATGGCAGGCAGATGCTCTGGATAACACCAGCACCTGCTACAACAGTGGCACCCTGGAAAAACACATTTCTTTGGTTGCTACTTATAGTTCAAGATTTTATTGATTCCATTTTATTTCCAAACAAACATAGACATCACTATACACTAAAACTGAGTGGATCTGTAGCACAAAAAAATTCAGGCACATGCTTTAAAGCAAATAATATAAAATTTTAAATGAGAATAAACGTTAATATTTCTGCGCAGTTGAAAGTACTTTCTTAAAATAAGACTGGCCTGATTTTTTTGATAATTCAGAAATAAAACTGCCTAAAATGCATACTGGTAGCTTGCGCATGAAGGAAAGCAAAAAAACTGCAGTTTCAATTTGTGCCGTGTTACAACTGAGTCATGCATCTGTAACTATTATGTGGATATAATTTCCCTAATTATAGTCAAGAGAGACAACTGAATTTCCACTGTGCAAAACTGCTTCAATTACATTTACACATGTAACCTTGGTCTTGTTCTTGTTGCATTTGGCTATTTGACACCGTTTCCTTTTCCTCATCTCATTTATTACAGAAAGAGCTGCCGTGGCTGTTCAGCCAAATGTTTTGACCTTTGGGGAACACTGCCAGCTTCAATATAACATTTATAAATTGAGTTTACTATGAAGTACAAGTCACCTTTTCCACCACACATGCAATTGGATTTTTATATAGTTTTACAAACTGAGACTATTCTTTCACAGGCAACCATAGCTCAACTAAAACCATGCGTTCTTCGGGTGTTGTAGCAGGTGATATTTTGTACAAAGCTCCAGAGGTCTAATTAGAGCAACTCTTTGTAATATTGAAGGCGTGTTTCCATCTTTGTTTTTGCTTTATAACCAATGGTTTAATTCCTATTATCAGTTCACTTATTTCAAATAAGTCCATGTATTTCAGCATTTCACAACTTTCTACCCAAGAAATCAGTATCTGCTGCAATTAACATTGCGATTGTTATGTAATGCAGCCCTCATAGTGCCAGGGCTCTCCTTACCTGTGAGGTTCGAGCAAGAGTGAGCAGAAGATGCAGTGCAGCCTCTGTGAAATAAAGGTTCTGTCTGAGCCTCAGACTGAGTTCCAAGCAGCTGAGGATGGACGGCAACACAGGCAGCCTACGCATCACCAACAACCAGTGCTCCCCGTTCTCGTCCACACGACACAGCTCCTTCGCCAGGTGCAGGGCCAGAACACACACCTGAGGAACAGTGCTGGATCAGAAACAGCTACTACAATGACACACATGCAAGTAGATGCACTACAGGCACCACCAGCTAGCAAAGGTACTACACGCATAGATAGACAGCAATAAGTAGCAGAGCTCTGTACAAGAATACTACATGCTGAGATAGAAGAAGCAACAAATAAGAGAAAGGTTATCAGAAGTGAGGCAAAAAGGACAAAATTTTTAAGAACCAAAGCAAACAAGCTGGGAACCATATGTAGTATTGTCTCTTACCCCATCTCTCTGGTCCTGATGGAGGGTGCGGGGGGCTGCATCTGTTTCCATGCTGTCCTTGTCTTCATGGATGTCCCCTGTAACAGCCACATGGCGTGTGCTGTCCATCAGTGCTAGAGCTTCATCTTGTGCCGTGTCACACACACACAGCAGTAGCTGAGGGAGCTGGGATATCCCACCACCTAAAAGACAAACACAAAACAGTCTCAAAATACACAGAGCACTGCTGCTGTCACTCCAGTATTACTCTACTCCAATATCAAGCAGAGTGCAGTCAAACTGTTTGCACAAACACTCACTATTAAGGCCCTGAATCTGCAGGACAGAGATAAGCGCAGAAAACAGCTTTGCCTTGGTCCTCCCCATCAGCTGCTGGTCTGCTTGCAGGATGTTTTCAAGTATTTGAGAGAGTGGTGCCAGCACATCAGGAGCGGACGCCACCACACTGGAGAAGTAGGTTTACGAGAAGCAGAAGTGGGTAGGAAAATGTGTAAAAAAATTAATAAAGAAGAAATCAGTCTTTCACTCTGCATTGACAATAAGGCTTTAAGGATGTGGCAAAAAATTTTATACTCTGCTGAAGAGCATATTCCATGGCATTATAAATTTTTTTTTCCAAATCTTGTAAAGCTGTTTGGATAGAAAGGTTTTCTTCTGAAACCATGCGACTCTTGAAAGACAAATCTTCACTGTTGACCTGAACACACACCTTCTCCACTGTTTTAGCAAGATGAGCAGCAGCGTGGCCATCATGGAGCCAATGCGCAAGCAGGGCATGGATGTTGGCACCTGCAACTAGAGGAATGGGCAGGAAAAAGGTAACCCTCTATCACAGATGCACACAGATTTACACTTATTCATTTACATGATGCTTTTTTCCAAAGTAACTTACAGTGTTAATCTACCTAAAATTATATTAATATATAAATATTATTTTACCCATGTACACAGCTGGGTAATTTTACTGGAGCAATTTAGGGTAAGTACCTTGCTCAAGAGTACTACAGCCGAAGGTGGAATTCGAACCTGCGACCTTTGGGTCAAAGGCAGCAGCTCTAATCACTACACTACCAGCTACAAATAGAGACACATATGGAGGGGGTAACATTTACTGTAGCTGTGGTGCCTTCCAAGACATCCAGGAAGAGTTTCAACTGAGTGGAATCCTCTGTCAGCTGCATCACGTCAGCCTGGCCAGACAAAGAGAAAAATGCATTGTAGTAGGACTGATGTGTCCAGTCTGCTTTGAGACAGGGGAGAAAAGAACCAACAAAATGTCCTGTTTCACATAGCCTGCTTACACAGCAAAACCCTGATTTAATGCGCCCCAATTTACCGCGAATTCAGATATAAAGTGATGGGTTATTGGACCCTTTTTTTTGCTCTTTCCGGAATGTGAAAAACTACATTGAAAAGCTCAAAAGTTGGCAAGTTTACAAACTTAGCAAATCGTCTTACAGCGTGAGTGGGTTAGAAATGCTGAAATGACTCTTAATCTTACAACTGTCCGTCTTGGCACCCACCATCAATTTGTCGTCGGCAAATCACACTTTACCGAACTTTGATGTTAGTTTCAAAAGACTGTTCTAAACTAATATGAAACATAACTTCTTAAAAACATCCAAAGAACGCAAACAAGTTTCATGTAATCTAATCAAAACAAAGGCCTTTCATCACAGTATTGTGGATTATTGCGTTTGTTATCAAAGCGCTCAGCACCATGGCGAATTTCTGTTGATCCGCCTTGATCAACAGGTCTCAGAATCAAAGTACCCAGATGTAGCCACCATGGCCTTTGATATTTTATGGACCCTACCGATCACGTTATTATGGGGTTTCACTGTACCACCAATATCCTCATGCGAAACAGCTTTGATCATAGCATAGCAGTGCACTTTGGATATTTCTGTAAGATTTAGTGATATTTTTGTTGCCCCCATCTATTCTGAGTTCATAGTGGTAACAGTCAAATACACTTGAGTGCATGAGCAAACAACATACATGGCTGGTTGACAGGATAAGGAGCATCCTCCATGCAGAGATGAGCATCTGGCACTCAGGGAAGCAGCGCATCCCCTCCTCCTCAGTCTTGGCCATGTGGCAAACCAGTGATTTCACATAGTTGGACCAGTACTCATAGCGCTTCCCAGAAGAAAATTTCTTCATGGTTTCTTTCAGAGACTGCTCAAGAGAAGTACTAAGAAACACCCAGAAAGAACAGGAATCAATGTGAAAATTGTGATTACCAGGGTCTAAACTGATTATTAGTTTCTTCAAAAAGGAAGCAGCTGTTGAAAATTCTCTCCCATGTTACAGAATAAATAATTGGGAGAACATACTGATTGTCCAGATACTGTTGTAATAGATCGAATTACCTGACAACATAGTAGATTTCAAGGCCAATTATTTTCATAACAAAGGCACAGGTTTCAAGAACACAAGGCTGGAGAAAACCAGGAAAACCAATAGCAACAGATTAATACACTAGTAGACAATGCAGTTTCAAAACAAAATTGTTTCTAGTGTCTTCTGTGATCCATCTTTAACTGTAGTTACAATTTAAAATCAATTTCAAAACTGACCAACCAGGAATTCCTACCTCTGTTGTATCTGAGGGTGATGGGAGGGTTCCAAAAAGTGGGGTGGTCAAGTTTTCCCAAAACTTGTCTCTATGGGATAACATATTTTACGTATATTATCAATTCTTTTCACAAATACAGAATTCTTCTGATCCACAAAAAGAAAATTAGATCCAGATATTAATTACACATGGAATTTAGTTTCAGTAGGTAAATAATCACCTCACTGAAGCTGTTTCAGTGAAACAGATTCAATATCAGCAATTTTGGATAAAATACTGAACAATTAACTGACCAAAAACAAATTATTGTTGGATATACAGTCTGTTTTAAAAGTGAAATGTACCATCAAAATTAATTTTCCCACAAGTTTGGCATTATCAAAAGTGGGATTCTAACAGTTTTCCACAGCGTACAACACAGATGAAAACACAGAACTGAAGAGGTCCTTACTTCGTGCGCAGCACTGAGATGGCACTGTCCCGCCGGTCCTGCCACAGGGCATGCAGGAAGGCCAGAGCAGCTCGGTGTAGCAGTGGGGGACACCAGTATTTCCCCTGTTGCCTGGAGTCAATCAGGTCCAGCACCACATGCAGGCAACTCCATTCACCGAGCAGGAACTCCTGTTGGAACAACAAAGGGAACTCTGGTATAGCAATCATTTTTTTTCTTTTTTTTTAAAAAAAAAAAAAAAAAAAAAATTGGTAGGAGGTTATCAGGATTCATCTATCCTGCATTTTATGCACCTACTCAAGCGATGAACATCAATGCATCAAGTGGAAAGTGACAAACTAGGTTCACTTAAGAATCACACGTCTGCAGCCATGTCTTTCTCTTAATGTAATGCACAAATTGTACTTTTGCTGAGATGTATGTCGCTTTGGAGAAAGGCGTCTGCTAAATGAATAAATGTAAATGTAATGCAAATGTACAGCACAGGACATACACAAGACACACATATACGGAGAGCAAACACAAAGCTCTACATCAATCTAAGTGAACTAGCCATTTGTGACAAAGAAATTTTTAAAAAATTAGTTCAATGAAATTATTTTTCACTAACAAGTTATCTGCAAGGCTTCAATGATCAGAACATTACAGTATATAAAGACATTACACGGCTTACTGTTCATTTCCTTCCTTAGTATCATTAAAAATCATAAAAATTGCCCATTTACCTTTGACCCTTCAGCACCATCCTTTACTTCAAGGTTGAGGAATAGCTCGATAAGGCCTGGCTGTGTTTCCACAGCAACCGTTAAAAACTCCAGGATCATGACCTTGATCCTCATGTCTTCCGTCTTGCTCTGTAGGCGTGTCAGGAAGGCATCTCGTATGGCAGCTGCATCGTTCCCTAAGCAGGCGTATACTGACATGGGGGCCACCTGCAGACAGGAAGTCCAGAGTGCTTACCACAAGTGCGGCTCCTACCACTGACTGGTCTCATTCTATTGCTCCTCAATCCGCTGAGTAACCAACCCTGAACCCTGGACCATCAGCCCACTTACCGTTGCAAGTCTTTTGAGCAACTGTATGGCAAGGCGTGGCAGCGCCGGGTCGTGTTTGTGATAGATATATTTTGCCAGAACTGCAATAAGGTTCTTTCCGTGGCCACCTGAAATAAAGTACTTAACATTAAATATTTAAAACTGAACCATATATGAGGCAAATTAAATGTATTAAAACAAAATACATTTTTATCTGTCCCAAAAAAGTGAAAAAATTTCAGTTTAAATTGTCAAAATACAGGTACAGAATTTCTAAGTACATATTTTATGTGCATACAGGAACAAATTGTTTCCACTGTTGGGTTGTTTGCAGCTATTGTGTAGGATAGTCATAGATATGATGTTAAAAATGTAGGTTTTGGTAAAATCCAGGATAACTTTTTCTCCTTTTGGCAGTTTCTGAAATCATCCATGTAGTCTATTCAAAAATAGAAGTATACTTTAAAGTGAAAGAGAAAAATTATTTTAGCATCCCAGCTTAACTGCCCTAAAGTTGATGTCAATTTCAGCTGAAAGACTGTCCGCAAAGCCTGTTTCGCATTTCCAATGTCACTCGTTGGATTAAACCCTTCAATGTGTTCATGGTGTTGTTTTGTATGATGAACGGAGCCCTATTCCTTTGTCATGTCCAGAGTTATAGATGGTATGTTCTCCTAACAGAAAGCCTCTAATTCCTATCCGTTTTAATTCAACGATGGCCAAGATGTTGATTTTCCACCAGTTTATTTAATAATCGGCTATGTTGAGCTTTACTAAGGTTTAGTTTAGTCTTTAGTTTTCCATACTCTAGTTTTAACTTTGTCTTCATCAGATTCTCTACATGGCTATATCAGCAGCTAGGAATCCTATAGGTTTTAAGCAAGTTAGATGATTAACACCAGCAGTAGTTTCAATGATTCTTAACACTTCCTCAGTAGCTCTGCCAAGTGCCTTCCAACTTGAGGGTGCCAAACCAGAACCGTATTGGTGTGTGTTTTGCTTTTTTACTCTATCTCCATAGAGTAAAAAAGCCGATTAGCATTGCCTTCTTCTGTACAGTGTCAGTTTGGTTTTGCCACTAATGCCAATAATCAACCACCACCAGCACCACCCTATATCACTGCTGGTCAGCATAATACGATTACTCCTTCTCTAGGGTCATAGATTTAGTCTGGATATGAATTTCAACCATTCCACCATGGAAGACACTCTTAGAATTTATTTTCCGACAGCAACTGTAAGTTAACTAAGTTTTATTGTTTGTGCAGGCATCATACAGCTTAGAGCAGGTATGAGCATCAACAAGCAGTCAAAATACGCGTGAGTGTCATAGACAGTTTGTTTCAAGTAAGAGACCTTACCATGTTGTGTCAGAGCCTGCTCCAGCGGGGACACCACATCTGATGCTGGCTTCAGTCGGATCACGTTGTTGGTGACAGAGAAGGCCAGCTTCACTGTCTGTATCAGGACCTGCCCAGGACCCTCTGAAACACCACTGTGTGGAGATCATGTAAGAAACACTGCTTTGTATAAAGCACTTTCAACAATTATGCATAGCCTGATAACAGAGCACCCCATGGGGCTGACCTGCTAGGCTGTGCTGCCAGGACCACGTCAATGGTGTCCACCCCAATCCCCATGATGTTGACGACTGCCTGGCCAGCATCAGTATTGGTCAGACTATAGATGCACAGGGACTGAAGACTGGGGGTGCTGTGTACACAAAGGCAAGGTTACATTGTTAGCTACCAGATGTACAGGTTTCCAGAAATAAAAAGGTGTTATCACACAATCTACAAAATAAATTCAAGGATTACCTGCCCTGGGACTCTCCCTCAGGAGTGAGGTTGAGAATGGCATGAATCAACTCTAAAATCAGGCAACCTTAAAACAATGTGAGATGCAATGATAGAAAGATACAACGTGAGAAAAGTCATATAAGTTTTCATGGATTTGCTCATGCTTAATGAAATAAGGAACAATCAGCTCAGATCATTATGCAGTAAACTGGCAAACTCTGGCAACTATCAACTGAAATATCACTGATTTTAAAACTAACATTACATACCTATCCTTTCCCTCACTCCACAGGTATTGTAGCGCCATTTGTGGTACGTAGGAAGCATCTCTTTGAGCACCAGTAACACACAAGGAATGAGACCCTTGTTTTGGGTGCTTCCCAGCTGACCCTGGGGGAGGGGTTACATGAGGATGGATTAAACAATAAATGACAAAGTATGAGTATTGGATCTCATAACTGTGTGTCTAGTTACATTTTATTTAGCATGAGTAGTATGAGTCACCTGAGTTTATGAACCACAGAGCTGTGTTATGGGCATCTGCGTAAGGATGTAGTATATCACATTAGCTTTGGAGAGACTTAGGATAAGGCTCTAGTTGAATCTAAAAATTGGATTAAAGAGTTTATTACCTTGACAAGGGTGGTTACCAGGTGCAGGAATGCAACAGTCACGGCATACTCGCCCCGAGGTTGCTCAATCAGGACTAGAATGTTGCCATAATTACCCGCCTTCATGCCCTCAGCACTGAAAAAAGAATGGAAATTCAGAAACTGCATAAAAAGACACCATATGGTCAGCAAGGCCTTTAACACTTTATATAAACAAGTCTACTTTACTAGTACAGTATAATACAAAGCAGCTATAATATTAGCTTCACATATCCTGGGTGTTTGCAACCAGAAATCCCATGATTCTGCTCACCTCAGATGGAGGAGACCCACCTGATTGACTGTGCCATGTTAGTCAGTGGTGTGGAGGCAAAAGGCAAGAATCCAGTGTGGTGCAAGCTGGACCACACCTACACCAAAGAGATATTTTCATTTTCCTGGTTTTGGTATGTGCTTTTGTGAAAAATTAGATAATTTACAAAAAACAAAAACCTTTTCTATGCTACATACCTTCCCTGGCATCCTTGCAGCCAGAACAGTCAGACAGTTCACACAGGATGCAATCACTTCAGTGGGAGGGTTTATCACTGATGTCAACCTAAAGAAAATGTAGAAGAGCTTATTATACTCCTCACTCATCTATAGACTTCACAGAAGTAAAGCAGTTCATTACAGAGTTATGTTTTTTATTAGCTTTTCATGACTACAAATGCCCATTTAGTTCAACTTAAACTGATACTGTGCAACATACTAAAACTGTAAAGCTCAAAAATCATGTATTGCACACATATTCATGACATGGCATGATGGCACAGCAGGTAAATGCTGGTGCCTCAAAGTGCCTGGGTTATGGTTTCAAATCTGGGGTTGGAGCTATTTTCTGTCTGAGTGAATTTTGTGTGTTCCCTCCGCATTTGAATGAGTTTCTTCCTACCGTCCAAAGGCAAACACAAAGGAAGTAAATGAAAAACCACTTCCATGCTCTGTCTTATCTTGGAAACCTTGACAGTGGTCACAATTCCACTTCAACTCAACAGCATTTTTACCTAACATATTTAAAACACAGAAATCGTGAAGCAAGGGATTTGGATCTACATCCCACCTGGTCTCAAATACACATGCCTGGATTGTAATCCCAGAAAACCTTTTTCACTGACCTCTGCAGCAACATGTATATACGGGATGTGATGGGCAACAGGCAGTCCGACACGGTCCAATCAGTGCTGATGACCTTGTGCACCAGGTCAAGGATGGGCTTGACTCGCTCACAGTGCAGAATAACATCTGACACCCCAACCAGTGAGAAGAAATAAGGGGGCAAAAAATGGACAATTCCAAGTTGCGTGTTAAGACCATCTTTAATAGCATCATAGAAAGCACTGATGCATGGCTGGGTTGCTGCCTACCTGCAGTTGACACCACATGCAGCAGCATCTCGATCTCACAGGTGAACAGTGTCCAGGAGCTGTAGGAGTAGTCCCAGCGGACTATATAGCCCTGATCACTCAAAATCACCTGGCCAAGACAGCCTTGTGGCATACGGAGGTTGGTCTGACCAAGACCTGAGAAAGAGCCCACCAACAGAAGTTCAGCTCCATTCAAATGTCTGACACAAACAGAAGTCAATGCCTTCAAGTTAACAAGTTCACCAGCAATCAGAAAAGTCAATGTTATTTAAGCATGTTGAAAACATTAAAATTCAATAAAGCAATTCTTCAGCTGGTAAACTTCTCACCAAGAGGATAAAGGAGTTTAGGCAACTGTCTCCTCCACAGTGTCTCATCCTCTCTTGACACAATATCATTGGGCTTATGCTTGTAGACTTCAGTATAGAAAGACATCTTGTCCAAAAAGCTGTACACCTAGAGATTAATTAAGGGCAGACCATTGGTTGAGTATTATTAAGAATGGACCTTTGTAAAGGCAAGAGAAATGCACTAAACACAGTTTCTCAGCACCAAGCCATACAGGACAGTTTGGAAATGGACCAAAGCACCTTCTTGGCAGTGGACTTGTCCGACAGGAGGGCTGTCAGCAGCTGAAGGAGTGGGCCGATCTTCTGAGGAAATATTCCCACTGCACTGTCCAGAATCATTCCAAGCCCCATTTCTGGCTTCTTTACAAGGATTTGATCAAGGGAAGAAAGCAATACAACACAAATGTAACATGAACAGCAGTTAATACTAACAGACGATGATGAGGAGGAATAAATTTACTTTTAATGATGCACAAGTTACACCATATCTTCATCCTCAAACATAAACCAAGAAATGTGTGGAAGAGTCTTTAAATAATCTCATAGTGACTCTTTTTCAAATGAATTAATGTAGCATTGGATTTAAAGACTGTATACTTAATACAAATCCCCTAGCAGATGTCTATTGATCTCTTGACCCTCCTAACTCACCGTCTCCCAGAACAGCTCTGCTAGGCTGGGGGCAGCAAGGACCTCACATGCAACATTGATCATGTGCTGTGGAAACATATGAGATTTCTTTTACTCAACCGAAGAAAATAAATTACCTGTGACTTTCTAGGCAAGACCAATAAAGAAATCTACTTCAATATTTTGATTTCTAGTCTTACCTGCTGGATTCCAAGAGTTTCCTCCTCAAATGAAGTAATAACAAACGAAATGAGGCCGTAGATACACATTCGGGCTGTGCTGGCAGTGCACTAAAAAGCGGCACAGGAGAAACACAAATTCTTATGACCGTTTTATGACAGTTTGTTTACTCTTGGAGAGTTAAATGCAATTCCTGGCATATTATGCCCCTTTGTTTTGTTCATATCAATACTTTGGCTCTGAAATGCATGCTTAAAGCAGTACTTTCCATTAAACACACAGTAAAAGAATGGAAATGAAAACTATTCATTCAAAAAAAAAAATCCATTCAGAAGGATCATTTAAAAAGATACAATGAAAAGGTAATTAAAAAAAAGAAATCAAAGCAACAGTTAACATCTACAAAAAAAAACTGACTAATTACATGTCATTGGTTTAAATTTTACAACCAGTGCAGAGCAAATGAGCATGTGTCCAAAAAAAAAAAAACCTTTCAGCCAGTATATCGATCTTACATTGTTTCCACTGCTGCCCATTGCCTGGAGCATGTTGGTCAGGTACTGAAACACACCCAGCTGCAGAGAGGTGTTTCCAATTCGCCGAATCACCAGGCTGGCCTCATCTGGGTTCAGTGTGTGCCGCAACAAGACCCAAGCCAGCAAAACTGGGGCATGGTGGGGGAGGTCTCCAAAAGTCAGCAATATCTGGTCCATCTCCTGTTGAAACAATCATAACTGTATATAGACATTCTACACACACAGAGCAAGAATGCTTAAGAAACTAAAAAAAGTTAATCAAGACCTGACATAAAATTTTCTGCTAATCAGAACTTCAACTTTCTAAGCTCTGCAAATAAACCACAACAGTATGAATGATCTTACTTTGCAGATTTCAGGAGTGCTGAAGAACTGATGCTGTTCTGGCCGATCCTCCAAGGCACATTTGTGCAGGAAATCAATATCCATCCCCTCCACAAGTATAAGAGAACTGAAATATCTGTGAAAGGTAAAATAAACTTCATAGTAAAAACAGATTAAATGTAAATTCATAAAATCAGTGTGAATATTTCTGGATTCACTAAGACAACCCTGGGGAAGGTAACTCACCCAATGCGGTCAACAAGGGCATCCATGCTCTTGTCCACCAAGTGCCGGTTTGTCTGCCTTTGACCAAAACCCTGCTCCTTGAAGATCTTGGTGAAAGTGAGCAGATCGGCAGGTGGCATCTCAAAGTAGGCATAGTACAGGAAGAGGATTTCCAAGAGGAGAGACTGCTCCCGGAGACATTGCAGGAACCATCGTGACACCTGTCTCTCCGTCTTCAGTTGGAGAGGAGTAAAAAGTCTTCAAATCCATATTCTGCAGTGAATACTAGCATTCAAAGTATAATCTACAAATTTAGCTCAAACTTGTAATTACTACAGTCTACAACAGTTATCAGTACACACTTATCTGCTAATCAGTCATAATTAACTCTGGAAAGCACGTACCAAAAAGCGGGACAGTTAAATTACTCATTTCATTATTGCTTATGGAGAAAAATTCCAATCCATCACAAGCCCATCCCAAGTTGCCCCCAAAAATCACCCTTGAAAAATAGCAAGAAAAAGCTGCATAACACATTAAAAAAGACAGAATAACAATAACGTTAATTTTTTTTTAATCGCATTTATGAAGCTTTTTTCCAATCATGGGCATCTCCTGAGTTTATTTTTTAATCACGTGGTGTACTTGTTTAATTGCAAATTTCTAGCTTTCTTACCATTCTAAATCTAGTCTATATTTAAAGTTAGACCCATAACTCGTAGTAGAAATCAGCAATCTAATATTGTAAGATGAAGCCAATATTTCACAAATATAAAGGAATAATAAATTAAAGAATAGTAGTGCAAAACAGATGATACAAACACACAAGTAAATATGCAACTGGAGTGTGGGTATGCAATTTCAACAATTCACTGCATGTCAGTCTCTCTCACACAACTGTTTGGTAAAATTTTCAAATAGGGATTTAGTTTAATATGCTGGATAATAATCAATCAATCAAGCAGCAATCAATCATAATCAATGTACACCAATATTTTAGAGTTTTGCTTTCATAAAACTGGCAGATTTATTAGAGATGGGTTTACATTAGATGTATCTTCACCATTGGGGAAAAAAAATTCCCGTAGAAAAAATCTGCCAAATGTTAAATACTTTTAGAAGATCACAAATTTTACCTTATTGACTACCATTCTAGCTATTTCGCTAAGTCCATATGTAACGGGCTGAAAGATAAGTCAACCTACAAGTAAAACCAGGTGCCAGTTAACAGATAATGCAGTGACCTCAGACAGTATGTTAAACAAGAAACTGTGGCAAATGAAGGACTTCATAAAAAGAGACACACCATGAGATTTCCATGAGTCTCCCATGTTGGTGCCTCTGCTTTGAAGAGCTTCTCAAACTGCTGCTGGTAGTTTGAAACTAGATCTTTCTCCAGCTTGCTGACACAATTTGCGTACTCTGCCTGAATATAAACACACAGACAAAATGTCACCAACAGGAGGAAGGACTTAGCACTTTCTTAATGTCGCATCCATTTAGACTACACAAAATTACACTTCAGGAATGAACTACTCACCCTGTAGGGGTGTCTTTCATCCTGGAAGTATGTCAGAAGTAGCAGGACACAGCGAAGCAGACAGACCCGTTCCTCGTAGTAGTAATCGGCTATCTAAACAGTCCAAGAAAGCCATCACCATAAAAACTGTGGACTGTAATAATTTAAACAAAGGAGGGCCTAGAACCTTTTGCAGGGAACAGCTTAAATATAATACATGAGAAGCAGTTCTATAGGAAATCAATAAAAACGGATTTTTAAAATTAATCTAAGGGCTTTGTCTCTGAGTAACAATTAGACTACCAAATAAAAGAGAATTCTTGGCCAAATTTGTCCAAAAGCAGTGATTAGGCTGTTTTCACCTAAAATAAAAGAAATTAGCAACAGGCTGTTCGGGGGGGGGGTCAGATTTATAGGTCCAAATATTGATAATAAAACCTTTCCAAAGTGTTGTAATAAAGTTCTGCATTTCACACACATTACTCACTTTGAGGAGTAGAGCTTGACTCTGCCTTTCTTCCTGAAGGACATTCTGTCAATAGAAAAAAAACAGTACTACTATGAAAAAGGCGCAGAAATAAGCACCAATAGGAATAAAAATGAAAACTGTGAAATGTCAGGTGAACTGTGGTTATTAGCAAACAAATTGGTAATAACAATTTACTTGTAACTATATTTTGACACTAAATGTAACAACGAGAAAATTTAATGAATGACACTCTTCCCCATTTTATATACCCTTCCTCTATTTGTTTCACATTTAGTCAGTAGCAGAAATTATTACAACCCAAGCATTTAACCTGAGCAACATCTTTCATAATTTAATATAATTTTAATAATAGTAATTTAGTAATACACGTGTCACTCTACTTATGCAGTTATTTTCTGTCCATTCTTCCCATTGCCTCAAATTCTATTGAGGCTTATCATGCTAAGAGCAGAATATAAACAGCTGAATAATGCATACTTGGAAATTAAAGTGTACTAAAGTAATCTTTATAAGGAAGTACCAGATATCAGTCAATAGGTGAAAGTGTCCTGTTGGATGTAAATGAGCAGATACTTAGTGCTTACTGGAAAAGTTCAGTCGGTACATCAATAGAAATAAAAAGTAAACCCTGGAGAAATACACTAAAATTCAAATGGAGTAGTAGTAATAATTACAGAGACAATAAATAAAGCCTGCTGTGCAAAACCGGGGTTAGCAAAAAAAAATATATGATGTAAACAAAGTTTGTTGTACAGCTGGCTCTGGCTATTTTATATAGCTGGATTTTTTGTACTGCAGTAGCACAGGTTAAATAAACCTTTTAAGAAACAGCAGGGCCCCTCCTGAGAATCTGGTAACTTATGCTTCACAAGTTCACACTAACTTCTGCCCACAAAGCAACAGTGTTTTGATTAAAAAAAACTGCTCTAACCTTCAAGGCATTGCGCGTCCCTCTGTAGTCCTCCTGCAAGTAACACTGTAGTATCTGTACACTCTGCTGTTCATCCAGACCCTGAAACACAACAGCACAAGGCCATTGTCACAATTCAGTGTAAATACATCAGCAGGTCCTGCCCAGCACCAGGACTGTTTTTATAGAGATGCTTACCAGCAGTTTACTGATTCTGAAGCCAAAGTCTTTCAGTGGCTGAGCGATGTCTTTATCTGACTTCAGTTTCTCAGCAGAGGATGAGCTACAGCAAGAGGAAAAAAGTTAAACAGTATTACAAAGAAAGCATATTTAACTCATATTCCAGCATTTGAAAATATTAATCACAATATATAGAAAAATGCCAGTACTGGATTCTTATGATAATAACTTTGTATGAAAATGTGTTCATTCACCACATACCTGGGTGGTTTGTAGTAACACAAACCCAAAAGTAATCGCTCCCAATTCCTGTCCAGTTCAGCTTCAATTTGGGCCTTCAACATGTACAACAACAAATAAATAAAACTGTAAAAGCATTCATATACAAACAGTATATTGTTTTTCAGTTTTGAATTTAAAAAAAAATGTACCAATTACCTTCTAGCAATGATGCTAGGTCTGTAACATGCTAAATTATTGACTTATTTACCAAAGAAGGCAGTGAAGGAGATACAAACCGGTTCTCTCAGGGCTGACCTCCCGAGTAAAATGGTCCACAACTCCCTGCTGCTTCTAAATAAAAGAAAAAAAACCCAACATCCATATACAGCTTATATCACCATAACTTAAGTATTTGCTGATTGAGCTGGCAGTATATATGTTTTGCCTCAGTCTGGGCAGCAATTTCACTTCCATAAATTCTGTATATGTATTCAAGTCACCTGTCTGGATAGTTCATTGAAGTGACCATGAGCATGACAGAGATCACACCAAAGAACAACACTAATGACCAAAACAGAGCGAACAACAGGCCAAAGCCCCCTTCGTCTAAAGGGTTTAAATGTGAATTAAAACCCTGTAATATTTTCAAAGTAAACTGCTTGAGTCTTCAGCTTTGCTGGGGAAAAAAATCTATTGTACTATCCATAAGTATATAAAATAATGGCACAGCGAGTAGGTGGTGGGAGAGGACATGGGTTCGATCCCCGCTCAGGCTGTGTGGAATTTGCGTGTTTTCCCCGTGTCTGCGTGGGTTTCTTCTGGGTGCTCTGGTTTCCTCCCACAGTCCGAAGACATGCTGTTCAGGTTCCTCCATACTGGGTGACAGAGAGAGTGTGTGTGTTCCACTGATGTATGGATGAGTGAGCTACTCTAAGTATTGTATCAAGCAGTGTAAATCACCTTGGTGAATAAGCCTGGGCTGATAACACTGAAATTGCTGGAGAAAAGCATCTCATGTGTCATCTGATGTGCTAAATAAAATGTAAACTAGTCACACGGTGTCATGAGATCCAATACTGCTGGACAGCCAACCGTGTTAAACTGGTTGCCTGCTCACAGTGAATGTGTGTTAATAATGTTTGCGTTTGCTGGAGTTACCATATGAAATGTTAATGAAATGTTAGTTGATGCAGACGGACCAGTCGCGCGGTTTGAGCGGCGGCACCACCGCACGCGCTCCCTCAGGCGCGAAAAGTCTACACTGACCGCGGTTCAACAACGGTCGGGAACCGTCGTTACTGCCTGGCAAACCAGCAATAAAAGTATACACAACTTGTCTAACAAACAGAAATACACTCTGTATGATTCATTGAAAGCCCAGCCGTACAAAAACAGCAGTTTAATTTTTCTTTTCACGTACCTGACACACATCTCCGAGTTCGCCATCTTGACCCCCAACACGTGACCCGCCAATGCGCGCACCATCGTCACGTGACGAATTTCCGGCCGGCAATGTGGGGTGGGCTTTACAGAAAGTAACGGGAACCCTGAGAACAATAGCGAAACCGTATCGGGGGACGAACTAAACTGCAGAAACGCGACACGTGTAATGCTAAGATGTGTGACGTTCCTGTCGCGGGAGCCACGTGCCCCTAGCAGTCACGTGGTTTCACTGTCAATATGGCGGGCGCGTCGGGCTCGTGAACAAATCGAAAAAAGAGAGAAAACCAGAGGGAAAAAAAAAAAACAGCAGAGTGTGAAGAGCGGACCGAGCAGTGGTGAGTGGACACACATCCTAAAAATGGCTGTGTTAACGTTAATTTAATCTGTTTCATTGATTATGGGGAAGAGAAGACAACTTTCATTCATTCTAGTTTCTAGTGTTTAATTAAGACTCCAGATTTTGCTATTTTTGAGACTGTGAATCATGGCAGCTGGGGAATTTAGACACTGACTGAGTTTTTAAACATAGCATTTAAAAAAAAAAAACACTTGACAAGTGACTTGTTTTACCTGTTAATACAAAATAAAACGTGTCAATCGGTTTTAATTATTGTACTTGTCTCATTGCGAAGGTAAACTAAGTATGTGCTAATAAAATGGCACAGTTACCTTTTTGACAGCAATTTTTATTTCATAGTTACTTTACTTCGTCCATACTATAGTATGTATTTTAGTAATCATAAAAATGAGTTTAAAGTTTAAAGAGGCAGGGGACTTGTGGCGAAAACACCAGAGCCCACACATCACATTGCCCGTTCTTATAAATAACGTTTACAATAGTAAAAGGTTGAAATAACCACTCACACACTCACTGTCTGAAACCACTTGTCCCAAGTGGGGTCGCTGCGAGCCGGAGCCTAACCCGGCAACACAGGGCGCAAGGCCGGAGGGGGAGGGGAAACACCCAGGACGGGACGCCACTCCATCGCAAGGCACCCCAAGCAGGACTCGAACCCCAGACCCCCCCCCGGAGAGCAGGACCCGGGCAAACCCGCTGCGCCATCGCGCCACCCCTTGAAATGACAACCTATCTTGTTTGAGCATCAGATGCCACCTTCTTAGGGCTTCGTGGAGAGCATGGAAACTTCTTTTGTCTTGAGCCCTCAGAGGATTGACCTTCTTGTAACAACAATAATAATAATTAAAATAATACACATTTATCATTATCGCTGTGATTATAGATGTTTGTATGAAGCCATAAGAGACGTGTTTCTTTCTGATCTACTCAGTCTACAAATTGCACAATTTGGTGTTGAAATGTAATTTCCTGCCAGTATTTGTGTCAAAGTAGAATTTCTCGCCCCTTTGTTGCAACATATAAAAGGATTGCAGACCTCCTTTAAACCTTTAGTATGTTGTTCTGTATTTTTTTAAGGAAAGACATAAATATGTAACTAAATGCAACCCTGAAACATGAAGAACTTCATGAATCCTCAGTCCTGTCTGAGGAATAAGGGAAAATATGTATTCCCAAAATACTCGATGAGGATTTGTATTTACATATGTATTTTAACACAGATTGCAGATTAGTGTTTTCTGCATTACCAGCACCTGCTTTATTATCTTTTATTTGCTTTGCCCCTGGTGTCTTACAGTATTAATTCAGAATAAGTACCTGGATCAGTGATTCTATAGCAGCAGTAGGGTTTGAACCTGAGACCTACCAATTAAAAGATGCACATGTTGTCTCTGACAAAGAATCAGTCTTTTCTCTGTGTCATTTGCTTGATTTATTCAATTTGATACTCCTCCACAGGTGACGTGGAATGATAAAATGCTCAGACCATGTAAAGTTTTGAAAGACATCTAGGGAACTGTCAGCTGGGGAGGGCGTCTTACTATACTGAAAGAGATCTATTTGGAAGCACGTTGGAGGCTCCTAACCCCCTGCAGTCATGCTCAGCAATCCAGCAGTTGTGGAGTCACTTGTGGTGTTCGCCATCATTCTGTGTGTCCACCTCGTGGTGTGGAACCAGCTGTCATGGTGCTGCATCGCTCTGGCCATCCAGGCCTTCTACGTGCAGCACAAGTGGGACCGCCTGCTACAGACCGGCGGTGCGGTGTTCCAGTTCCGGCCATCGGCCAACAGCGGTGTCCTGCCTGCCTGCATGGTGATCCCTCTGCTGGGCCTAGCACTGAGGGAGCGCTGCGAGGCATCTGGCAACGTCTACTTTGAGCGCTTCTCCATGGTGGTAACAGTCACTGGCATGATGTTGGCGCTCTTTCTTTCCTTGATTGCCCTGGGCATCACTCGGCCAGTGCCCACCAACACCTGTGTGATAGCTGGCATCGCTGGCAGTGCGGTTCTGTACACTGCTAAGAAGACCCTGACGGTGTCTGAGGTCATCGAGGTGCTGGAAGTCCTGCTCATTTTCGTCTACCTCAGCCTAATCGTGCTGTACCTGCTGCCCCGCTGCTTCACGCCAGGGGAGGCCCTCGTAGTTGTGGGAGGAATCAGCTTTGTCATCAACCAACTCATCAAGCGTTCCCTCAACCTGGCTGAGGTGAAAGGGGACCCTGTTAACTACTTCCTGCCCGTAGTCTTGCTGGGTACCCTCCTGCTCGGGGCCATCTTTGCTGTGCTCTTCTGCTTTATGGAGTCAGAGACGTGGGTCTCCTCGCTCTTCTTCCACACAATGGCGGCTGTTCTAGGCTTGGGGATCATTATGCCTTGGCTCTCACTACTCATCAGAAGGCACCCAATCATGTGGCTGCTGGACTTTGTGACTCTCAGCCGGACGCGCCTTTATCTGCTGGCATATTGGGTGCTGCTGGCCATTCTGGCCTCCGCTTTGGTCCTGCACCAGAACTACAAGAGGACATCTGGTTCCAAGAAGCATCAGGCATCCACCGTGGTGCGCAAGTACTTCCACGTGATCGTAGTGGCTACCTATGTGCCGGGACTCATGTACGATAGGCAGTTGCTCCACGTAGCTTCGGTGGCCTGCCTGGCCGTCTTCCTGCTGCTGGAGTATGTGCGTTATTTTCGCATTCGTCCTTTGGGCCAGCCCCTCCGACAGCTGCTCACACTCTTCCTGGATGAACGTGACTCGGGGCCCCTCATCCTCACCCACATATACCTGCTCCTGGGTATGTCTCTGCCCATTTGGCTCTTCCCCGGGCCCTGTGCCCCCAAGGGCAGCCTGCCTGGGGCAGGGGGCCTTGTGCCCTATGCAGGGGTCCTAGCAGTGGGTGTGGGGGACACCGTGGCATCAGTGTTTGGCAGCACCATGGGTGAGATCCGGTGGCCCGGGACGAGAAAGACAATGGAGGGCACAGCTACGTCAGTCTTTGCCCAAATTATTGCTGTAGCCATGTTTCTCATTTTTGACGGGGCCCTCAATCTGAACGCAAGCTATGCGTGGGTGGTGGGGTCCATTGCCTTGGTATCTATGCTGGAGGCCTACACTGCCCAGATAGACAACCTTCTTCTTCCACTGTACCTCTTCGTCCTCTTCATGATCTGAGCAGGCCCAACCATGATGCCGCTTCCAACCCAGGGGTGTGTCAAGTTATTGCTGGGCTAACAATAACCAAAGCTCAGATTGTGCATTTTGTTTAATTTGTGGATTAATTTTAAAACCTGGAGGTGTTTGTTTGAAAAGGTAATCTGGAATTGTATGCCTTCTTCCCAATAATATTTGTTTCGGTTATGTCTTGCCCAGAGAATTATGCATCGTTAGGCATTTTAAAACAGACCTGTTTTTCATATGGGTGGCACTACATTTAAGTGAATAGTCCTATTTTAGAAAATGCATCATGTAGACAAAGTTCATTGCTGCATTAACTTTGCAGAGACATCAGTACATTTTGTACTTAAGTGTCACTTTGCATTTTATAATCATAAGGCCATCATGATTCATGTATTATTACAGGGACTGCCTTTAAGAAAGTTATGGAACAGAGATTGCATTATAAGTTACACTTAATTTTAACCTCAGGGTTTTATTTTTATCTGACACTAGATCTTTTTTACTTTTTTTGCTGAAACTGATATTGCTAGGAAGAAAATGGCAGGTGTTTCTGTAGCAGTCAGAAACCCCAGACTGAATTATTTAAAGGGGATTGAATTTTGCCATGTAGTTTGAAGATCAGCATTTTTGGCCTGGATGGCTTTTAGGAGCCAGCGTTATAGAACTCTGATACATCTCAAAGGTTAAAGCCTGGAGAGAAACATTTGCAGAACTTTTGTTTAGGCCTTTAACCTAATTGTAGGTTTGGACAAACTTCAGTTAATGATTCTCCTTTGTTAATTTCTGATGAGAAGGACATGTTGCAAGAGCTCGCTGCTCAATGATGCTAATATAGACCATGAAGTCCATCCTGCAGAGAAACTGCACACGGCAGAGCTATCAAAATTAATAAATTACGTGATCCAAGTGTATTGCTCCAGACTTCACTAATCCATACTCAAAACTTTGTTTAAAATAAAATACCAAAATTTTCAATTTAGATGTTTACAGTGATACATTTAAATTTTGCGGTACATTTATCAATCATGGATTTAACAACATTATCTTTTGTTTGTGAACTTACTGTGTTGAGAGTTTTTAGTACACTGTAGAACAATAAATGACACACAGGAGCAGGAGCCAACAGCAGAAATGTAAAATTTTCTTCAAAGATACCAGTCACAATAGATACTTTAAGAAGTATAGAAACCTGTTTTTTGTCACTTGAGTATATGATGAAATGCCCCCTGCTCTGGGGCTCCAGACTGAATTAAGTGTTTTGTGGTAGAACAAGGCGACCAAGTAGGAAGACCCTCCTGTTCGTGGACCGAGACCTCCTGCAGTTTATTTTCTCCAGTTTCACACTAATCTAGAGCTTTTGTTTTCCACTCAACCGTTGCTGGGTGGTTGCTTCCTCATCATAAAGTGCATTGTTAATGATTGTACTTATTGATGTATTTAATCGGTGCTTATTTTTGTTCCTGTTTTAGTTGAACCGATTACTTTGTGATGCAAGTATGTGTTTGTGGTTGTTATTACAATATTTGTAACCACGTGAATGGGGGTTTTGAGTGTGTTTTCAGAATAGAGCACCTCATAAGAATAAAGTGCACTGTAAATAAACTGTATTGCAAGGTGACCCGCTGCACCTTGGCCAATATTGAATAGTGAACATGAGTGTCCACTAGGTGGAAATATACGCCGAACAATACGGTCCATGCAGCGTCGTGCATCTGTGATTGTCGCTCTTCATTGGAAGTACAGTTAAATGTGAGAATCTACCGAAGAATAATTTAAAAGTCAAGACTGAAGTAACTTAATTTTAAAGCTAGCACCATTATGTGATTTTTCTCAGCACGTAATCAAACCAGCATATTTTTATATTTAACTTATTTATACCTTTGACTTGGAAGTGTTTCTTGATCACTTGTTTCCTCTTTTATTATGTGATTAAGGGCACCTCAGATTTTCTTCAACACTATACCATGTATGATCGCTCTCACTCAGCTCTTGCTGACTTCTGTTTGCACAGTCCCAATATTATAATACATGCTACTTGACTGTCAGTAATTTAACACAGAGCAGAAAAACAGTCATCTACATCAGTATGCATCATATCCCTTTTTCAATGCAAATCTGAACCACGAATTGTGTTTTGCATTTGCCTGATATCAGTTTTGCAGATCATCCATGGAATAAAAATAGAATTACCTAATTTTAACAATAGCTGCATGGATAACTGGGTGTTGTCAATGTCCAAGTGTTTCTAAACCAGTTGAACAAGTTTGTTAGTGGTTGTGTATTGGTCTTTATTAATTCTACAACAAATCTCAAATGTCAAAATGTACATGAAGATAGTTTTTATGTAGTGTTTATTTTATACTGTGCTCAGCATTCTGCTTTCTATGATCTGGGGAAATATTTCCGGTATTGGTCCTGATTTAAACTTGGTTGACAAACTTACCGACAGTTGTCTGTAAAACCACACAATAAATGCAATTAGAATATACCATTTGAAAAGCAACAGTATATTTAAATACACTGTATAAATAGCATAAAAGCAATTGACATTTTTTAATATATGATGTAGAGATGATCTGCAGAAGTGGCATAAGTCAGGGTGACTATGTGGTGGCAGAAAATAAACTGTAGTACTCCACTCACTGATACATGAGATCCTCCACAACTCCCCTTTCTGACCAGGGAACCAACAAACAGTAGTTTTGAGTTCCCACTTCAAGCCTTTGTTACAGCTAACAGAAGGTTATGGGTTCACAAATACAGCTAGCCTTTCTTATATCTCTAGTGAATTCCACTGCGAGTTATATGGCATAAAAGTAAAGGAACCTTGTGAAGTTTTCAAAATGAGATCCACGGTGTCAGGACCAAGGAGTAGACATGAAGAGTATATGTGTAATGGATCAAAGGAGTACTACTTTATTAATTGCACTCCTCTGACATAAGCTATGAGTAATCAAAAAAAAAAAAACTGGTGTGGAGCTGGATTCTGACAAAATGCAGTGTAGCATTTTCATATTCAAATACAGCTTTGTAAATACTAAGCTATGCTTCGTATTTCATTATGTTCAGGTTAAAATGTTATGAATTTCAACAGTGGCTGTGAATATGTAGTAACCCCAATTTCCATTTTGTATTGCATGTGCTTTTTTGTAATGATCTCTTTTCTTTTGACATTACATTAAGCATTAAAGGAATGTGATTAATGATAAAACAGTAAAAGGGATTTTCAAAATCTGATCTTGTGCTTCTGTTCCTTCTTGTTCCAGAAGAATTCAACAGAATCTCTTGAATATAAGTCCTGTCCTGAGCTGAACATGTCCAATAGACATTTGTTTGATCTCTGTTCAGCCCACACGTATAGCATGATTAGTTGACATCCAGCTAGCATAAAAACATTTAAAGCTTTATTAAAATTCATTGTTGTTTGATTACAATCCATATAACTCTTATGCAAA
The DNA here is from genome assembly GCF_900964775.1 of Scleropages formosus. Classification (NCBI taxonomy): domain Eukaryota; kingdom Metazoa; phylum Chordata; class Actinopteri; order Osteoglossiformes; family Osteoglossidae; genus Scleropages; species Scleropages formosus. Next base: position 23,486,362 of record NC_041811.1, on the reverse strand, counting down.
ACTTGCATTTTCCTTGATGTGTAATGATTTTTGTATCTAATAAAACCATCTGAAGAGCACAATAAATTCAACATCTTTAAGTCAAAGAATTGCAAATTTTTGGTCCATCAAAATGCTTTATAAAGAAGGTTGCCTGTAGTGCATGAACTTTAATTCCACTCCACTTTAAGTGTAGAGAGAAGGAAAAGGTAGTTCTGCTGTGGGCTGTAACCTAAGGAAAAATGCAAGTTTTATTAACCAAACTGCAGCTACAGTGCAGTCTTTATCTAAACCAAGCTGGCCATGTAACATTCATCCTGCCTCACACACATGCCATTTCCCACAATACCCAGTGGTGTGCTGTGTCTCCCAAATATTTGTGCCACTCACCAGTTCTCAGGGCTCCAGTGCGTGTCCTGAGACTCCATGATGTGGAAGGTGTACACCTGTCGGGAGTGGTCCGAGGTATTTTGGGCACTTCGGTGGACCACCTCCCCATGGATCAGAACCAGTCCTCCTATACGTGTATGGCAATCCATATTGACCCTTCGCCCATTTCACAACACCCCCATACTGGATTCCATTGTACTGCACATTGACCCCAGCTCAACACAGTGACCTCACTGGAGTGACGCTACAGTTGTAATTCATTAACTAGTACTCGGGAATTCACTGTCCTCACTTACGTAACGACCACTGACCGAGAAATAACCTGTTTTTGACTATGTCCCTGTTTTCTCAACCCTTTGGCCCCATGCAGTGGGTGGTTCTCACCTTTCTTGACAGGTGCAGGAACAAATAGCTTCTCATCATGGTTCTGCTCCCTTCCTATGAAGTCTGTGAGGGGGTAGGTCTCTTTTGAGGTACGTACCATCCGTCGGGTGATTCCGCCTAAGGCAGAGGACCAGAACATCAAAAGGTAGAACAAAATGCCAATTAAGCACTCTGATATTCTCCCAAGGTACAGTCACATCAAACATTTGGATAATTTGGCTCACAGATGTTTATGATATAAAGTTCACAAGATTTTGCCTATATCGTTCACTCTGCAAAGCGCATGGACACTATGCCATTGGAGGCCCTGTGTAGCATTGCTATAAACTTTTGATGGTACAGGATTTTCAGTTGATCCAAAGAGTAAGGATTTATTTACAACATTCATGTTTTCCAGGGTAATGGAGAGGTTAACACTAGTTTAAGCCAGAAAATAGCAGACTGACACCACTGAGGGGCAAAAGCCTTCTCAGCTTAAATCCATGGAGGGGTGTTTGGTGTTGAGAGATGTTGGTAGCTTTTCACCCCTTTAACATGCAGACAAGCTCTTACTTTTGTGGGAACCAGGGATAAACCACAGGCATCCATTGTCCAGCGTGGCATCCTCCAGGGCAATCCACACACCTATCACTCGTCCCAGAGGCTCTGTATACAGGAAGGTGGCATCCTGGTGTGGAGTGACTGAGGCAAAAGGAGGTGCAGAATAAGCATATAATAATCACTTACCGATGCTTCAGGAAAGAATCAGAGGTGATTGTTTCCATAACATTTCATTGTGTCGGGGTAGACCTGAAGAGGCAGGTACAGAGATACACTCTCTTGCTCTGTGACAAATTTTCAAATATAAAGGTTCAGATCATATCTTCCTGCCTGTACTGGAACATATAGCCAAAAATGAGAAGGCCCTACACCTAGCTGCAGACTGCAGCCCACTGAGCAGTGGATATGGTGCACATAACTGAAATAATGTACATAGCAAAACTTAACATTTCCATGTCTGATTATTTATACTGTCATCATTATTATTTGTTTTGTTCATTTTTCTTTTCCATGTATTAGTGGAGTGGACAAATTAGTGGAGTGATTTTATAAAATTATTTACTCAATACGATATTATGATCAGCAGTTAGTAAAATATATTTTCATTTTGATTTAGCCTATAGATAATGTGTATAAATAATTAACTTAATATGTTGAAATTAATATGTGTAAATCACTATTACTACCATAGCACACAAACCTAACACTGTAATTTGCTTTGGACAAACGTGTCAAATCTAAATAATCAAACCAAAACAGGATCTAATCAAAGTGGATACAACAAAACATTAAATTCAACATTGTTGCAACTGCAGGAAGACTCATTAATGGAGTGAAAGTTGAAAAAGACATTGCAAAATTATCGTTTCAGAAATGTTTCTTACCTTCTCCTCCAATTCCAGGTTGCTAAAAAGATAGATTGACATGAGAATGAGTATATCGCACCATAATAAGTACTCTATGAAAGATTGAGTCCTATCAGAAATATATGTTTATCTCAGTGGAGTGTCAACCTTAGACTGATCCCAGAAACACACCACACACTGGTGAAATCCCATATTAAAGCACCAACTTCTGTGCAGTAGGGGCATACTGTACCTTGAATATATACATGCTCTGCACAATCACAGGTTTCTTCAACCCAAGCTGCTTAACCATGTTCTGGGAAGAAAAAAAAAAAGTTTCATTTAGACTCTGTGCTCAGTGTCTTTAAAAACGACACTAAATGAAGCCATAAGGATTATTCCAAAGTAATTTGGACAAAAATTTTGTGTCACATGACCTATTACCAAAAAGCACTGATCAGTGTTTCCAGATCTCAAAAACATGGAGTATAACAAAAACCGATCATTATTCTGAAGCTTTGGGGTTTATATCCAAACATTTAACACGTTTATGATAAAAATACTCATTTTCTATTGTGTGAAACATACAAACTACTTCATATCTTTAAAAAATCTTAGCTTCAATGTAATAACTTTACAATCCCAAAAAATACAGACAAAAAGTATTGACTTTTTCTATAATTATTGTATGCTGTGAAAACTATGAATTCCTGAAGACCAAGAAAGAAATATTGTAACTGTTTAACACCCAGGAGCTTACCTGAACCTTTGGGGAATGGGTGACACTTTTGTACAGTGGCTCATATGCATGAAGGGCTACAAAAACGATAAATAAAAAAAAAACTAATTTCGACGTGGTTTAACTCAGCTGGAGTTTAAATGTACTAAAAAGGTGTTAAAATTCATCATTTACATTAGTAGTTCCCCAGACTGTAATATTCAGGTTAAAGCTTATGTAGTATGAAATTCTGGAAGTTGTTTCAACATCTAAATGATTATTTTACACCATTTCATTCATGAATACATTATTCCCCTGGCACCAGGATTGAAAACCCCTGGTCTACATGTTTGATATAGTAAAAATACAGATATTTTATCTCACCAAAGTGTGAAAATGAGACACTGGAAACTTTAATGCTTACCATGTCCGACTTTATTCAGAGATTGTTCTCTTGGCACAATAAATTCTCCTACATGAATGGAAACCTTAATTAGACTTTTATTTAGTGTAATAAACATTGAATCTCACAATACAGTTGGATCACATGTACTAAGTTTACCTTTGTCATCAAAAACTCCCTTTTCAAAGAAAAAGCGTATCTTGTCTCCACTGGTGATAAAATAATCAGCACTTCCCTGGACAAGAAAAATATGTTTTTGTACCATTTAAATCTTTTTCTAAAAACAAACATTAGTCACGTACAGGCTGGAATGAAACTGTGTGAAACCAACAGTACCTCCAAAGGCACTATGTTTTATCTAAGAGAAAACTTTGAAAGGAAAATATTATAATAATCTTACCTGCATCTTTAGTCGGCATGAAAAGAAATGTGAAATTCATACTGATTTTAGACGGATTCAAATCCGATTAATAGTGGGACACGAAATCAAATACAGTTTTAAACTTGAGTCTAAGACTACAAACAGGTACTTTTGTTCATTGTGAGCTGTTCATCACTTTGGAAAAAAATGTGAATAAATGCAGATGTAGCCTGAACTGTACTTGGATTTGATCATGGTTACTGTGAGGGCGGGATACCTGTGCCTTCAGCTGCTCTTCATGCTCAGTGGAGAACTGGATTCGGCAATGTGCTGGTACATCCATGTTCTCCACAATTTCCTTCATCCTTGCTCTGAGGGCATCGCACTCCTTGGAGTCCAAGAACTCCTCCAGAACCAGGTACCCTTCGTCTCTGAACTGACACACGGTCACACACACACTCACACACCGATCCAACGATCCAAATCGGTCACTCGCCGACTCCCATTATTTTTGGAACCTGATCCTCTAGGTTATAACCTGTATTTCATTTTAGAAGCCAGGAGGTGGTGCAATGGTTACGGCATCATCTTGTAATCGGATGGTCCCTGGTTCTAACTCCACTCCTTCCAGAGTATTCTTGAGCAAGGTATCTACCTTGAACTGGTATAGTAACAACACCCAGTTGCATAAATGGGTAAATCATGGTACAGTTGATTATTTAACAATATAAGTAAAAGTGTCAGTTAAATAAAGGTTGCTATAATAATAATAATAATAATAATAATAATAATAATAATAATAATGTTTAAATTGTTTTAGAATTTCTCATACCATAAGGATAATGTTCACTCAAAGCTAAAAGTAAACACTGTGTTTTAGCTGGTTACATAACCATCCTGCCTGCAGTGTCTGTTGCACAAATTCTTAGATTCACAAATTATTTCTTCCCTGAAAAAAATGAGAGAAAACAACAGCTACGCGTGGCAGAATCAGCTAAGACACAAAACAGGAAACCGAAATATTAATGAAAATTAAACGTCTTAAATCAAATGCCTTCATTCAACGAACAAAAAACTTTAGTGACAAGGACCAGGTACATCTTGCACAAATGACATGTCTCATCTTGTGCGACACGGTCGCTACAATAAACCCGAGTGAACCACAGTAAAAAGAGGAGGCACGTTTAAAAAAGCACCAGTGAGTGACGCACGGTGTGACCAACCTTGCGAACTCGCTCGTCGGTCAGCACGTCCATGTTTCCCGCAGCGCTCCCTCACCATCCGGGGACTGAGGCCGAGCCGCGGCGCGTGCATGTCAGCGCCAATTAAGCCGCAGCGCTCGCTCGCGCTCCGTAATAGGGTTCGGTCCAAAGTTTGGAGTTCGTTCACCCCGCAGTCAGTCGGTGTGGGCGAAAGTGCTGAGTGGAGGTGCCGGGTCATTCGCTCTCTGCCTTCTCCTCACACTAGTTTGCTGGGTCATAGTAACATGGAGACAGTTCAAAAACATACACAGGCACATGCAGCAGTACAACTCCGTATTTAACACAGGGGTGTACGCTGGACGCTGTTTCTATACTACATATACGACATATACAGTGTGTATAAATACTGTGGCGCGCAGAGCCGTGGGTTTGGATGGGGTGAAGAAGGACGCACAGGCGGCGTTCGTGTCGAACGTTTTGTGGGAACACCGGCACACAGGGAAATGACGCTCTCGGTCCGAGGACTCCGTTCGTTTTCCAACACTAACGCGGGTCGTTACGATACTGTTTATTAATCACTCACTGTGCACACTTTGGAGAAAAAGTCTGTTAAATGAATACATGGGTCGTCATACAGCGCTTTTTTAGATAATACACAGTGTCAGTTAAGAGTGAGAAATCCTTCTTCTTTTAACTGTGTATTATTAATAACTTCGCTGCTTGTCACGTGTTTCCTGTTGCATTAATGGGCCAGCAGGTACTGGTACTTAAGTGTTGGTGGTTGTTTTGATCTCATTTGATGTGATTTTTAATGTAAACAGCCTGCTTCGAACCCCGGAGAAATACTGCACAGACAGGCTACGTCTCTTCTATCTGCGCTCATGTGTCCTTACGAAACACTTCAATCCGCAATTTCATCGCTGGAACTACAGGCAAACTCCAGCCCGAAACTGAATTTTCAAAAACAAAAATGATTTGTGATTTTATATTTTTACTTAAAGATTTGCCATCATAAAAACTTTGTGAAGCAAAAGCTAGACCGCCATTGTTCTGCAGTACAGCGCTGTGCCCCTATTCCGCACATAACGGGTTTAATCTGTTCTTTCACGTCACCCCATCGTTCCAGTCCCCGTTATATGGGGATCCAACTACCATTATTTCTTATGTACAAAATGATGGCTCACATATCTAAAATAATTCTCCGGAATCAATGAAAATACCAAAATATAAGTTTTTTGTATGCATGAAAATAAAACATTTCATATGTATAACAAAAATTTTCCTTTTTGACTTTTACTGTTTTCACAGTCTATGAATCCTGGTGCCCATTGCATTGTCTGGATTTGCATGATGCAATGATAAATTCTGGTTGTCCATAGTGTATCATTTTTCTTGTCCCCAGTTAAAAAAAAAAAAAAAAAAAAAAAAACTTTCGTACCTCTGCATGCAGCATGGTAACCTGGAAAGATGCTTCCTTTTAAAACACACCATTGGCTGATATAAGAACATTTTGCTTTGATCTACAATTATATTTCTAGTAACATTTCTTATATTAAGGTGAAAGGAAAAAGACCATGTAATCACCAAAATGCCACTGAACTAAACAATTAAGCATGAAAAATCTACACTAGATTCTTGTAAGCAGTTTGTCTTACAGGAACCCATTAAAAGAGGGCTGAATGTATTTTTTTTTCTTCAGCAGAGAGAATGTTTATTACCACCTCCTGCCACTACTGCCATTGATTCACTTCAGTAGCAAAGTGTGTGTGTGTACACACACACACACACACACACTTTCGGAACCGCTTGTCCCATACGGGGTCGCAGGGAGCCAGAGCCTAACCCAGCAACACAGGGCATAAGGCCGGAGGGGGAGGGGACACACCCAGGACGGGACACCACTCCGTCGCAAGGCACTCCAAGCGGGACTCGAACCCCAGACCAACCGGAGAGCAGGACCCGAGCCAACCCACTACGCCCCCTAAGTGTATATACAGTATCCTAAAATTTCTCATTATTTTACAATAACCTCAAATTTATATGCTTGAGTATCAGTTGTCAGTGCCAACTACAGTACTGTATTTCATCCGATTGTCCTCACTTGAGTGCTACCACTGTATTCTTGTGTGTGCAAAAGTGTTCATCCTGATACTGCAAGACTCAAATAAATGTGCTAAATAATACCAATATAAAAGAGAGATTTGTGCATCTACATTTATTATCACTTAGTCAAAACTGTTCAAAAAATAAATATACATTTTCAGAGGTGTGACACTGAGAGAATACATTTCAGTCATATGGTTCAGGCAGAAAGCCATCCAAATGAATTCATACTTAAATATCTGTCCATAAACATTGGTTTTTTGGCAAAGAGGGGAGAAGAAAAAAAAAAAGAAAAAAAAAAAGTGCTGTCATATATGAACAAAATATACATACACATCTTAGGTTGAAAGCTAACCAAGCTTGTGAATTTTGTGTTCATTAACAAGACCTGTCTGTTCCAATAGTTATAGGAGTACATTCAAAAGTAGGAAGCCAAACTATAACACTGGTATAGTCTGAAGTATTCACTACAAGAGCAAAGACAAAGAACAGACTAGTGTGTATATATAAAACATTGGTTTCACAAGAGTGCATTTTAAAGTAAAACAAATTTACAGATTTGAGAGAGAGGAAAAAAAAAAAAAAAAAAAAAAAAAAAAAATTGTTGAGATCTCTCTAGTGTGTTTTTTTTTTTTTTTTAATGTACGGGTCATTAGTTATCCGGTATTATAACTGTAACCAAGACATTCAACTTTTGGTGCAAAACTTAAAACAAATATTTAATTAAAATGGCTTCAGTTGTGCACATGCCAGCCATTGATCCCCCAGTATAACCTTCATAACACTTGTATAGTTTACTTGGTTTCACATTCAATTTTGGATGAAAACATTTGTTGTTTGTCTGACAGTATCAGTTTTTCTCAAATTTAAAAGAGTATGAGGAATGCAAATAGCTTGGTGCACTGACTTTGCCTTTATATAACCTGAACTACTACTGACAAACAGGATCTGCATTTCAATTCCTCTGTGCAAAAACTGCCCCTCAGAGTGCAATATCTTTTAGATGCATTAGCATTATTCTTTCACTAAATCAACCTTATATTTTTCCAGAAACATTGCTCTTCTGATCTAATATGGCTACAGTATACCATTACAATTATTGTTTGGCTGCATGGAGACATGATTGTCTACATAAACATGCAAATCAAGAAGTGAATTACACTTGTGAATATTACACTGTACTTAGATGTTCAGGAGGAACAGCCACAGAATACAGAACTTAGACTGACAGAACTGTACAGCAAGAATTAAAATGGCATTGAAAAAAAACTTACCCTGTTAAAAACAGTGCAAGTTTTTTCCTTAAAAATATTTATGCACCATTAGCTGTGAGATTTGACATGTTGCACCTAGCACAAAATTTCTTTAAAAAAAGTACACCTTAAAATGGCAACGGAACACTTCAAAGGATACATTTCTATCCCGAAAATACTTTAAAATATTTTAAGTGGAAACCTGGACATCCCAATACAATTACTCCCTTCCCACACTAGGGGGCACAACATGCAAATAAGGTTAAATGCGCCTATTGATTGTCTCCATCCACAGTGCAATGTACACCGCTTAAACTTGGAAGAGGGGGAAACATGCATGCATCATTTCCCTTCTTTGTCTCCAGAATTAGTGAAAACAGTCTTGCCAATGCTGGAAGGGCAGAAAAAAAAAAAAAAAAAACTACAGGATTTAATAATCATCTTTAATTAGGCATTACTGGTGCCTGGAAAATAAGAAAATCCAAGCACTAAGAAGTGTTTCAATGTTTGTGTTTAAGTAAGGTGTATTCAAATAACCTAGTGTGTCAGTTGTCAATGACAAAAGCGGTCAAAAGTCTGGTCAGCGACGTGCAGAAAATGAGGGCATGCACGATCGGGACCCTCGGAAAAAGGGGGCAATTAGAGAGGTCATCAGTTCTTCGCCATATTTCTCCCACTCCAATAGATACAATACTGCAGTTTGATGTTCTCAACATTTAATGCAGTCTCCATACCAGAAAATAACTTCAAGATGACTTGGGCCACACAATTCTCTGCATTTAAAGAATCTGCAGATGAATAAAGGCATCCAGGGGATCTCTCATAGAAAGTAATCCTTAGGTGACTGGTACATTGTGGATTCGGTTTTCATCCCGTAACGGCCTTTAAAACCACAGGAGGTTGCAGCAAAAACGTGTCAAGTCTTGCAGTTGCCAGTCCTGCCCGGGCCAGCAGTAGTTGCTGTTGCAAAGGTAGAACCCCTTACCATCCTACATAGACGGGTTTTCAGACCAGGGTAAAGTAGCTCCCCTTCTCACTCAGTGCAAAGGACTGAATGAGGCATTTGAAAAAACATCCTTTGCAGAAAATCATTTGCATACAAGATTGAGGGTTTTTCCTCTTTTTACACCATAAGCAGTGACGCGTTATGTATGTACCATACTTTTGTCCAATAAATAAGAACAAGTACTTTCTACCAAAATTATTTCAATATAAGCCACATTTTATCCCCCATACCAGTGGAACACCATTTTAAACACATTTCGGTTGCATGCTGGATTCATTTTGTGCAAAATTCTGGCTTGGTAGAAATATGTTAATGTTTGTACACAATAAACTGAAAACATCATCCAGATAGCAAGATAGTTAAGGCCAGTATTAGTAAGAAAATTAGCTGATTTCAAAAATCTACCTGTAGTGGTTTTCTTTAAACCTAAGGCAAAGACTCTGTACCAAAAGACAGGTCACAATTTGAAGCTCTCTAAATGTCCTGGAAAAATATTGCACATACATTGAGGCCATCCTCTAAGAAAGTCCTGTGTAATCCTTCTGCTTGACAGACATTTGTTTTTTTGGTTCCTTTTATACACATTATACACACACAAATCCAACTCTGCACAATGCTGTTGCTCCTCTACAGTGCATCCTCACAGACTCAGCATCAAGGACATCCTCCAGGTACCCCTCCAGTAAGCATACAAAGCAGCTACAGGCAAGGCACCTTCTGCATGTACAGTTTGAAATTTTTGTAACCGAGTGTATACACACACACACACACACAAAGTTGTTAAATGGGTCTTTTCATCTCAGGATCCTGGAAAATTGGGACACACAGAGGAAATGCGTTCATGTGGTGGGACGCTCTCTTTGCAACTGCCCTGCCCACAGGCAGTATTACACCAAATGCCACCCTGCCTTTCACATGAAACACAATGCCATCTGCTGTGAAACCTCCCTATGCTCCTCGAAGTGGGCCACTGTCCCGAGAGAACCCAGAGGAATATGGGAAATGCAGTCGCTCGTAAGGACCCCTGTGCGGAGCACCACTGGCCATTGTCATCTGTCCTTTTACACCTTCAGCTTCAGTGTGGACTCTGACCTATTTTAAAAGGCACTTTTTCCCCCTTCTGTTGTAGGTCCTTTTGTGTGCAGGATGGTTGATAAGCAAAACATCTGAAATAAAGCGAGCACACACGGCCATGCTCTTGAGATCGCTTTGTTTCTCTGAAATGTCCAACACCTTAGGCTCTTCGTCTCCCTTACCCCTTTGTACCATTGGCTCTCCACTGCATTGTGTTCAGGCCTGCTCCTTCTCAGTCCTCCCCAGCTGTTCCTTCACCTCAGAGGGCAGCGTGTTGAAGAGGTCCTCTTCCACAACAAGGCCACCCCTTTTGAGTAGGCGGCACTCACCCAGCTCCACAGGCAGACATTCGAGCTGGTTTCCCCGCAACTCCAGCTGCGTGAGGCAAGTGAGCTCACCAATGCGTGATGGTAGCGTCTGCAGGCAGTTGCTGCCAAGGAGGAGAGCGCGCAGCTTCTTGCACTGGAACAGCTCTGCTGGCAGGTTGTCGATCTAGGAAGGAAAGGGGTCTGATTTTAGTCATGGCTACAAACCTAAAGCAGGTAGTGTGTAGGTTAGAGCAAACACCGCACAATCAAATGACTCACACTTGAATCCCACTGCCCTCTGAGGTACTCAAGCCATTTATACAGGTCTTCCATTGTTCTGGATTTCAGGAACACAGTCCAAAAATATTCAAGTATATATAATTTAATTAATGAAAAAAGATTTCAAAAAACAAAAAATTACAAAGATAAAAACAATACAAAAGTATAATATATACCTACATACCTGTGTGTGTGCACACCTACACAAGAGGTTAAACATTAAAAGTTTAGTTTCAATCTCACTAGTGCCTTCTGTAAAAATACCTCACAGGGTTTTGCATTTCTTCAAACATTTTCTAAACACCTCAAAAGCTGAAAAGGAGGAGGACAAAAGGGATCAGAGACGAGTTGGAAGGGTGGAAAAACAGGTAAAATGACGACAAAGACGACCCAGAAGCCGAGAGACTGGAAAAACAAGACAGGTTTACATTAGTCCCCGAAACATCCAAAGGATGAAATCAATCACTAGACACATCATGATGCTTGTTAGAATTACAGCAATTTTATGCATCTACTTGTGTGATGAACATCAGTGCATGAAGTGGAAAGAAACAAAACTAAGTTTACTTAAGAAACACATGTCTGCATCCATGTCTCTTTCTCCTAATGTAATGCACAAATTCTATTTCTCTGAGATGTACACCACTCTGGAGAAAAGCATCTGCTAATTAAACAAATGTAAATATACAGGTATGATTGACCAGATCTGCAAAATCTTTTCTGTATTATGGGTACAATACTGCCATCTTTGTAAATCTTATAGGCTATATACTAGACAACTTATTGTATTTTACATTATTACAACTGGTTTTAAGTGCTTCATACATAACTCGTGCTTTTTTTGAAATTATGAAGGTTCACATGTGCTTGTCAACATTACATTTCACTTAATCCCTGGTTCTCAGGGACAATTAAATATTTCCTTAAGGTACTGATAAAAAATAAAAATTGCCTTGCCTAACTATTGCAAGCTCCTCGCTACCTGATACAACTGACACTTAGGAAATCATTTAGAAATAATTCTATGCCCCACTTAAACCCATTTAAGAGTACAGGAGACCGTTCTGGTGATTACCTAATATATATTGATCATTGTGCCACATTTCAGACACTGATCATCTTCAGTACAGTTTTTCCATGTTTGTCCAGGCACGAACACACTTTTCAGCATGGGTTATGAACACGTAAGATACTAATTTCTGAAGATTCTAATTTACCAATTTTTAAATGAATGTATATTTTTACTCTTTTCCTCACAAATATTTATGTTAGTTGAGTGTGGCAGATCAAATTCAACCAGCAGTTTTAAGACTGTAATAAAGCACACCCAAGCAGAATGAGTGCAAGCCCACCTCAATTTAACTTGTTTTCAAAGTGTTTCCAGCTGGCCTGCTGTTTGTAAATGTTGATGACTCTACTGGCTCCAAGAAGAGGAGGGAGACTGCCGTCATATAGACAACACACGTATGGGGGGGGGGGGGTGTGTTATTCTCTAATTTTAAACTCAGTGCTGTGCTAAATTAAAAGAACGTTTAGTGAAAATAAATCAAAGGGATATTTACATAAAGCTGCTACTAAGGTGGTGAAAGTGACTTTGAATTTACAAAACTAGTGACAAGCAGACTTCTGATTCCAGTTGTGCTCAAAAGTAAATAAGCCAGTGTACTAAAAATAAAACCAAAAGGATATTTTTAAAGCAGAGTTCAACTGGTATTTATTCCAAAGTACTATAAAAGGTATTTCAAAAAAAAGTTTGTTATATTACATTTATACATTTTTTTTTTTTAAAAAGCAGATGCTTTTTCTCCAAAGTGACTTCCAACTAACTATGTAGCGTTATCAGCACACACTTAATGCATTTGTCCAAATCTCTATATGGCATTTCGTCAAACATTTTCCAAACATCCTAAAAGTTAAAAAGAAAGAAGATAAAAGGGGATTGGAGACCAGCTAAAGGGTAAAGAGGCAGGTAAAAGGATGACAAAGATGACTCAGAGGGTGAGAAACAAAAACAGGACATTTATTTAGCGGATGCTTTTCTCCAAAGCGACTTCCAATGGACTGTATGTAATCAGCCCACACACCTTATTCATCAAGGTTACTTACACTGGGTCACTCATCCATACATCAGCGGAACACACTCTCTCTGTCACTCACACTGTATGGGTGAATCTGAACAGCATGTCTTTGGACTGTGGGAGGAAACCCAAGCAGACACCGGGAGAACATGCGAACTCCACACAGACTGAGTGGGGATCGATCCCCTATCCTCTTGCACCGCCCAGGCGCTGTGAGACAACAGCACTACTTGCTGTGCCACCATGTCGCCCATACAGTATACTTATATACGTTACACCTTTGCCGACAGGGAAACCATATTACCATTGTCATGCAGTGCTTCAGCACGCAATTTAGAAGAAACAACCACATAAGTACATGATGACACCCAAACAAGAACCTACACTGATATAACTCATAACTGCAGAAGAGCAATATTGGACGTGTTACTAGTGCAACCCATGACAAACACAAAGCTAAATTACTCATTCACCTATGCAAAAGCAGAAGGAAAGCTTGCAAGGATGAAATATCTAACGAGTGCTACGAAGTGCAATTTAGGGCAGAAACATATGATGACAGACACCCGGCTGGGCTCAAGCCCCTGCACGAACTTCATTTCACCAGTAACAAAAGGGACATGCGGCTTATATGCTTCTTTGTTTACGTGTACTTGAGCTTATCATTAAATATCTTTTCCTGGTACAGGAAAAGCACAGAAGTGCTAAGACATTTAAACGCTACTGCTTAGCTCAAAGTCATATAAAAGATGTAACCACTTCCTGGAATGGTCATGAGCCTCTCACTTGAAGCGAAAGATAAGAAAATGAATATTCCATCGCCAGCCTTGGGCACAGAGCTGTCACCACAGGCCGACTTTTCTCCAGCTCCATGGACCCTCAGTGACACAGCAAGCACCACAAAAACATGTTCATCACGCTTTTTTGTCAAGGAGTAGACCTAGATCTTCCTTCGAAGAAAATCTCTACAGTAAGGATGAGGTTTTTGTAATCATTTCCTAGGGGTTTCCTTCTAAAAGAGCTCCGAATACCAGACAAAATGAGGAGGAATACTGCTGGTACTTTATACGTGCCTGCTCTCAGTGAAAAGACCCACCCTAGGTAGCACCTCTGGGGGAGGGACGGGGGTCATAGTGTGGAGTCAGTTCCTGTAGATGTGGGTGGGTGGGTGGGGCGGAGAATGACTGGAGGGTGAGATGGGGGTTGTGTCCTGGCTCAGTTTCATCATCAACCCCATGGAGAAACAGACCAGGGCTCTGTTCTCATTGCAGACACCCCTCCCCCAAGGAAGGTGCAGGCAGTCTGTAACAGTCTCCATAAACACTGCAAACAGTGTAAACAGCTGGAAAAATGCACTTAATGCATTTGTCCAAATCTCTCTATGGTATTTCTTCAAGCATTTTCCAAACATCCTAAAAGCTAAAAAGAAAGAGGATAAAAGGGGATTGGAGACCAACTAAAGGGTAAAGAGGCAGGTAAAAGGATGACAAAGATGACTCAGAAGGTGAGAAACAAGAAGAACAGGACATTTATTTAGCAGATGCTTTTCTCCAAAGCGACTTCCAATGAACTGTATGTAATCAGCTCACACATCTTATTCACCAAGGTGACTTACGCTGCTAGATACACTACGTACAATGGGTCACTCATCCATACATCAGTGGAACACACTCTCTGTCACTCACACCGTATGGGTGAATCTGAACAGCATGTCTTTAGACTGTGGAAGGAAACCAGAGCACCCAGAGAAAATTCATGCAGACACGGGGAGAACAGGCGAACTCCACATCGACCGAGTGGGGATCGAACCCACGTCCTCTCGCACCATTCAGGCGCCGTGAGACAGCAGCACTAGTGGCTGTCCCCCAGGACAGATTAATAAACAAACAGTCCTTGTAGCCACCAAATTATGAAATCATATTCAGCAGACACATGAGGATGCTTGTTGGAATCGGGGATGTGTGCACAGTGCAGACATTCCACCCCCAAGGAAGGTGCAGGCAGTTTGTTACAGATTCCTGATGTGTCTGAACTAGTGAATGGACTTGTCCAAGCCTCAACATAATCCTCTCTCATAACAATGTAAAGCACTATTGATGTTATTTGCCTGATCAAACTTACACCTCCCTATAAGACTGGCATTGTGGGTATTGCCTCTAGCCCTGGGCTGTGCAACTGGACATAGGTCTGATCTTCATTTAGCCTGCGCATAGTTTGCATGTGCCCTCAGGGTTTATGATGGATTCCTTTGGGTAATCCAGTTTATTCCCACAGGTAAAATACAAAGTTTTAAGAAAACTGTTGACTAAGTTACCTGTAACGTGACTGTATGAGGAAGTGAGGACAATTGGAACACCAGTCAATTGCAAGCCATCTGGGGTATACCTTGCCTAAACTACCACCCTATGCCCAGAAACAGGCTCCAGAGCACCACAACCCAGCATGATAAGTGGTTATCAATAAGGAATCAATGTAAAAATTAAGTGATTGAGTGAAAATTAAGCCCACTAGCTCCCAGTGAAGTTTCTTTATCTTACTCTGAACATGTGATTAGATGAAGTTTTGACATTTCTATGCACATTTTAAGACAGCCAAGTGCATGAGTGCCTGCTCTCAGGATATGATGTTACCAAGTAAAAAAAAAATAAAATGGTTAGAAATAGTAATTGCAACAAAATCATTGCAGGGATAATGAATCTTGTATGAGGAAAATGGAATCTTTGGTTTAAAAAAAAAAAATTAAAAAAATCACTTTGGTACTTTTTTCAAGTAATAAAATGACATGCTCCATCAGGATGAAATACAACAAAAATCAAAACTTTACTCAATTTTGTTTTTTTTTGAAACCTTGCCCTTGATTTAATAAATAATGTAGCACTCACCCGATTAGCAGTCACAGCAAAGTACTGTAGGTTCTGGAGGAATCCAATGTCAGCTGGGATGGAGGTGAGGTTGTTGTGACTTAAATCCAGATAACGCAATTTACGGCAGAAGAACAGCTGGCTGGGTATCTTCTCAATCTTGTTACGGTTTAAGTAGAGTCGCTCCAGGTTGGTGAGGATTCCAATATGAAGAGGAATGTAGGCAATCTGGTTGTACCAAAGCTTAAGGCAGACCAGCCGTTGCAGGTGCTGGAAACTGAGAATCTCCTCAATGGTCTTAAGGTTGTTGTCCTTCAGATCAATCTCCTGTAAGTTGCATAGGCTAAAGATGCCATGAGGGATGCGCTCAAGGTCACAGCGAATAAGCTCCAGTTCTTGCAAGTTCATCATCTTCTTCACACCATTGCCCAGCATAAACTTGGTACCTTCATTGTCAATGGAAAGCTTATGTAGGTGCACACCCACATCCGAGATCACTTGTGGCAGCTTGGACAAGTTACTCTTTAGC